>NW_027518789.1:1200000-1714686 GCF_043159265.1 Tasmannia lanceolata | reverse complement strand
CCTCCTCCAGAGTAGTAGTCAGATTATGCTCCTTTCATCACAGCGCTAGCCGATGTTCACTCATTTTGGGCTTATCTCTGCTTTTGATCTTATGGTTGATCTGTATAGGCTACTTAGGTTATCTTTGTATTTATAGACATGGTTAGCAGTATACTCAGCTATGTTTTGATGAGTATGGAAGTATGTTATGTATGGCCTTTCTCCTTATACGACATGCGCATTGCCTATGCTCTTCAGCTTGTATGGTTTTATATTTCTTGTTTTGCTTACATTTCCTATCTTGGCTTATATTCCCAATGGTTCAACAAGTACTCCCAATTAAT
Source organism: Tasmannia lanceolata (assembly GCF_043159265.1). NCBI lineage: Eukaryota > Viridiplantae > Streptophyta > Magnoliopsida > Canellales > Winteraceae > Tasmannia > Tasmannia lanceolata. The sequence continues at coordinate 1,714,363 of NW_027518789.1, read as the reverse complement.
TGTCTTGATGATTAACAAGCTCAATTTGCTCAACAAGTACTCTCAAGATTGCTCACCAAAGGCAAAATGATTCAAGTTCAAGTCATTTAAAAAAGCATGCGGAAGGCAAGATCTTAGCAAGTGCAAGAGAAGACCTCAAATCAATCTTGAAACATTTTTTTTTGTATCATTACATCAAGCCTTTACAAAAAGTGACTACATATATTCATTTCATCAACAAAAGAAATGATTACTTACATCAAGCCCCTACAAAAAAAACGGAGCTTGATTACATCAAAAAATGAGTATACAAATATTCAATTCATCCACAAAAGAAATGATTACTTACATCAAGCCCCTACGAAAAGAACGGAGCTTGACAAGATACACCCGACCTTTTGAATATAGGTGTAGAAGCCCCAATAGCACTATGGTCAGCAAGCTGCGCTACGATAGTAGTTTCTTTGCAAGTTCTTTTGTTGTGACCAGGCTGTCCACATTTGCTACACTTGTAATGTAATCCACTCTGTAATTCGCGATCCGTTCTTCTCGTTCGCGGCCTTCTAGGTGGTCGTATTGGACGTGGCGGTATTACTTGCATGAAAGGTTCAGGAGGGACCTGCCATTGGGTGCGATCTAATGTGGGGTACAACACCTCATCATACGTCTGCCGATATCGATCCACTTTGTAGCAAGGCTTACAGAAGGAATACGGATTTTTTTCTTTTGTGATGGCAATCGCTGTCACGGCATGTCCGCATGGTAGTCCGATTGTTTGGAACACACGACAACTGCACGTTTGAAGATGCAAGTTTACAGAATCTTGAATTTGAACGGACCGTACTTCGAAAACATGTAAACCAGCTCGATATGCCACATACTTGGTTAACTGTGTCCGCCACTTCGAAAACATGTAAACCAGACAGGCTTTCTTCCTTTGCCAGTCTGATATGTTTTTCTGCATAATTGGTTAACTGTGTCCGCCACTCATCACCATATACCCGACGTTTCTGAGAGAAGTCAGAAGTCTTCCATCTAGTGTGCTCCACCAATGATGCAATCAGCAGTTTCCTCGTGTTCTTCGAAAATGCATTCAACAACTTCGATCTGTTGGTTGTAATGACATCATATCTATCTCCCGTAAAATAAAAACTAGCCCAGCTTTCCTTCGGAATTGCGCTTATCCACTTGTGAGCATTTTCATTCCTTGCCTTAATTTGATCCATGGTATCTTTAAAAACACTCTCCCTCAAAGTGCGGGCAGCTCTCCAAAATAACCTCTTAAGTAGGACATCTTTGAACTCGGAGTAGAAATTGGCAGTGAGGTGACGCATGCAGTAACTATGATGAGCTTGTGATAAGACTTCAGGTACCGCCTGCATCAACCCCTTCTGGCGATCGGAGTATATCGTGATTACGTATGACTCCGAAGGCATTACTTTCTGCTTGAACAGAGTTAAAAACCAGCTCCAACTATCTTCGTTTTCGTTCTCCACAATTGCAAATGCCAAGGTAAATAATCTGTTGTTGCCATCGACCCCACACGCAATCAATAAGACTCCATGATACTTTCCACGCAGATGAGTTCCATCAACCAAAACTAGAGGTCTGAGAGTTCGATTGACAGAACGTATACAGGGGCCAAATGTCCAAACATGCGAACGAACGTATCGCCTCCCTTTGGACGCAATTCTCTCGCTCGAAACACACGAACAAAGCTACCGGGATTTGTTCTCTCCAGCTCAACCGAGAGCGCAGGCAATATGCGGTAAGAGTCCTATACGTTCCCCCACTTAATTTCATTGATGATGTTCATTGCGTGGTACGCTTTTCGATAGCTTATAGTCACACCCCACTGCATCTTCATATATTCTATTACGAGCATTGTCGACGTGTCTTCCGGACGAGCGAATAAGCGTAGGCATTCTCCTGCGACCCAAGCAGATGTAGCATGAGGGTGATCAATGCCACTTATCGTCGATGTACACGTATCTTGGGGTACAAAAGTCTTAGCCAGCACATAATTCAAATGAGTACTGCCCGTTATACGAAATATGCAATCGCTTACTTGAAATCGAACGCCATACTTCCTGGGGGTGGAATTTACTCTCACGAATGTTAATCTTTGCCGGATTTTATACTCTCGAACCGCCTTCTTGAACTGCTTCATATTCGGAAAGATTGCCCCAATCTTTAACTGATCAAATCAAGATTATCGACACCTACATCATGGGCCCCAACATACATGTCCTCCGCTCCTCTTAGCCGACTAGAGGGAGGAGAACCCACTGCGATAGGTTTTGCGCTCGAATTTACACCAACGTTTTCACAATGGACATCATTCCGACCATCATCATGATGATTATCAACAACATCGTCAGCATCATCATCGTCGTCTTCTTCAAGATCATAATCGTCGTCGTCGTCGTCGTAATCATCATCATCATCATCATCATCATCTTTGCCTTGTCCAATATCACATCCGACCGGACCATCCTTCACAAAAAAGTCATCTTGAAACTCATCATTGATGTCTGCTTCTGGAACTGCTTCATTTTGTCTATCATCAAAATATTCCCCCCCATGGTCCGCAGTAAACTCCATATGGTTCAGAGCTGCCTCATTTTGTCTATCATCAAAATATTCCCCCGCATGGTCCGCAGCAAACTCCACATTGTTCATACACGGATCATCAGTAAATCCTTTGTTTAAGAGGTCTTGAAACATTCCTGAAGAAGTACAATACCATTGACTGTCATTAGGTTGGGCTGAATCACCTCCTGAAATCCCACTTAGGCAACCCAAGAGAGGGGTGAATTGGGTTTCTTTTAAAACTTTATGGATTTAAAAACTTTGTTTGTACTAGTTTTAGTTTGATTAAAAAAAATAAGATATTTAGCTTTACTTGGTGAATAATTAAAGATTACAAATATAATGCAAATCCCACAACAAGATAATGGATTAGGATGAGTGGTTTCGTTTAGGCCTTTTATCAAACACTTGGTGGAACCCTAGTTAATCTACTCTCTTTAGTTCCTTTGACAAACACTTTGTGGATGGCTCATACAAGTAAAACAAAATTAACAATAAACTTCAACCACAAGAGTTAAACACTTACCACTAGAGTAGAGAGGAAGAGACAAGAGGCTTGACACAAGGGTTTTTATAGTGGTTCGATCTTAAACCCAAGACCTACTCCACTCCTCTCAAGTTTGTCTCCTTGAGGATTCCACTAGTCTTCTTCCAAGGAACTTAAATACGGCGTTCCTTCGGCAAAGTACAATCTGAGCATCTAAGCTCCAAGGGTCTTAAATACGGCGCCCTTTGTTGCCAAATACAATGAAGAGAAGAAGTAACAAGCTCTCTTGCCTCTTTGTAGGCTAATATAATGTAAAGATCACAATACACTCTCAAAGATGATTACAAGTAACGCCTAATCCAATCTTAAAAGAATTCCTCAAGATCAAAGCACAAGTGAGATGGAGAGAGATTTTACCCAAAAATAATGGCCAAATTATTTTCAAGGGTTTCTTAGAGTTGGAACATGTTCACTATCATGTTTTGAACACATACAATGGGTATATATAGAGTCCCAACATAATATGACCGTTTGGGAGTCTTCAACGGCTAGTACGGAGGCACCCACAGAGGCTCCGCAGTGACCATTACCCATTTTTTATTTTGGGTCAGGTTCCTCCACGGAGCTCCGTGAAAACCCACAGAGTTTCGTACCTGGTTTCTAAATTTCAGCTCCTATCTTCGAAAATTCATATCTCATTCGTTTCTCGTCAGATTTCAACATTCTTATACTCTACGGATATGAGAAAAATGAGAGCTATCTGTTAAAAATATTTTCAATAATTTAAACAAGTTTTGATAGGATTTAGTTGCTAGTCCAGGTTGTTTCTTTGGAAATCTGTTTTGTTAAATGTTGTGTTGAATACGGTATGGGTCCCAACATGTTGGTACACCACCATGGCCATTCACTTAGCCATTTAAGTCCTTAAAGGGTGTGTTAGTCTCTTTGGAAAATATATTTTTAGGGGGTTTTAAGATGTGCCTTGATCAAGAGAAAGTCCAAGAGAAAGATGAATAGATTCTACCATTTTGGATAATCTCTTGAATGAACTCTTGAGCCAATCTTCATTTGATCTTCAATATGGTTCTTGGCTTGGTTGTAGGATCTTCACTTGAGCTCTTCCAAAGATGATGCCACCAATGTGTTCAAGCTCCTTTGCATGTTGATCCTTAAGCCATGTGTTGCGTTATATTGTGTAATGGCGATATGACATGTAAGTTATTGATCGACAAGCTTTGGCCTTCATTGATCTTCCTTTTTTGTTCAATGCTTTGAGATGGTTGATGTTGAGCTTCTCCTTGGTTTATCCCTCCAAGGCATGATTGATCCAAGTATGCTCAAGCTCCTTTGACATGTATGGTTCATCTTCAAGCATAGGCCATCAATGGTGTGTGCTAGCATGGATTGACCTGTGAATTACCTGTCTATAGCACAACACTAAAGGCAAACAATTAGTCCATAAAAGACTAATCAATTTGAGTTTGTTAATCATCAAAACAAGGTGATTGAATGAACCCATAAGAACCCTTGGGCTAACACCTCCTGTAACACTAACAAATTCATCTTCAAAGTCTTTTTCCAAATCTACTTCCAAGATTGGGCGTTTCAAATTTCGGCGTTATCTATCCCTTAGAGGTGGAATCGAAACAGAAGGTATTGGTGGGTGATGAGAGGGTTCAGAAATACACACATTGTTCGGGGGAAGCATAGGGGGGATACAAACATTGTTTGGGGGAAGCATAGACATATTCATTGAATTAATACCCTCGGGGCTTCTACTTTGGGTTATGTACAGCATCACAGAATTGACCGCATCTTTGTCAAAATTCTTCATCAGAGACTGGAGGATATCGTCATTACCAACATCAACTAAAGTGGTTATGTACAATCAACAATGTCTCGAGATTTTATTGATAGTAACACCTCCCTACCTATACTTCCCATTGTTTTGCGGATAAGATCTTCAAAATCTAGCAAACTAATCCGACGGCTCACCGAAATCAATGACTTCCTCCCTCCGACATATTCCCAAGAAACTTCATCCTTCAAATAACCATCATAGTGTAAAAGAAACTCAGGCATTTACGAATACCTCCAACGACACGAAATGAACACAATTTCAATCATGTGTAAAGATAAAAAATTCAATAAGGTTATCAGTTATAAAGAGAGGTTATAAGGGACAAATAGAGCTTACCTATTGCATACATTAACAATTTCAAGAAGGATCCCTTATGTCAAGTATAGAACAAATTATAAAGACTATACAATACAAATATCACAATTGCAAGCAGATTGACAGCTCTAACCAAGGGGTTATGAAATACACAAAGGTGTTATCTATTGGATACAAGGTCTATCTGCTATATATTATTGAGATAGAAACTATGAATTGTCTACAAGGTAGTTTTGAAACACATATGTAAAAACATTACAATTTCAAGTCAAATTTGAACATGTAAGCAAGGGTTATTACGTATAGATACTTAGGTTATCCAATTTATACTGAGGTTACCAATTTAGACACAAGGGTTATCCAATTCTTTACAGAGGTTTTCAATTTATACTGAGGTTATGCAACTCTATACTGATGTTTATTCTATACTTAGGTTATCTATACTGAGGTTAGCCAATTCTATAAGAGGTTATCCAATTTATACTGAGGTTATCAATTTAGAAACAAGGGTTATCCAATTCTTTACTGAGGTTATCAATTTTATACTGAGGTTATCCAACTCTATACTGAGGTTATCCAATTCTATACAAAGTTTATTCAATTTATACTGAGGTTATCAATTAGAAACAAGGGTTATCCAACTCTTTAATGAGGTTATCAATTTTAGACTGAGGTATCCAATTCTATACTGATGTTTATTCTATACTTAGGTTATTTATACTGAGATTTTCAATTCTATACAGAGGTTATCCAATTTATACTGAGCTTATCAATTTAGAACAAGGGTTATCCAATTCTTTACTGAAGTTATCAATTTATACCATACCAACTTCTTCAGAACACACCAACAAAATGAAACTAAAAAATTCAATTATCAGTTATTAGTTTTAAAATAGGTTTCAGATCATAAGAAAAACAATGTTTCCAAATATAAATGGGGGTTATCCAATATTTACAGGGGGTATCAAATCTAAACGACGGATTATCAATGTAACCCACCATCTTCTCCGAAAAGTAAGCCGGAAAAACCATTATAGATAACGGTTATCCAATATTTACATAAAAAAACTAAAAAAATAATTTCCACTTACGTATTTAGGTTTGTTTCTTTCTTCTTGTAAAAATGAGTTGGAGTGAAGAAGAAGATGAAAACATGGTGATTATACAGTTGAGGTTTTCTTCTTTCTTATTGTAAAAATGGGTTGGAATAAAGAAGAAAATGAAAACATGGTGATTATACAGTTGAGGTTTTCTTCTTTCTTCTTGTAAAAATGGGCTGGAGTGAAGAAGAAGATGAAAACATGGTGATTATACAGTTGAGGTTTTCTTCTTTCTTCTTGTAAAAATAGGTTGGAGTGAAGAAGAAGATGAAAATATGGTTTACTTGCAAGGAAAGTAAGTAAAAGCTTTGATTTGACAAGGGGCATTTTCTTCCATTTTTCAGGCGGGAAATGGGCGTCAACACGAAATGGACATGTTGAAATTGGGTGACTTCAATCGGACATTTCCCTATTTTTCCTACGTCACATGGAAATTTTTCCTTCCACATATAACGCATATTCATTAGGAAATTCATTGTGGCCCACATGATTCAAATATTCAAACTATTCATTTGATGGGCCCCAACATAAGTGGCCTTTCCGCAAAAACCATCTCCATATGACGATCCTAACCCTCCGATCTAGAGAGATTGATTGGAGGGTTTGGATCATCCTATGGAGTTGATTTTATGGGCAAGGCCTACTTAAGTTGTGGCCCAACAAATGAACGGTTTGGATCTTTGAATCTGGTGGCCGCAAGTGAATTTTCAATTAAAAATTCATTTTTAATTATGTAAAGTGGGCCCAAGGAGGGAGAGAGTCTTACAAGGGACTGAATTTATCACCGCCCCAAAAGAACCCTAAAAAATAATCTGCGTATGCAGTGGAAGTGAAATTTTGTAGATCTTTGTAGATTTTGTAGTTTTTCTATTGCGTCCCTTCAAATGTAGTCTCAGTACACTTTATCTCTTAATAATAGAATCACCATCAAATCTCACTAGGTATAACTTACCAAACATATGCTATTCATTTAATTTTTACCGCCTCTTCTATCGTACGCCCCTTACGTCAACCTAAATAAGAAAGAAGAGCGGTATGTTTTAGACTCCGCCAACCCATTCTCCTAATATAAAAACTGGAAAATCCACTCTCAACTGACTCACAATTTCCCTAACCCCCAAAGTCTATCTGAAATGGACTCCAACTCCACACCTTCCCCACTGGCCACATTCAATGTTAATGAGGCTAAAGAAGTGAAAGAAGATGACAACAAAGTCGACGATATTTCGACACTGGTAGACGATTCCGACGACGTAATAGCGCTTCCTCCTTCATCGAATAATCCAGGTACGGACGCTAACATGAATCACCCCTCCGGAAAAGGAGGTGTACGGTCTCCAGCGACCCCGGCGACAAAGCGTCGACGTACTGTGTTAGAGAGGCTTGAGTGGTTGCCAGAGGGATGGGTGAAAAAATCGAAGATTAGAACTTCCGGCATGATGGTCGGCAAAATAGACTGGGTATTTGATCGTCCAATTCTTTTTTCTCTACACCTGCTTTTACTTTTTCAGTCTGGTAATTAGAAACTCTAGAAATCAAGACTTTGATGCTATTCTTTGCTTTGTTTCATCCGCATGATGTTATTTCAGGGTATGGATTCTTAGAAAGGTTATGTGCTTCTGTTGATCTTGATATTGTTTTAGTTGCTTCTATTATTCCTAGGAATTCTGAAGACTTAACATTGGAAGGCTATGCTATTCTAGTTATTTTTATGTTCTTTTATGTTGCTTATGTTATTCTTTAGCATTTCTAGGACTTGACATTCAAAATGTTAGTACCAGTAGCCTGAGCAATTACTTTATATCCCAATCTTAGGCGTCTAAGTTTGAAAAACATGTGCTTTAACATAAAACAAAGTTGTGAGACTTTTCGACATGTTCAGATTTCGGGCTTGTATGATCACGACATAGTTGCTAGTGTGGGAAGCAAAAGCATGAAGCGAAGGCTTTTTCAGAAGGTGGGAAGATAGAAGTGTGAAGGGATCTAGAAGCATGAAGGGAATCAATGGGGAAGCGCAAAATAATTTAAAAATTCCAACATTTAACAATAAGTAAATTCTAGTTTCCAACCAGCATAGGCAACTTGAATCCAACCATCATAATTTGCATACTAAATGTAGTTAAAGGAAAATCACTGTTATCTGAAATGCCTGTGTTAACCGATGCCCTACTAGATGAATTATTTTTGGAGACCAGGTTATGAAATCTTTTGTATGGGATGTTTTGGATTTAATGTTTGCACACGATAGAATTTATGAATTTTTAGCTTTTGTACTATAACTAGAAAGTTAACTTCTTGACTTCTAGATTTTTGTCGTGAGACTATTTTTAATAAATCCAAGGGAATGATATTTTCAACTCCCCTGCATTACGTATGCGCTCCCCTATAAGGTGATTTGATGTCAAAAAGTGTTAAAGTTGCACATTGTTCACGTCAAATCACCTTATAAGGGGAGCGCATGCGTAGTGCAGGCGGGGTGAAAATATAATCTCCCAAATCCAAATGGGGGGTATTTTCCTATTTACATGTAAATCTTAAGTAGATAGACATTAAAGATATTAACTTAAATAACTTTGTATATAAATACACAGTCCCTTGTATTTCCTTGTAATTCTATAAATTCCATTATTTAAATGACTTCGTATATTAAAGACATATTCTTTTTAATTAAGACTTTATATTGTTTAAGTTGATTCTATTATTCTTAGGAATTCGGAAGATATGACATTGAAAAGGTTATGTGCCTCTATCGATCTTTTTATGTTCTTTTAAGTTGTTTCTATTATTCTTTAGCATTCCGAAGACCTGAGCTTGGGAATGTTAGTAATTGAAGCCTGAACAATTACGTTATATCCTTATCGTAGGTGTCTAAATGAAATCCAGTTTGGCAACCAAGAGGGGGTGAATTGGTTGTCTTATAAAAATTTTAGCCTTTTGAAAACATTTCTAGTTCACCCTGGTTTTATCATCTCTTAATAAAGTTAGATGGAAATAATGATTTCTCAATTCTTTAGTTAGCTTACGAACTTGATTAAGTAATATTGGCCTAATTTTGAAAACACATTAGGAGATATTTGAGTGTGCCTTGACCAAGAGAAAAATCCAAGAGAGAAGAAAATATATTCTACCATAGAAACTCACTCTCTTGAATGCCTCTTTACTTAGCCTTCAATTTATCTTCACTTGAGTGCAAGGCTCACTTGTGGGATCTTTAATTCGAGCTTCTTACTTTGACACCTTCCATGGATGATGCCACCATTGTGTTCAAGCTCCTATGTCCTTGGCCCATGTTGATCCTCAACTTAGGCCTTAAATGATCTTTTTTTGCTTGTTCAAATGCTTGAGCTGATTGAGTTCGAGCTCCTCCTTGGTTGTACCTACAAGATATGATTGGTCCAAATATATTTAAGCTCTTTGTCCTTGAAAGATCTTTCTTAAGCATTAGGTCATGTTTAGTGTTGTGCTAGCATGAATCAACCTGTGAATAACCTGTCTATAAGACAATACTCAAGGGAACAAATTATTCCATGAGAGAACTATTCAATTTGTGTTTGTTAATCATCAAAACATGAGTGAAATGATTAAGCCTTTGGGAGCCCTTGGGGTTACACTATGTTTGGAAAAACACAAGCTTTAACATAAACTAAAGTTATTAGGTTTTTCGACATGGTCAGATTTCGAGCGTCTTTGATTCGGCATAGTGACCAGTGTGGGAAGTGAAAGTGGGAAGCGAAGGCTCTCAGGAAGCTGGAGACATCAAAGGTTCTGGAAGCATCAAGGGAATCAACAGGGAAGTGTGAAATAACAGTTGGGTTTTGTGGAAATAACAACAAAGGCCCTCCATGTTTGAGATGTTAGGCTTAGCACAGTTGGGTATTAAAACCGGCCTCCGAAGTGTACCAAAGATAGTTGGATTTGGTGGAAACGGCCTCCTGCAAGTTTTTTCAAACTAAATACAGTCGGGGCAACAAAAGGGAATCCGGGAGAATCTGGTGGTGGAGGGGTAGTCCGAGATGCCTTTGCAAAGGTTATAATAGCCTATTTGTATTATGAAAAAAGTACTAATATGATAGTAGAAACAAGAGCGCTTCTAGACGGCCTTAGGATTTGAAAATGAACTCGGCAACTTAAGAGGGGGGTGAATTAGGTTTAAAAACTTTTATTGTATTTAAAAACTTAGCTTTATCAAAACACCTTTTAAAACCTCTTTAATAATTATTTTATCCCTAGTTACTTTGAGGATGTAAAGAGTAAAGTTAAAGATATTACCAAGAAGTAGAAGCAATGAGAGATATAGCAAGAACCGCACCACAATGAACGCCAAGATTTATAGTGATTCAGTCTTCTCAAAAGACCTACTCCACTCTTCCAAGTTTGTCGTCCTTGGGTTTCTTCACTATTCCAAACACCACACTACAGCCGGGTCCAAGGCCTCCTTACAAACAACTTGTCTTCGAACTCTCTGAGGGTCACAACCCTTCTTTTACAATGAGATGAAGAAGTGAAAGCTCACTTGACTCTCTTTTAGGCTAGTACAAAGATAGAAGATAATAGATTAACTCTTGTCTTACTCAATTCACAAACCCCTAATGAATCTCTCTTGAGGAATGAAAGTAACGGCACTAAAGAGTAGTTAATGTTGACTCTCTTTCAATCAATAGGCAAAGGAAGTGTAGGTAGGAGTTAAGGCTTGATAATTGATGCTCAAAATTACAAGAGTTGTTTTTTTAGGATTTTTAATGATGTATATGTATGAGTGTCACAGAAGAAACCCTAGTTTTTTGTCTTAACAGGCGTCGTGGACGAAGTCCGGACGTCCAGCAAATAGTGCCGTTTGAAATTCCAAAGTGCGCCCAATTCCGTCACGGACGTCGGCAGATTTCCCAGATGTCTGGCATTTGCTCGATAAAATTTTCTTTTCAAAACAATTCTTAGACTGACGTCTGCCAATTTCTTGAACTTCCTCAATTCCCTCGTTATCTAAAATTGATTATTCAGGTTTCAGACGGATGTCCACCAAACTTCCGGACATCCGTAATTTCCTTGGAAATCAAAACTTATATTTCTGAGGGGAATTTTCAACGGACTTTGAAACTACTTTGGGGAGTGTTTTTCCTAGACATGTCCAATTTGAAATTCCAAAGTGCGCCCAATTCCGTCACGGACGTCGGCAAATTTCCCAGACGTCTGGCATTTGCTCGATAAAATTTTCTTTTCAAAACAATTCTTAGACTGACGTCTGCCAATTTATTGAACTTCCTCAATTCCGTCGTTATCTAAAATTGATTATTCAGGTTTCAGACGGATGTCCACCAAACTTTCGGACATCCGTAATTTCCTTGGAAATCAAAACTTATATTTCTGAGGGGAATTTTCAACGGACTTTGAAACTACTTTGGGGAGTGTTTTTCCTAGACATGTCCAAGGTTAATTGGGGACTCCCTAAGTGCCAAAACCATTCAATTCAAACAAGAGAGATTCTACAATCTGGATTCACTTAACTAATCTTCTCTTCTTGTCTTCTTGAATCTTCATTAGTCTTCATGAGTCTTCGAACTTCATTCACTCCAAATGTGTGTGCATCAAGGTTCCATGGGTCTCTTGTAATGTCCGAGTCGCCTTGCTTGAAGGTGATGTGTTATACCTGGTAACTTCATAGGCAAGCGACATCAGGTGTGACAAATCACTGTGGGTTTGATTCCAATCAAAACTTAGTGTTCGATAGCCGTTCGACTTACAATCTACCCCTTTTTTATTGATGGCAAACCCAGATTGATTGAGAGAAATGAGAATAATTATAAAGTTAGTTTTGCTCCCCCTCAACTGAAGCTCCCCCCCTGAATGGTAGCCATTTGAGACTTGGGAGGCTTCCATTTTTACATCAATCAATACTAACAGTTCTCCCCCTTTTGACATAAGCAAAAAGGGAGCATAATATGAAGCAATAGATATAGATCCGAAGAACTAATAAGTAAAATAGCATGATGCAGCACATATCCATGTGATAAGAAAGAGATATCCAATCATACCAAGTGACCACGACATGATAGGAATATGGATAATATCGATGGAAATAGTGAATGATGATTATAGTTCCTATACCAATAACATACCAAACCAAAATGAGGAGCCATTGGGCACCTCAAGTAGTATCAAGTGTTACGTGCAGAAAAGTAAAAAAAAATAGTATGTGAACCTGATTAATACATGCCAACAGATAACTTAAAATTAAATAAAGCACAAATGATAAAAAGGGCATGTAAGAAACAACACAACAGGACCCGAGGTCCTAATCCTCTGATGGTGGTTATGTTGGCGGATAGAAACGCCCCTAAAAAGCGGTAAATTCCTCCTGAAGATGCGCGACATCAATAGACAACGACTCAGTTGACCCGGAGAGGCTGTCATGCTGGGCCTTGTTCTCCAATCGCAGTTGCTCCACAGAGTGTTGGAGCCTATTATAGTGATGCACGAAGGAACCTTGGAGACCACCGTACAGAATGTCGAAATCACAAGCCGTGCCTGTGAACTTGGGAGGCGTAGGACCACCGGTGTAGGAATACTATGGAGGAGAAGTACATAAGTAACCGGAAGAGCAGTGGTGTCGTCCTCATCGTGGGTGTCCTCAGGAGCATCCGAGTCGACATACGAAATAGAGGAAAACCTGAGGAATACGCATACGACAAAGGGTGGTTTTGTCTATATCGACGGAGGCAGGAGAAGTCTTTTCATTTTCAAGGTCAATTTCAAGATAAGTAAAAAGACGATTGAGTAGAAGGCCATAAGGAAGATGAGTGTGTGCCTTTGTTTGAACACGAGATGTGGCGGATAATGATATACGCAAGGTTGACAGGGGTGTTAGTGAGAAGGACAAAGGTCATAAACACCTCGAGAGGGCCTACTTCATCCTTGCAACTAGCCCTAGGAGTGATGTTACTGTAAATGAGCAGGTGTTAAATATGAGCGGTTTCAGAGAGGTGATTGGGTTTGACCATAGTGGATGGGTCGTAGGCTTTGCAAATGGCACTATAGACGGTGGACTGTGGAATGCCAGTGGAGGCAATGCCATCGTCTGCCCAAAAATAAATATCTGGCTCGTCATTTGAAAGGTGAAAACTGTTTACAACTTTAGAAAGGGTGAGTTTAACCCTACGGTGCTTAACTTTTGAAATCAGAGTTACATTTTCTATGGAAACTCGGAGATTTGTGTAAAAATCATAAAATAAAGAGGGACATGCGTACCATGGATCTTCATATGTAAGGATGCCTTCCCATCCGAGAGTGGTGAACTGCTCTACAAGAGGGAATCGTGAGAGGGCAATCGTGTCGACGCGGCAACCGCTAAGGATTTTCCTACGGGGGATTTGTTGAATCATGAGCTTGGAATACGTCTCAGGCTGACATGGAGGAGGAGAGGGAGACCAATGGATGCCCTAAGTATAAAGAGTGATTAAAAAAGGAAACTAAACCTCTAATCTTTTTTCGTCATGAGTCTTTTTAGTAGTGCTCCTAGAAACACTTGGTGAATATATCTACTTGATTGACTATTCATATTTCAAATTCCATGCAGGAATTCTTTACAAGTCAGAGACACAAAAGAGGGGAGCAGACCATTAAAGTAGTAAATGGAACAAAGACAGAAATCAAAGCCATTGGACAATTAGTCTTATTCTGTAGAGTAGTTTCATTTTGGATTTAGAGGATACTTTTTATGGCCCTGCTATAAGAAGAAACCTTATTTCAGTTTCTAAACTTTATTCATATGGATATAAACTTTTGACAATAATAGTTTTTCTCTATTCCATGGTTCTCATATGATTGGATTCGGTATTGTAGAGGGAAGTCTTTATAAGTTGAAATTTGATAGCTCTTTTGTTCAGACTTTATTTTCCTTGTACATGAATGATATGATGGAAAATACTAATAATAAACAAAGTCAGTTGAATGAAAACTCTTCTAAACTATGACATAATATTTGAGCCAAATATCCAAGGAACTGATAGAGCGGTTTGTTAAGGATAGAGTTTACCATTTGCTTGGTTTTTCTAATTTTAGTGTACAAAGACAAATCAGAGGGGCAAAGGGATACACACAAGAGTATGGAGTTGAAACTGAGGTTTTAACAAATCCTGTTGCGAAAATAACCTCAGTTCGTGCATTCTTTCTATCGCAGGTTGGCCTCTTTACTAAATCGATGTGTAGATTGCATTTATATTGGCAATTTTCAGAAATGGTGTATATGGCTCTACCTCTAGGTTCCACCTATGAAGGAAAACGACATGTACTCTGTCACCCCAACAAGCAATTGTTCACTAAGACAAACAGTCTATTAGAATTCATATTCAAATTCATGTATGTGTGGTGAGGTACTTTATCACCTTGATCGATGTTTTTTATCTCTGACTACCTTTATCTCATCCGTGAAAATTAGAAACCCTGGATATGTTCAAAATCTGAAAGACAAAAGTCGAAAAGATGAGCTATGAAAAATGCCTAAAACTAAGGAGGTTTGGCTGGTTTTACAATTGATTTTCTTTGTGAAAAGGTATGTTGGCTGGTTTGTTGGGAGAGGATTATGGTACTCGGCTGATGGGTATTAGGTTATTTACGGCTGATGGGTATTAGGTTATTTTTGGGACTGTTCGGGTGAAATTTGGGTGATGGTTTGGGTTCGGGTGAGATGAAGGCATGTCTAAGCAGCAAGGACTCTTCTTTGGGTTGTTCTCAACTGTAATCAGCTGAAGATGAAGCAGTTCTTTGATGGGCTTCCAATCGGCGGATACTTTGGCGATGAACCTTGATGGGCGGATTGTGATGGTAGATTGTAGTGGTGTATTGTCGTGATTGAAGCTGGAAGAAGGTTGTTCCTATGGTTATTTTCTCATGGTAATGAGCAAGCATAAATTAATAGGGATCGAGATGAAAACTAGAAAAGAAATTAAGTTTTGCAGCTATGATTCTAAGGAAAAGATGGGGACGACAGGTGGAGCAAATCTCCAAATAAATTTCTACTTTATTTCTTATTCAAATCAACCCAAATTCATTTGCATCTTTGCATGGGAATCTATAAACTTTGCATTGCAAGTTTCCTATTTTAACTCGTCTAAAACAGTAAATAAACTTCCTAAAATATCTCCAAATTTTTATCCATCTTAAAGTTCCTAAAAATACTGAAAATTCCTTAATTTTCTATACTTCCCTAAAATTTCTAAAATTCCTAAAAAGTCTCAAAAGACCTAAAATTTCTAAACCTACATAAAACCTAGCTAACTCAGATAACCAACCTAACTAATTCTCGTCCAAAACAAAAATTATAATAATAATAATAAAGAAACTCTTGAAGCACAGTAGTGATCAACGTGGGCCGTTGATATGGACGACGTTCTGATTTGAGGACAATCTGGGATGATCAAGCAATATCTCAGGTTTGACAGAGGTTCCAGGCGATCTTATGCTTAATCTGATGGCTTGGTGGTTGATCCGAGTGTCTAAATTGATCCAATCATGTCTTCGAAGCTCTAGGGCTTCGATCTGTGAGATCTAATCATTCTGATTGTGGATATGGATCATCTGGCCATTGAACGGCTAGATGCATCTCCATCAACATCCCATGAAACTCCCAAGGATTTCTCTGGCTAATAATTGCATGTCTGGTAATGTGTCACCCTTGTCCCCTCCTAATGATATCCAAGCCAAATTTCATAGAAAAGGTGGAATTTTGCTTGGATTTCTTAGAAATGATGCTCTCTCTCTCTCTCTCTCTCTATATATATATATATATATATATATATATATATATATAGAGGAAAAGGATTGTACGCTCGAGAGTACCAAGCTTATGGTACGCTTGAGTGCCCAATCACATGGGTCCCACAATTTTGTGGTGATCCAAAGCATTCATTTGCAAGGGCCTATCATAGATAGGGTGTGTACCAAAAATCAGTTCCATTGAATCATCCTAACCCCTTCAAAAGTGGAGGGCAAAAATGGGCAGATTTGTGGACAAACAGTATCTGGCCATTTTGACCTCCACAAATGAATGGGTTAGGATGATCCTATGTAGCTGATTTTTGGTACACACCCCATCTATGTAAGGACCTTTCAAATGAATGGTTTGGATCATCCTAACAAAGTGGGCCCACATGTGATTGGCACTCGAGCGTACCATAAGCTTGGTACACTAGAGCGTACAATCCTTTTCCTCATATATATATATATATATATATATATATATATATATATATATAGACACACACACACACAAACACAGTTGGGTCTCTCAAAATTAATGCTCCATAAATTTATACCAGGAACCGACATTGTTCTTACATTACTAACTTATAATCACTTATTTCTAATACCTAATAAAGAAAAAATGGAAAAAAAATCCTAAAACAAAAATTGTAATAATAATAATAAAAAAGAAACTCTTCAAGCACAGTGATCAACGTGGGCCGTTGGTATGGACAACATTCTGATCTGAGGACAATCTGGGGTGATCAAGCAATATCTCAGGTTTGACAGAGGTTCCAGGCCATCTTACGCTTAATCTGATGGCTTGGTGGTTGATCTGAGTGTCTAAATTGATCCAATCATGTCTTTGAAGCTCTAGGGCTTCGATCTGTGAGATCTAATCATTCTGATTGTGGATATGGATCATCTGGCTAATAATTGCATGTCTGGTAATGTGTCACCCTTGTCCCCTCCTAATGATATCCAAGCGAAATTTCATAGAAAAGGTGGAATTTTGCTTCAATTTCTTAGAAATGATGCTCTCTCTCTCTCTCTCTCTCTATATATATATATATATATATATATATATATATATATATATATATATATATATATAACACAGTTGGGTCTCTCAAAATTAATGCTCCATAAATTTATAATCTCTTATATCCTATTGCTAGACCAAGAACCGACATTGTTCCTGCATTACTAACTTATAATCTCTTATTTCTAATACTTAATAAAGGAAAAAAAAAGTAGCGAATAAGATATAATAGAGTACCTTCTTAGAAAGTATTGTTCGAATTATATTTACTTAACAATACTGTATGTAGGTACAACATAGGAGAAGGGAGAGAAAAAAAGGGGAGAGAAGAAAGAAAATAGAAAAGAAAATAGGTTTCAAAATTCACAGTGTAAGACCGCCAACTCATCTCTCCCAAATAATGTGTAAGACCGCACATCTCTCTCCTCCCAACCTCTCCTTTTTTTGGTAGGTCAGCTGGGATTGAACATGCGACCTCAAAGTTGAGATAAAAAGCCTCAATCATTGAGCTACAAGTCTAACCCTCTCCTTGTCTCTCTCAGAGTCTCAATATTAGATGCTAAAAAAGAAATGAAATTTGAGCCAGGGTGATAAGGGGTAGTTAGATTGCAAGAAAAATCGGGTGATACACTTATTTTCTATTACTTAATATACTCTAATATTTTTTATAAAATGCTTCCACCAGGAATATAAGATATAAGAGCCCCAACTGTATATATCTATATTGGTAATGACACCCCATAATGCAAATGTATGACGTAGACAACTAAACATTACTTACCTCTATTATCCAAGGAGAGTTCCAGGCAAATCCAATGATTGTCTCCTTCCAGTTGACTACGTATTTCACTACCCTCCAAGTCTATGCCTTACAACCAAACATGCTCAAAAGGATTTTAAAGCTTCAAGCGATTAGGGGCAGTGACCAAACAAGCCTAGAATCCGACCATGACAACTGGTAAAGTAATTAGGCTGAACCGGCATGATCTACGAGTAAAGATTGGGGTTCCAAGCCGAGTTCATCTTCAAAGCCAACCAAACAAAAAAGTCTTCATATCCAATACCGTAATGAGTTTGAAGAAACAGTTAAGGATACATGTTACAGGTTGGCATTCGTAGATCAAGCTCTTCGGCTCTCATCAGAGCAGACAATTGACCTCCTACCTGAGATCACTCAGTTACTACAGGAGTTTCACAATGTAATTCATGATGAGCTTCCTGCATAATTACCACCCTTGC
Organism: Tasmannia lanceolata; assembly: GCF_043159265.1. Classification (NCBI taxonomy): domain Eukaryota; kingdom Viridiplantae; phylum Streptophyta; class Magnoliopsida; order Canellales; family Winteraceae; genus Tasmannia; species Tasmannia lanceolata. The sequence continues at coordinate 1,696,013 of NW_027518789.1, read as the reverse complement.
GAGACATTCAACATACAATAGACTCGATCCTGGGATCTCAACTACCTAATCTTGCATACTATCGCACGAATCCTCTTAAGCGAACAAAGTTACGCCGACAGGTCAATTAATTATTAGAGCAATGTGTGATCCGAGATAACCTTAACCTTTGTGTTGTACCCGCGCCGCTAACACACAAGAAAGATGGGTCATGCAGAATGTGCATAAGTGCATTGACAATCGCACCATAAATAAGATTACAGACAAGTACAAGTTTCTGATACACTGTCTTGACGATATGATAGATTTATTAGCAAGGTCTCGTTGGTACAGTAAGATCGATTCACGAAGTAGGTACCACCAGATTTTAATTCTTCTCAGCGACGAACGAAAAACCGCCTTTAAAACCTTCGGCGGATTGCATAGGTGGTTAGCCATGCCCTTCTAGTTATCGAAACCCCGACTAAATTCATGAAGATATCTTATAATAGATCGAAATGAGGACATTTGTAACACCTTATGCGAGTTCTTGAGATTCTTCGAGCAGCAAAACTTTATGCGAATATCAAGAAAAGCTCATTTAGGTAAACCCAGGGGATATTCCACGCTTTCCTTGTCTCGGAACAGGGTGTCTCTGCAAACACTAAAAAGGCAAGGGTGGTTAATAAGTGGTCGATCCCTAAGATACTTACACAAGTTTGAAGTTGCCATGGATTGAGCATCTTCTATCAAAGGTTTGTAAAGGGTTTCTGTACGACTGTACCCTTATGTCTCCTATCACGGAATATATGAAAAAAGGAGAGTTCTGTTGGACCTCTGTTGCCACCAGAGATTTCCAGAATATCAAACAAAAGATAAGCGTGGCTCATGTCCTAGCTAATCTAGACGTTGCTAAAGTTTTCGAGGCTTCATGTGACGCATCACGAGTAGGAATAGGAGGTGTATTGAGTCAAGAAGGCCACCCTGTAGCATATTTTAGCTAGAGACTTAATGAGGCTAAACATCGATATTCTACTTCTGATAAAGAGTTATGCGTTGTTATACATATACTATTTCACTAGACTAAACATCGGTATTCCACTTTCGATAAAGAGTTATACGTTGTTATACAGATACTATTTCATTGGAGGTATTATTTGTTACTGCAAGAGTTTGTATTATGTTCAGACCACTAAGCGTTGAAATGCCTTCATTCACAAAAGAAATCAAGTCAAAGGGACACTAAGTGAATAAAATTCCTCAAAGAAAACACATTCGTCCTCAATCATCATGCGGAAGTAGAGAATAAGGCCATTAAGTCCAAAAGCCGTGCGGTTATGGTCTTACAGTCTATGAGTGTTAAGGTCAGAGGCATAGTTGTCAAACTCTTACGAGTCATACGAGGCAACTCTCGAGTCGAGTCGAGTCGTTGGGCTTTCGAGTCGTTGGGCTTTCGAATTGAGCCGAGTCTCATGGGTGACTCACCTCTGTTGTAGACTCTTACTAGCCGCTGCTAGTCGAGTCAAAAAAATAAGACTCTTATGAGTAAAGTCGAGTCATTGGGCCTGGGCTTTCTTGTTTTGATTGCTGAAAACTTGGAAGTTGGAACTTATAACTTAATTATTAATATTTTTTAATGCTAGGCAATTGCATTAAATGCGAAAAAAAACATTTGAGGGGGGGCTTATGCAAATAAAGAGAAAGAAAGAAAAAGAAAGATAAGAACAAACCCCACTGGAAGGGTTCGCCACATGATGGAAAGAAATCGATGCATCCTGCACCCTGTCTTGGATCTCATCAAAGAAAGAGGCAAATCTCCAAGGGAAGGAATGACAGCCACTACGCCACCTTATCACATTGAGTGAGTCTCTTCTACACTACCTTATTCAAATCTTCATTCTCAAGATAACATATTCCTTGGTAGATAGCACGCACTTCAGCTTCGTTAGCATCTACGACTCCAGTGGGATCCGTATAAGCCCATTTCATAGCTCCAAATTCATTCCTCGATACTCCCCCAACGACGGCAGGACCAGGGTTCCCAATGCTAGCCCGTCAAAGTTTTGCTTCAAAAAACCATGTGCGGGAGGCTCCCGGTCTTGGACAATCTAGGGTTCTTGGCCTGAACCACCACAAATCTCCTTCCAACCATATTATAAATCATGGGCAGATACAAATCTAAAGCAAGGGTTTTCACCCAGGAAGAAGTTCCAACCAAAACTTAATTAATTTTGTGCATGCAAGTTACAAGCATTTGTATTTTTAGATTAGTGCTTTATCTATGAGCTATTGGGTTATATTTTTCAAATGCTTCTTCTTTTGATATATAATTGTATTTTTTCATCTAAATTTTTGTTCTTGTCGAAAACTCTTACGAGTCATAAAATCAAGAAATCGAGTCACGAGTTGAAAACAATGGTCATAGGATTTGATAGGTTGAAGGACAGGTTTACCACATGTCCCGATTTAGGCATCATATTTCAAAATGTGCATGATGGTAATCGTTGAGATCACATTGATTTCTTAATTCGAGACAGTTATCTATTTTGAGGATCAAGGCTATGTATTCCTCAAAATAGCCTAGATCGTTAACCGTAGTCTAGGAGATTTGCTAGTTCGGGGAATGTCTGGCAGCCACCAAGGCTGACCTTTTAGCAGATTTTGTCTTCATTCATGAGTTGGCTGTTCTGACATGCAACAGACCATTCGTGAAATGCCTTTTGCGATGGACGCTAGCAAGTCCCTAAAGAATATAATAATATTAAACACCATAACTAGGATAACTCCAAGTATTGTTCACATGATAATTTGAATTAATAATGCCTTCATAAGTTCAAACAATAAAAACAAAAGGTATTGTTAGAGATATTGGCAATCAACAGGGCATGTCAAAGATCTCCAGATAACATGAGAACAACTGGAAGGTGGATGTGTTTTGGGGGGGGGAGGTCCAAAAAGAGAAATAGATGGAGGTTTCACATACATACCTTCAATGCCAAGTTACCACGACTCATCAGTTGATCCTTAACTTGGTGCTTTCTGCCAAGTAAATCATTACCACCTTGACCAGTATACACAACATCTTCAGAATTATCCAAATCATCTTCATATTGTCCTGACATCACAATGGATACTGCAAGTGGGAGAGTATAACACTTGTACTGCTTCTGCAACATTTAAAAACAAGAAAGGTTAAAGACTAACAGATATCCACTAAATAATTATAATTGAGAAAAAACATCAGCAACATGGCACAAATAAGGAGCCAAAAAATCTATTGATGGGCAATAATCCAATGCAACTTCAAGCCATGCCAATTGCAAAACAATTAAACCAATAGACACGTATTTGAAATATCCCATATTTAAACCAAAGGTTAAATAACGTGCCTGATGTCCTCTATGGACGGTTAGAAAGGATACCAATTATGGCAAAAATTTGAAATTCTAGACCTTATGTCGCAATCTTGGTACGAATATTCATTTGGCAAGATTAATGTTAAGAAAGAAGAAGCCCTAACAAAAATTGAGCAATTTGGCAAGGTGGAAGAAGAACGAGCTTCTGCAACAATGTTTTGAAATGTTGATACGGGTCAAAAAGAAGCCAAAGCAAAACCTAGTCGACTTGGCACGACGTGGTTGAGTACTTAGTTGACGCTGTTACATCTCGAGAGTGAAAGGAGTTTTGATTGACTTTGTCGAGCAAATGCGGACTAGGCCTAAAACGCGTCCGAAGTAAAAGGGAGTCAACTCGGGGGAGTTCACGATGATGCAGAGGAGTTTTCAAACTATGTTCCGCGGGGAGGAGAAAAAGGAAAAAGTAACTCTAGACAAAGTATGAAGATCTCCTATGCTGAGATGCAATAAGTTGGAAGCAAAAGGTAAAGAGATCTCATATCAAAGAAGGGGCTGTCATCCAACGTCCTTTGGTTAGTTTATCAATGCTTTGGAAATAAAATAAATAATTCTAATGCTAAGAAATGCAGAATGTATGTGAAAGAGAAACAAGAGATTGAAGAGGGAATGGTTATCTTCTTTACAAAGCACTGCTCAATTTGAAATTTACAGTCATAAGCTAGATGGATTTGAGTATAAACTTGTGTATTGTGTTTGGCCCAGAACACAGGTTTAAACTCTCCATTGCCTATTCTCAATAGACCTTGCGATAATGTTAGTATCATGTTTTTAAATTTCAGTTTCGATATGCGTTTCGGCCCTCACTGAAACCAAAATTTCATTAGAAATTTCGAAATATTCAAAATTTCGGCTGAAATCCGGCCGAAATCCGGCACACCATTAAAAAATATTAAATTATTTATTACCAAATTTCAGACGAAATTTCAGTAATTTCGGCTGAAATTTTCGACTAATCCTTACTACTCTAAAAGCCTGAAGACTGGAAGTTTAGGGTCACCTTCTCTTTAAATACCCAACATATACTGCCAAACCCATTTTCATCTTTTCCTCTCTTGGAATACCCTTGCATAATCGTCCAAAATCTTCCTACACTTATCATGGGGAAAAAGCAGCAATGTTTCTAGCTGCACCACCTGTTGATTGAAGTGATCAAAATCGCACCACCTCTCTCTCTCTCTCTCTCTCTCTCTCTGACTAAAATACTCCCTATCCTTGACGCCTCCGTCCGTCGTCACCCCTCTGTCCTTGTCGTCTTCGAATGCCACCAGAAGGTAAGGCTGAGACGTGTGGTTTTCGATGAAAGAAGCATATATCCGTGCTAAAAGGAGAAGATTACAAGTCCATGAGAGCCAAACCCCTTCAGGCATTTGTGATTCTGATGAAAGAAGCATATAAGTTTCCCTAAATCAAATAAAACAATGGAGTCATTGGAATTTATGTGGGAGATGATTATTAAAAAAATTCAGTTTTTTAGGTTAAAATTTGGGCGATGATATTTTTATTAATAATGGTTTCAAGAATTATTTGGTTTTACAATCTTGTTTCGTATGATGATGTTCTTGCCTCCCCTTGCCTATATTTTAGAACTGTTAAATAACTGTAGGAAATAAAATAAAAAAATTTGACAACTGGATATGCGGTATATTTCTATATATCAGGACATTGCTTACCGTATATTTATAAATACAATGACTTAGATTGCAGTACAGTTATATATAAGAGGAAATTAGTTATATATAAGAGGAAATTGGACTGCGGTCTATATCTATAACATAACTTGGATTGCGGTATATTTATATATACCATGAACCGGTGATATTTCTTTAATTTGCATTCGTATTATTACCCTATTTCTTCTCCATATTTATTAACGGCTTTGCCTATGCCAGTTTATTATTCATAAGAAATATCATTATAATGCCATCTCATCTTTGTTTACTCTTATTGTGTGAGCCACTAGAGGATCTTGCTTTTAACTCAGTTTTCTCCCTACAGGTTATGTAGGTGAAGGGGACGGAGCCTATGCAAATGAACAAATGTAGACAAGCACATGGGATTGGAGGAAAGTTTTCGTAGAGTTTTGGAATAACTAAGTCGTCATATCCAGTAATTGCTTTTATTTTATTGTCAGACATTGGGTTTTTAGTTATGGTTTATTTTAGTTCATAATTCAGCTATGATAGTAGTAGTTTTAATAAATGATGTAATAGACATTTGAATAATGGAATAAGAATTGCTTTAGCTAGATTTTTAATGAGTTGGTTCTCTCTCGTGTTTTAAAAAAATATTCCTTGTGATTTTAGTCGTTCTTTTCCCATAGCGACCCAATGAGAATTTGGGTCATTAAACGCATCCCATATTACCCATATTTCTTTGTCCCTTTTGTTTTCATATTTCACCCCTCACTGTTATTTGTTGTTTATTGCTGCTAAGGGCATTGTAGTCCTTTCAAACCCACTAAGTCACTTAAGTGAAAGAATCTTGTTGGTTTGCAGAGAGGGCCCACCACAAGAGCACTTCAAGTCTACATACAAAAGAGAGTTATAGGGAAGAATACATAATTTTTAGAAGAACCAAAAATTGTGCAACTCAACGACAGTAGCCATCCATCACCCAAAAACGCCCATGGGGTTTTTATCCTCCTCTCTTCTCTCACAACCGTAAGTCTCTTTCTTCCCCTCATTCTTCTCTCCTTCCTTTCCTCCCTTTGCTTCTCTTCTCTTTCACCCTTTTCTTTCTTCTTCTCTTTCTTCTTTTCATTCTCATTTCTTCTTTTCTTCGTTCCTTTTCTTCTTCTCCATCTTTCTCCCTACTTTCTCTCTCTTTACTCTCCCGCACTCCTCTCTCTCGCCCCTCTCATTTCCCTCTCTTTATGTTCTCCTTCATCTTCCCCTCTACTCTCCCTCGTCTCTCACTGTCCCCTCTCACGTCTCTCTCTATTCCCCCTCTATCTCTCTCTCTTGTATTTCTCCCTCTATCTTCTTCCTATTTTTGCCCTATTTCTCGCTTCCCCTCTCTATTTTCCGATTATTTTTTCTCACTTAATATCCCACTTTCTCACCTCTTTGATTTCATTTTCAGCACTTCTCTCTTCGTCTTCCCTTCTTATTCTACCCTCCCATTTCCCACTTCTAACACTTTTCTCCTTCTAATATTTCCCCTATATTCACTGTTTGGGGAAGTAACTGCTGCCCCTTGTGCAGATCATGTCGATGGGCTTCTTCCATATGCTCTTGGGCCCTCTTTCATGAGGAATCGAGGCATAAAGACTGCTATGATTCCCGATGAGAGCTTCCCTATCACATCAGCTCCCATTTTAATGTTTTAGCCACACTTTTTCCCTTAGGATTGATCACTTTCATTACCCTACATGTTTTTTATCCTTTACCCCACGTTAGAGTAGATTTTGGACCCTACATACATTATCTTTTTGTGCGGACAGATTGTAAGCAGACTTTTATTTGTCATCGTTGATTTATTATCTTTTCCTTACTGGGAGCTGTTATATGAACTGACTGTTCAATGTAGAATCATTCTATTTATGGTTTATCTTTATCCCAAAGCCAACCAAATAAGTTTTCTCCCCTGCTATTTATCAAATCTGATTTGTTTATCTGTTTGGGATATGGTTTGATTACTTTAACTGCAATGTCTTTTGCCCATTGAGCTCCTGAGCTCCTAAAGTCTCGATAGTTATCTGCGAACTTCTGGGTTTGCACCACAAACAGACTTTTCCGCCTTTATATTAATAATAATTCAACCAATACGAGGGGTGGGATCGAGGCACCATACGGCACGAGCTTCAACCTCATTTTGGGTTGTGAATGGTTGGAGAACCCAAAAAACCAACCCAACTACCCCTACAAGGTCCCTAACAATGTCACCGATACATCTTAGAGCCTAGAATACCGAGAGAAACTATCACTAAAAAATTGGTAGCTTTACGTAAGAGTATCGAGAATATGTCAAGTGGACTTGCTGCCAGCGGTAAGAAACACCAAATTCAGCAAACATTCTTTGAAAAAGCCCCAGACGAAGAAGAACCTTTAATCCAATAAAAAAGACAAAGAGGGAGAATGTACATAAAAGACCAATAATGGAGCATCTAAAATGGCAAATGCAAGTTCTAAACCCTTTAGCATTCATCCTTCAATAGAACCCAATCACCAATAATTGGACAAAAAATAAAGATATATTACCAATTTGCTATAGGCCTGTCCCATATAATCAATTCCATTTAACCAATGGCCATGAAAACCTATAACACACATTTCAGCCCGTGAAAAGAATTGATGCCCAACATCAATGCCTGTAATCATGACAAGCAAATGTCAACAATAACTACATTCAAATTCAAATTACAATACATATGCAATCATTTATCAATATACTTTAAACCTTGAAACAAATCAAAGCTTACCATGGACATTGGTAGATAATGTACATTATTTGATTCACACCCATCTTATATATGAATTAAATTAGCCATAAGATAAGCATTCCCTCATTCATGAAAACACAAAGGACAGTCAATAACTGGATATTTTTCACCCAAATATAAAAGGCTTGCTTTCATTAGCATTTAAAAAATGCAGAGAGATGGTATAATCATTTCATTATTAGTGAGAAGTTGTTATGGATTATTTCAAAATCAAGGGGATTTTAATTGCACTCCAAAAAATTAAGACAACTAGTTTTTACTAGTTAATGTCTAAAAATTCATTAACACGGCTAGGAACTCAAACTTGTCAACTCAACTTCAGCATGTCCAAGTTCCAACCATGAAAAGTATGTAAGTTTCAGGGGTTGGGGTTGTTTCCGACCATTTCCACATCCATGTTGCCTACTTTCCTTATTCGACAAACTTACTCTAGTATTCTTTTTTATTTTAGACTTTAGAGTTTCAAGTAAACACACTAGCAGCCACATCGTTTCCAGTTTGCTTCAATAACACCTTCAACCTTGTTTCTCACACATTTAGAATATGGTTTAAATGTGTTTCCAATCATTTCCCTAGACATTTATAACATTTTTTTTTGCAAATTTTGAGGGTTTTCCCCACACATTTTTTAAACAATTTGCATATTTAGCCAAATGTTTTGTTTCCACTTCGACCCCCCCCCCCCAACCCCAGCAGGCCAACATAGAGTTTCCAGTAACTATGGATTGGATATGTCTGCTTTGTCTCTATATCATTGGTCAAGTCAAGTATAAACTCGAGGCCGAAGCTGTCAGATGTGTTTTTTTAAGAATATTGATACTCCTAAATGGGTTATAAGTGTTGCTATCCGGATGAAGGAAAAATGAAATGTTTCAATGGGCATAACATTTCATAAGGGTGTTCATTTCTTTTCTTCTCAAGTAAAATCTCTTACTCAACAATCGCATTAACATGTCGTTCAGGGTGATGAAAATTAAAGGAAGGATTATACTAGATAAACAACAGAATAAAAGTCTACTTAGACCTCAGGTGATCATTATCAATAAAATCCATAGAATTTACAAAGTGTACTTCCCACATCTTCTATTCCAAACACGTCAGTTCCTAAGCTACCTCATTGCCTTACTCAACTCAACTCAACTCAACAAAGCCTTTGTCCCAAAATAGTTGGGGTCGGCTAAATGAATCCTTTAGAAAAAAATTCATGAAGAGATAAAAGGAATGTACCCGGTTCTAATCCTAGTTCTAGTTGGGTTCTTCGACGTGGATCATTTTCTTCCATTCTATCCAATCCAAGCTCATGTTCTATGTTATGTTCCTAGCTATCAAGTCTTTCCTCACTGTTTCTACCCAAGTTGTTTTCGGTCTGCCCTTACCTCTATTTACTCCATCAATTTGGCACGAGTCGCCTCTTCTCACCGGAGCATCCAAAGGCCTACGTTGGATATGCCTAAACCATCTTAAGCGGTGCTCTCTCATCTTCACCTCAATTGGAGCCACCCCCACCTTTTTACAAATGTCTTCATTTTTTATTTTATCTAACCTTGTGTAGCCGCACATCCATCTAAGCAATCGCATCTCCGCTACACTCATCTTATGCACATGCTGCTTCTTGGTGGCCCAACATTCTGAGCCGTACAGCATTGCTGGCCTCACAGCTGTCTTATAAAACTTTCCCTTCAACTTGGTAGGGATTTTACGGTCGCACAGAACCGAAACACCAAAGACAATCAAAATACCTTAGTAGTACCGCTCTAAACATAAAATATGCATGTTTTTCCTACCTACAATTCACACATAAATGTGCTCATCATGTATTCATTCTCATTGACAAGAGAAAGCTAAATATTAGGTGTGACAAGGGTAGCAATTTTATTGCAAACACAACAGAGATACATGCTGATAGCCACATATGGTAAAGTTACATTCCTTTAAACATTTCTTTTTTGTACACAGAGTACCAAACTGGATCTTGATCTTTTGAGAACTGTATATGGAATACCGAGTTGACCTTCTAAGATCTGTACACGGGATGCTGAGTTGATCTTCTGAGATCTATACATGGGATGCTGAGCTGATCTTCTGAGATCTGTAGACGGGGTGCTGAGCTGGTCTTTTGAGATCTGTACATGGGGTACAGAGCTCATCTTCTGAGACTTGAAATACTGAGTTGGATCGTGACCTTCTGAGATAAAGAAATTCGTTGTGCGTTGTGCCTTTCTTCAACATATGATTACCTAAGCTGGGCAATGATATATCAAAGACGAAAAGATGAAATTTCTTCTTCTTCTTCTGAGTTCCCATGTAGGGAGGAAAGAAGGGAGACTTGACTTTAATGAAACAAATGCTTTTATTTTCTTTTGGTAAGTCTGAACGCTAGATAGATGAGTTTAAATGTTCTAACATATAAACAGTGTTCCTTGCCCCTGGTTTTTAATCATGGTCTTGAGACCATTTTCCTGCCAACAATGAAATCGTCCTTTGCGGATTTTCAACTTGACGAACCGTTTATACCTTAAGTTTTGCTAGGAACAAAGTTTCAGGTTGTGTTCCTAGAGGTATGATGATCCTAATTTTTGCCTAAGCTGCCCTTTCAGGTTTTCAACTTAACGGATCTTCAGATCTTCATGTTCTGAACATTTGGGAGATTTGTGGAGATATTGAAAAGGTTTATTAGTTTTACCAATGGTGACCGAACCCAAGATGATCAGGTTGCCTACGTTCCCCAAAGAAGGGTTGGGATCAGGTCCGCGTAGTTCGAGGCTTTTCTCTGGGGAATAGGATCGAAAGGGGTAATGTAATGGGTTATGTTTGGGCTATGCCAAAAGGGTGAGCGAACCTGGGTTTGTCAGGTTGCCTACGTACGCCAAAGAGGATGGGATCAGGTCCGCATAGTTCAAATTTTGATTTGTTTCTAAGAGTAATATCTTTTTAACTGATCGAGGTTTGTGGGTTCTCTATCCCCGTTTTGGTCAAGAAGTCAGACGGCTTTTCTGGGCAAGATTTCATCAACAACGAAGGGGCTAGACCAGTTAGGTCTAAACTTTTCCCGTGGATCGAAGATAGAAGCTCGACATTCCCTAAGCACCATATCCCCTTCTCTGAGTTCACGGATTCAAACCTTCTTGTTGAAAGCTCTTTCTAATCTGCGTTGATAGCCTTGTACATGGTACGCTGCTTTCAACCTTTTCTCATCCATCATATACAACTCTTGATGACGAATACGAGACCATTCAGATTCTGGTAGATTGCTTTCCATCAAGATTCTGGGTGAAAGAATTTTCAACTCGATGGACAGGACAACTTCCATGCCATATGTGAGTGAATAAGGAGTGGCTCCAATAGATGTGCGGATAGACGTTCCGTATGCCTAAAGTGCGAATGGGAGTTTACTCGACCAATCTTTGTACGATCGGGTCATTTTCTGAAGAATAGTCTTGATATTCTTATTAGCTGCTTCGACAGCACCATTAGTCTGAGGTATGTAAGGAGAAGACTTATGGTGTTTGGTTCTGAATTCTGCACATAGCGATGCTTACTTATTTCTTGAAATGCGAACCATTGTCTGATATCATCTCGTGAGGGACTCCATATCTACAGATGATGTTGGCCCTGATGAATTTTGCAATTGATGCAGATGATATTGAAGTGTACGACTGTGCTTCGATCCATTTAGTGAAGTAATCGATTACGAAAAGTATGTATTAGTGCTCACTGGATGACTTGGGAGAGATCTTACCAATGATGTCAATACCCCAGACTGAGAATGGCCACGGAGATGTGAGCGAGTGAAGCTCCGACGGCGGCACATGTATCAGGTTAGCATGGATCTGACATAAGTGACATGTTTTGACAAACGAAAAGTAATCTTCTTCGAGGGTAGTCCAGAAGTAACCAAGACGAAGGATCTTCCGTGCTAACATTTTTACCATTCATATGAGGACCACAGACACCGAAGTGAACATCTTCTAAGATTTATACGGCTCAATCTTCATCAACACAAAGGAGCTGGACTCCATCAAATGACCTGCGGTATAAGTCTCCTCCACAAATGACATACCTGGACTCCAGTTTCTGTAACGCTCTTCTTTCCTTTAAAGAGGCTTCTAGGGGGTGTCCCCTACCAGAGATGACATTTTTGATATCGAAATACTAAGATTTCCCATCTGGACATCTAGCTGCTATCAGAACCATATGTGTATGTGTGCCGGGATGATCTCTAAAATCGATGCAGCAACGCACTCTTACATCCTTCTTAGGTACTTGGACAATGTTTGCTAACCACTCGGGATATGTGACGACCTTTAGAAATCCTGCTTTCAACTGGTTTGTCACCTCAACTTTGATTTTAAGAAGCCATTCAGGCCTCATCTTTTTGAGCTTTTGTTTCTTCGGCTTAGCTTCCCGGGTAGAGAGGGATATGAAGCTGGACAATGCCCTCACTTAATCCATTTGATTAATTCCACACGCTCTTCAAGGGATAAGGTTTTGCCAATCTTAATCTCCTGAGGAATGGATTTAGTGCTTATGTTAATAGTTTCAAACTCATCTTCTAATGGTTTTGGTAGATGTTGCTCCCTTCATTCGATTAGTTTTTTAATCTCAAGGGGAGTTTCATCAGCATCCTCGTCTGAGGAGGTTTGTTCGATGTTATTTAAAGCATTAGTTTCAATATTATCAAGAGATAAAGGCGAGTATAGAGAAAGTGCTTTGATTGATTCAAAAGATACATTGGAAGAACTGACTGACGCGCCTTCTTCAGGCTCATTTACATTTGAAACATTTTCAGAAGATGAGTCAGAATCAGAAGAAGAGTCTGACTCAGAGGATGGGAAATCTGCATCCGAAGGGATAGCTGTAGTGAGGAGTGGGATGAAGGTGTCTGTCCAGTTGGAGAACTCTGAACTGCCAGCATTGGTAATCATAATTTGAGGAGAGAACAGCAGAGCAGGTTCCCTAATCATGTAGACTGTCAGAGGGTTTTCTTGGAACATTGATCGCATCAGTACCAGTTCAAGGTAATCTGCCCAAGCAAACTTCAAAGTCTCTGCACGACCTACTGTTTTCACCATCAAATGTCATCTTCTTCACCTAGCCAACCCGTAGCAAAGAAAATCTAAAACCTAGGAACTTGCTCGCCCATGATGGGATGCGTAGACCACTCTGGGAAACCATAGTAAAGGAAGACTTCACCTTCTCTGCAAAATTGACCATTCAGGGTTAACCTGATATATGGCATCGGCATGACCTCACCAGGTTTTTTGTATGACCTTCTTCGGGCTATAATGCGGTACATATCTTGTTCCTCCTGATATGTGTTGCAATAACCCAAACCAGTCATGCCGATGTTGGAGGGAAACTGCAGATCATCGAACTGGACTACTCCTTACTGATATCGTCCTAATCCCATTCCAGGGATGTATCCATTAATTTTGAGCATAATGGACACAACTAGATTGATATCATACGAGAGTGGAACCAATTCTTTCTTGGCTTGTTCCCAGCTAATATGGGTGACATCAAGGTGGAACCCATTGAGGTAAACACTACCTTCGGCTGACTTGCCATGGGGATCAGATAAAATAACACCAACCTCTAAGTCTTCGTCACCTTGAGCTGTGATAACTCTGCTACCTTTCATGAATTTGAGCTTTTGATGCAGAGAAGAAGGGATAGCCCCTATTGTGTGAAGCCAAGGTCGTCTTAACAGCAAGTTCAAGGATGACTTGATGACAAGTACTTGGAATTCGACATCGAAGGTTTCACAGGCCATAAAGATAGCAGAAGACAGAGTTCCAACTATATCTTGTCGGGAGTTATCATAGGCCATGATGGCTTGATCAGATGGGGTGAAGTCACTGGGACCGAAACCAATAGTTGTGGCCGTGCTCAGTGGACAGATGTTCAAGGACGAACGATTGTCCACAAGTACGGCAGGTACCTTCTTCTGATTACATAGCACAGTAACAAGGAGAGGCTTGGAATGGTTCTTTCCTTTGGAGGTCAGATCTTGGTCTGAAAATGAGAGAGCCGTAGAGGCTCTGACTGCTGCAATCAGATTGGTGAGCTGCTCGGGTGTAGTGTCTTTTGACACTTGAGAAGTCTACAAGCTTTTGAGGAGGACCTCTCCGTGCTTAAGGGAAACCATCAATAGCCCCATACTGAGATATCTGTCTGGGTCATACTGAGCTGCTGATAATTTCAGATCCTCGTGATCAACTTCTGTGCCAATGACCTTTCATTTGACAATGTCGACCTGATCGTCCGTCCTGAGCTATGGGGGTTTGTAATTTCTACCACCTCTGGTGAGATGTCCTACTTCTTAGGTCTCATGATCACTACTTTTGAGATCTTCTAATGATAAAACGAAAGGAGTCTCGTCTATTCTAGCTTCCACTAAGTCCAAGACATAAGGCTCTTCGTCGAAGTCTGCGCAAATGGCAAGAGGGCATGGTTCTTCTTCCCCAATTTCTCATATGTAATTATTATTATCGGTTTCCCATGGATAGGATTCGATAGTGCAAATTAGGGATTAGAAATTGATTTGCGGAGATTCGGTGAAGATAACACTGGTAGTCGGAGAGAAAGGATTATGATTTGGAAGAGGATTGGTGTTGACATTTGGGCCAGACGGGAGGATGAACTGTTTTTTGTCTAGAAGGTCTTGGATAGCATGTTTCAAAGGAAGACATCTATCAGTTTGGTGTCCTTTACCTTGATAGTACTCACTGTATTCTCTGTTGTTCCATGTTCTGAGTAGAGGGTTAGGAGGTGGACGGGGTGCAAGTAGGAATATTTTCTTGGCTTCAAGAAGTAATTTCATGATGGTGGTGGGGGTTGCTGGTAGGGGAGTGAATTCCCGAGATGTCATATTGACAATAGGAAGTCCTGAAGGAGGATTGCTTTGCTTCCAGAGAAAGGGAGTTTCAGAGATTTCTAGAGCTGGTTTGGCTTCATTGACTTCTTTGGACACTGGAGGCTTCTTAGGTTGAGTGCTTCTAGGCTCAGGGGAAGTTTTGCTAATCCAACCATGAGCTAGAGAGTCCTCAATTTTGTTGCCTGTATCAATGAAGTGCCTGAGACTGGTGAAACTCTAAATAGCCATGGGACGCTGGAAAGACGAAGTCAGGTTCTGCTGCATCATGCCAATCTGCTCTTACTCAGTGGGTCGCTTAAGCATCTAAGCTGTCTTATGACGGCAATGTTTCACAAAATCGGAGAATGATTCCATGGGTTCTTGAATGGTGGTCTGAAGATCCCGACGAGAGGTCTCAGTGCCATCTTCGTAGGAGAACTGCTTAATGAACTCATTCATGATTCGCTCCCATCCCATAGTTAGTAGTTCAGGTAAACTTAGGAGCCATTTATGTGCTACTCCTTTTAAGGACATCTGGAACACAAGGGCTAACTGATCTATGGAAAGACCCTGTGACTGAAGCATACTCTCGAATACAACGAGATGGTTATGAGGAGAACCAGTCCTATCATACTTGCTAATGTCAGGCCATTTGAAGCTAGCCGGAAGCTGTACATCGAAAAATAAAGAGACGTCTCAAAAAGAGAGTCTGGTTGATCCCTGAACTTTGATAAGTTTGAGGTCCTGGTTGACCTTGGCAAACTTATCTTCCCATTGTTTCAAGATCTGGGAAAAGGGGTGATTCTCATATGCATACTCATGTCCCAAAAACGGGTCCGGAACGTGAGTTGTGGATTGGTTGATGGGCTGAGCTGGTGCAGTTTTTTGAACAGTAGGAGGTATATGTTGCGGTGGTATAGGAGGTATTACCTAACCTGAGGGGGGGATCTCAACACAGCATTCTCCTCTGAGAGATGGCAGAGATTTTGAGTGAGTTCTGCTATTGCCTGTTGCAGTTCTTGGATAATCTGGGATTGATCTAAAGGTTCAACCATGATGGCGAAAGGGATTGCAGGACTAGAAGGTTCTGAAATTGCTACCAGAGGAGTAGGACTGGGTGGTTCTGAAGTCCTTTCTAAACAAGCTTAGGTTCGGACCCAGGCTTTTGACTTCTTTGATAAACATGATAAATATCTTGGGACAAGCCTTAGAGAACACACCCAAAAGATAGACATCATTCACACTTGATTAATAGTTCATTTAGTGACCACAGACCTTAATTTGATAATAATTGCTTCTAAACATTTTCAAATATTTTGAAAATATTTTTATCAGAAATATCTCATCATTTCCATTCAAATCAAGTATAAGAACCTCAAAATCCAATAAGAAACGAGGGAGATATGATTTTACAAAATGGGCTAAACAATTGTATTTTACTGAAATTCCAATAGGCCTATGGCAGGCTACCGACCCTCCGAGGTTGACTAGCTCGGTCGACCGACCCACGACGGTCTACCGCCGCTGGTGAGCTGAAAATAGCCGCAGGGGCGCAACGACTAGTGCTAAAAGTTGCACATAATTACAATTTTACCGCTGTAATGGCTAGTTTTGACCCTAGGCTATATATATGAGTTTCGTAACCCTCCAAACTAGATTTTTCACACACCAAAACTTCATTGGAACATATCTAAGTGTGAAGAAACCTCCTTGAGCCTCCTGTGAGCTATTTGTTAAGGATTGAGCATAGGACTTAATTGTATATCTTTGAAAGTTGTTTTGTGAGTACTTGAGAGATTTATCTTACCTTTAAAGAGGCATTTTTATTTTTATTTTCTATTTATTATACTTGTAAATGGTGAGTGTGTGTGGAATCCCCGAGCCATCTCCACAGAGGCGAGTGTAGGAGACGCAAAGCCTTCTCCAGAGCAAGTGCTGGAGACGTGGAGCTTTCTCCGGATTATAATTGGGTTGATTCCCCTTCGTTAAGGGAATCGAATTAGTGAAGCCATTAAGATTCTTGGTGGAGTGGACGTAGGCCTTAGTGTGGATCCTTGGACCGAACCACTTAAAAATCTGATGCACTCTTTCTATCTCTTCTCTATCCTTTGTGCATTGTATTTTTATCTTCCATGTGCTTGAATGTTTATATTTGCCACTGTCTTTTAGCTTTTGGATTCATTTTTGGCAAAAGTTTTTGAAACCCAATTCAGCCCCCTCTTGGGTTGCCATCCCCCCTGGGTTTCAAAGAGGTTGAGAGCCTTATACCATATTCAGGGATATCAATGGAGAATTGAAAGAGCATTCAATAAGAAAGTCCGTGTCAGAGACTTAAAGCAGGGATATCTTGTCTTGAAGTCCTACAGGGCACCGGTATTTGATCCCAGAGGGAAGTTCATGCCAAATTGGTCTGGTCCTTACATTGGAGATGAAGTCCTGCCGGGAAAAGCCGTGAGACTCCTCGATGAAAATGGAGAAAAACTAACAAAACCGACAAACCTGAGCCAAATAAAGAAATATTACGCCTAAAACACCAGGAGGCCATCCTTGGACGACCGGAGCTTATAAACCAAAAACCTAAAAGTCAAAAAATCGTTTGCAAACTCTTTGAGCAAAAAACAAAAACTTCTTCTTTGTCAAACCCAAACTAGGGGCATTTTTAAACCTGAACTACGTCATGACCTGATCCCTTTCTACAGGGTACGTAGGCAGCTTGATCAATTCAGGTTCGGTAGACCTTTTTTAAAACAAATAAACAAACATCCCTTTAAACCTCAATGGACAAACTATGCAAACCTCATCCCTAATTCTTCGAGGGTACGTGGGTAGTTTGCAGAGTCCAGATTCGCTCCAAATACTTGTAAACATATCAAAGTCCAAACTTTTTGAACCCAAGCCTACCTAAAAGTTCTTCTGGTGTTTTTAGGCACAGGTTTGTAGAGAAACAGAAAGAAAGAAAAAAAATGATGGAGTCTCAGACCCGCTAGACTGAAAACCTGAGTAGGGCGGTCTACGCAAAATATAGGGTCATTCACCTGCTAAGTTCGAAAGGGTGGCTTAGGCAAAAATCAAGGTGCAAAGCCTGCTGGATGGAAAACTTGCAAGGGTAGGCAGTCCAGGCAAAATATAAGGTTGACGGTTCGCCGAATCGAAAACCTAAAAGGGCGATTTGGTCATGGCAGGGACTTTATAAAAGGACAAAATTTTTGAAAACCGGCTGGACTTTCATCTTCATATTTAGCATTACCCAGAGTCTAAGTAAGCGCCAGCAAGTCTTCCTTTGGTATTCCTCTAAGTTAGGGGGTTAAGACTAAGCAATCCAAAGGGATAATAACCATGATGGAAATACCGAAAAGATGAATGAAACACCTTTAAACATGATATTTGAAAGATTCTAAGGGTGGTAGACTGTTTCCATTTTAAAACACTTATCAGGTTAAGAAGCAGCTTCAGTCTCTCTTAGAGTCAAAGTCATGTACTCGTCAAAGTCCTCGTTTGCCGCTAGTCAATGTCTTTCCTTTGTCGAGTCGAAGTCAAGTCCCAAGGTCCTGTTTGGTCAGGATCCTTTCCAAAGCTAGGGTGACATAACAAACATGAAGAAGATTTGTTCCCTGGAGATGATACAAAGCAGAATAGAGTTCCGAAGGTGGCAGGCTCTCAAGCCCATCTGAAACAGTAGCGGTTAGCAGAAATGAAAGAAAATTATCAGTCAGAGGAAGTCTATTGTTACTTGAAAGCCTTGTAACCTCAAATATTCATGAAATGAAAGGCATTTGTTGTTCCCTTTTATTTTGCTCTCCTATGAATCTGTCATGGAAGTAAAATTATTATAGGGGCATCTTTTATGACCTGATATGTCAGGTCATAAAAGATGTCAAGCAAATAATGATAATTGAGATGGCAATTACCAGCAAATAAAGATTAGAGGAGCTTGAACACACTCTTTTGGGTCAAACTCCTCGATTGAATTGTTTTCAGTAGAGTCAATGTTCCAGAAAATCAATTTCCTATAGTGAAGTCTAGAGTTG
Source organism: Tasmannia lanceolata (assembly GCF_043159265.1). Lineage (NCBI taxonomy): Eukaryota > Viridiplantae > Streptophyta > Magnoliopsida > Canellales > Winteraceae > Tasmannia > Tasmannia lanceolata. The sequence continues at coordinate 1,677,314 of NW_027518789.1, read as the reverse complement.
GTTTCTTCAGCCTCAAAAACCTAAGAAAAATATTGTTCACTTATTGAAAAGGGTCAATACCCGAAAATATTTTCAAGGCACTTGAGTCTGATCTTCGGTAAAAATCTTGCAGTTCTTAGTTATTCTCGGTAGGAGATAACTATTCCACAAGTGAAATCAATAAAGTTTGGTAAATCTATCAGTCATGCTATGATTGATAAAAATTCCTTTCAATTCTTTGTTTCGATGTCTAGTCGGTGAAATACCCAAGCAGTGGATCCATCTAGATTGCTTTGATTATCGGTGAAATACCAAGCAATGATCCATCTAATCTGGTACGATGATTCATCAATCATGCCGTGATTGAGTGGAGAACCTTTAATCTCTTTCTTTTGGTGTCTAGTCGGTGAAATGCCAAGCAGTGGTCTGTCTTGTTGTCCTGGCAATTATCAGTAAAATGCCAAGCAGTGGTCTGTCTAATTGTTGTCCGGTGAAGGCAGTTTCACCATATGGTTATGAGGTAATAGGCAGTATTACGAAGGTCTTCAAAGTTTGGGTGAAAGGCAGTTTCACCATTAAGTTTGCGGTTCCATAAGAGGCATTTTTATTGATACCGTTGGGAGGTAATAAGCAGTGTTACCAAAGTTAGAGTGTTTGGTGAAAGACAGTTTCACCGTCATGTTTGTGGTTCAATAAAAGACAGTTTAATTGATACCGTTGGGAGGTAATAAGCAGTATTACCAAAGTTAGAGTGGTTGGTGCATGGCAGTTTCACCGTCATGTTTGCGGTTCAATAGAAGGCAGTTTTGTTGATACCGTTGGGTGATAATAAGTAGTATTACCAAAGTTTAGAGTGTTATGTGAAAGACAGTTTCACCGTTGTGTTCACGGTTCAATAAAAGACAGTTTTATTGATACTGTTGGGTGGTAATAAGCAGTATTACTAAAGTTCTAAGTGTTTGGGGAAAGGCAGTTTCATTGTCAAGTTTGTGGTTCAATAAAAGGCAGTTTTATTGATACTATTGTATGGTAATAGGCAGTATTACCCCGGGTTGAAGGTTTAGGTGAAAGGCAGTTTCACCGTTGTAATTGTAGTACTATAGAAGGCCGTTTTATTGATACTACTTAGGGATAATGGGCAGCATTGTTGAGGTTTTAAGGTTTTGATGAAAGGCAGTTTCATAGTTATGTTGCGGTTTGATAAAAGGCAGTTTTATCAATGCTGTTGTATGGCAATAGGCAGTATTACTAAATTTTGGTATTTTGTGAAAGGTAGTTTCATTGAATTGATTGGTTGGAATGAGTTAAGTATGTGAAAGGTAGTTTCACTGATGAGATTTGTCTTGCAGAGTTAGAGTCCGGTGAAAAGTTATTTCACCAATTTACCCTTGTGAATGTTACTCTTTAAAACTTAAAATCTAAAATTTGATTCTTTTAAGCCGAGTCGACCAAAATTGTTGTCTTGTGAGCTTTGTCATTCGTGTGACAAGCACACTCTGCCAAAGAGGGGCATCTGTAGACACCCCATTTTGACCGAACCCTAAATATGCTTGTGTGAATAAAAATTCGTCAAACAAGCGAATTAGTGTCCCAAAATTCACCAGAGAGTAGTTTAGGGTCTTAATTAGGTCGATGTTAAATTTCGTCAAAATTTGCCAGGAATTGCCTAATATGATGAGCCGAGTTAGTTGTATAGTGTAAAGAGGAGAGTGCATTATCTGGATTAGGGGGTGGCCTGGGGAGAGAAAAGTGAATAAGTTGCAGAAAAGAGGTTGTCCCTGGACAATTAAAAGGGGTCGAATTTATCCTTTAATTTCATTAAAGCTTTTCTCCAAGACCACCAAGATTTAACAAAGCAAAGGACAATTGCCTTTAAAGAAGGGGTGTATCAAAGTAACTAAAGGGGGAGTTAATTTATCATTTTTCTATAAATAGAGGTTATGGGTCTTATTTTAGAGCTAATTACGTTTTCTCAAAAAAACCCTAGCAGAGAGAAAGGGGATCTCACCTCAAACTCTAATCGAGCCCTATTTTTTCCCAACCAAAATCTTTGTTCTCCGGCTACATTCCGGCTGATTTTCTCCTTTAATCTCTATACAGATCTTTGCTTCATTACTTTGTTCTCTTCATTTTCTACTAAACTCTTGCCTTTTCCTCTTTTAAAGCCCTAACTTCATCCTCAACTTCTGAAACCCTAGATTCAAGCCAATAATCTTTAGATCTACCCTTACTATTGCATATCATTAATAAAGATTATCTCTATGTACTTTGGAAGGGAATTAGAAGCTGAAAATCAGTTTGTCGGAGCCGTAACTTTAGTATTTACAAATGGAAAAAGACACGGCGAGTAGAATTTTTTTCATTTTGAAGATCTGATCATTACTTACTATTGCTTTGCAAAGGAGATTCAAGTTGAATCACGGTGAGAAGAACTCTAATTCTTGAAAGGTATGTATTACATGATTTCTTGCTGAAAGTTTTTTTTTCCTCATAATTTTTATTTTAGTAATTCAGAGTCATATGAATAATTTGAGATTCATTGAAAGTAGTTTATTATGTTTTGACCTTTCTGACTTTTATGCGATCGAAGTGCTATTTTATTGATTTATAAATAATTTGATGACTATTGTAGTAGTGGTTTAAAAGTTCTAATTATTTTTTTCAGTAATAAAATCGTGATTTTATTATACCGATTGAATAGATTTGTATGAATCATGAGTGATATGAATGATATGTCCATTATTAGATAATAATCTCCAATTTCATCAGATTTGTAGTTATTTTTGTGAGATTAAGAAATTGAATTATATTTGAATTTGAATCTTTTTGGTACTCACCAAAGTAAATAGGAAAATATGTTTGTTGATGTCAATACAGCTATGATTATCTAGTGTGTATGTTGGATTTGACTTTTTTCTTCCATGAGCTGTAGTTACTGGTAAAGATCATTTTTAAAAAAAAGAAAAAAAAAGAAAGCTAAGTGATTAGCCTCCCTTATTTTGTTCTTAACGCTTTACCTTTAGAAAAAATCTTAGTGTTGAATTTTTTTTACAAGGTTTGACTTTTGTTATGTGCACTGAATGTTTCAAATTGTAGAAAACACGATTCATGTCCTCTACATTTTTTGAAACTAGTTTAAGGCTTTTGTTTTTGGAGAATTTAAGAAGTAAATTTCGTGTTTAAGTTGTATATATGGCTTGGATTTGTGCGTTATTTTTCCAATCCTGAGTGAGAAATGACATCAGCTTAATTGTGTTGTGACAGTTGTTTAGTTTGATCCGTGGTCATTATGATAGACAAATCAAATTTGTGATATTGTGGTGTTATATTAGCACCTTGTTTTATATTAACCCCTATTTGACTAGCTTTTAAACAACAATTTGAATTGGTTTTGTGGAGTTGTCCTCTCTTGTAATTTTGTTTCTTATGTTGTGACTGAGGATAAATGTCTCATTTGTTTTTAGAGTTTCTATCTTTGTTGTATGCCCATTAACTCTGGCTATGTCCCTTAGGAAAAGAGAATGAGGACCCTTGAGTTATGACCTTGAGTTAGTAAGCCATGAGTTCTGAGTTTACATGTGTCATAAATTTATGACCATGTTTACTACCTTTACATGACAATGAGTTGATAAAATCGGTTTGATTGAATGATTTTCATATCGATAATTGGCCAAGTTGAAAAGGATACCTTGTGCTTGCTCGATGAATGATTGGCAAGCTGATTTTTTTTATGATATTGAGTGACATTATACTCATTAAGCGTTCCTGGGGAAACTTAGGATCTGTCCATATAACAACTTCTATTGTATTGACTCAGTGCACATGTAAGTAAATATTTTTTTTTATTATTAGTTTTGGTTGGGTCATTCAATAATTGTGATTCTGCTCAAGTCATTTACATTAAGGCATATGGGTGCAAAGAAAAGAAATCATGATCTGACAAATTGAGTGTATAAAGTTGTATTGAATTGGTAAAACTAGGTTTCTTTATTAAGAGTCATGTTGAACTAAGGGATGAGTGATGTTGAGATACTTTATAATCCCAGCATAAGATTTCAAGTAAAAAAAAGAGAAAAAAAGGGCTTATCTTGAAATTTTGGTTTGGTTCTGATTGTTTTTAGCTTATGATACAAACTTATAAACTATTGTGAAACTTAGGTGTTCATTATGTGATATTCCTGAGTGTTCCTTTATGCTATTTATCTCAAAAAGTAATACTCAGGTGATTTTCTTAGTTTCATCATCTCAAGGTTAGTTAGCATTCAGGTTTACATACTTAAATTAATGCCTTCTCAGCTGTTAGCACAACTCTGTTTTAGGAAGAGTTTTACATGAGATCAGTAGATTTCATGGTGGCCAAAGTTTAATTGGGTTAGTAATGTTGGCTTAAACAAGTGTGATTGGAGATGATGTCGATTACGTTCCTCTGGTAAACCCTTATTTTTCTTGATCAGTTAATAAAGATTTTTGTGAATTGTATGGATATCCCCAGAGGTAAATGCAGATTTGAAACCATATAATTCTATCCTTTACCTGTGCTGGGTCATTTTGGTGTTGAACTTATAGTCATAATTTGGGACTTTCCATTTTAGTTACAAACAAAATGGGATTATAGATATTTGTGTCACCATTTATATGATAGTAATCTCAACTTGTATGATTTTTACCATTATATCTTCAGTTGTTGCGAGTTGGTATAGTTACCAAAGCATGATGACACGCATAGCAGTATTTTAGTTAAGTCTCTTTTTCTTTTCTTGTTGGTTGTTCCTTTCTTTTTGTGTGAGGTAATGCTTACTTGGTCACGTGGTGCCTGTTATGTTTATCTAGTATACTGTTTTCCTTTTCAAGATGATTGAATGTTTGTTCTTGTTTAAGTTTTAAATGCATCATGGTTTGACTCATTATTTTTTATTATTATGAATTAATCTCTTTGCGATATTAATGAATGATAAAGAGTTTAGATTCAAGCGAGTCATTAATATTTAGTTTAGATTCAAGTAATGTTTATTTTATCCCCGGGTCATGCATGCTTAGGTGACACTTCTTTCATTCATCTGAGAAAGACAAAAAGGAGAAGGGAATGTGTCCTTAAGACAACTCCTTAAGAAAATTAAAGACTCAGATGATGAAGTCAATGAGAGGTTGAATATGAGAATTGTCTTCACCATTTGGAAACAAATGAGAGTTGTAGAATCTTGAGCACAAATTTAAGATCTTTGAGATGAGTATACATTCAAGTTGAACACCGTGGTTGAAGTCTTGCCAGAAAACCGCCAGACTCTTCGAAAAAAAAAAACACTCAAAGTCCTTGAACCTCAAGCAAAGAGCTTGTATGTCAAAAACACCAGGAGGCCATCCTTGGACATTTGAACCTTTATAGCCAAAATCCTTATGTTTAAATAAAAAAAACAATTTGTAAACTCTTTGGGCCGAAAAGTAAAAAAATCAAACCATTTCTTTCCAACCACATTATAAACCAGGGGACATTTTTTGTAATTTTTTGGTTTGAACTACGTTATGACCTGATCCCCACCTCTTCAGGAGTACATAGGCATCTGATTAATTCAGATTCGGTCAACCTTTGGGAATAAAAGCTAAATCATTCTCCTTTCAAAATTTTGAAGCTAAATGCTAAACCATTATTTGAAAGACCACAAAGCGAACTACGTGGACCTGATCCTCAATTTTTGGGGTACGTAGGAAGTCTGGCTAGACCAGATTCGGTCCGAATCTCTAGAACCTTAGGTATTCAACCCCTTTGAACCCAAGCCCACCTAGGAAGTCCTTCTGGTGAAACAAGCAAAGGTTCAAGGCAAACAAAAGCAAAAACAGAAAAAAAATAAAAAGAATTAGAGTCTGAAGACCCGCTATGTTGAAAACCCGAAATGGCGGCCTAGATAAAGTCATTTTCTATCTAAGTCAATAACTAAAGGGATTGGCTTATGTACAGTAATGGTAGCGGTCTGCTGGATTGAAAACTTGAAGCAGCAATCTAGTCAGAGGCAAAGACTTCCCATGCAGAGAGAATTTATGAGATACAGAAAGATTTCCTCAGTTACCCAGAATTCTTAAGTTTGAGTGCAAGTAGTGCAAGCAAAAGTTGAGACAAGTGGTCTTTTAGACTGAAAACTTGGAAAGCAAAAGTTGTGACTTCTTTTGAAGGGAGAAATCAAGGAGACGGAGATGCAACCTCTACAGGGCAAGATCCTGAAATCCGAGTAGTGTCAGTGAAATTTACTTTGACACCTTTCTAAACTAGGGGCATTAAGACTAAGCAATCCGAAGGGGGTAGTAACCATGACAGAAATCCTGATAGAGGGAATTAGAACCTCTTGACATGGTTTTCGAGATTACTCCAAGGGTGGTTAGCCTGACCATAAAAAAAAATAACACATTTGATCTAAGGGTGAATAAAAAATTAGTCAAGTCCTTTGAATATTGTAAGTCTTCTTTGAAAAAGTCCTTAGGAGTGTTCCTTGTTCATCCTTGTTTTCTTTTAGAATTCAAAGTGTTTGGCACTGGAAAGAATGGGTGTATACCTTCTGAAATGTGAAGAAAAATTCAAAGTAAATCCTGGTTTAGGAATCAAAGAAGGGCAAGAGGCCTACTTTTTAGTCCTGCCCAAATTATCAAAGCCTCAAGCATTGAGCGAAAGAAAGAATTCTCAGATTCAGCCTTTATGGAAATGGTCTTACCAGTATACCAAAGAAAAAACCCATGCAAACTCAAATTTGTTCTATTTACCTTGGTTCTGCTTTCTTAAAATCTTGTCTTGGAAGCACATCATACTAGGGGCATCTTTTATGACTTGCGTCATAAAAGATATTAAACAATGATAACTTGGACAACTATTCTTAGCAAATAGAAACCAGAGAATGCTGAACGGACTCTTTGAGTTGAATTCCTTGATCAAATTGTCTCTTTTAGAGTCAAAGTTTCATAAGCTTTAATTCCCAGCGGAGTCCAGGATCTACTCCTACAATCTTCAAACCTCAGCAAAATGCTTTTCATCTGTTAAAGAGAGTCAATACTTGAAAATCTCATTAATCTACTTGAGTTTTGCTTTCAGCAAAGATCATGCATTCCTAGTTATTCTCAGTAAGAGATGACTGACCCATTAGTGAAATCGATCAAAGATGGTAAATTCTTCATTCCTTTTGAAGGTTTTTAATAAGGATAGAAATAGACAGCTCTGTGCTTCAGAGTCTGAATTTTTCATCCATCATTTCTTTAGAGTTTTAGTAAGGATAGAAATTGAACGATCCCGTGTATCACAGTCTGGCTTTTTCTTCCATTGTTTTGAAAGTTTTTTTTTAATAAGGATAGAAATTGACAGATCCCGTGTATCAAAGTCTGGCTTTTTCTTCCATTATTTTGAAAGTTTTTTTTAATAAGGATAGAAATTAACAGATCCCGTGTTACACGATCTGGCCTTTTCTTCCATTATTTTCAACAAGTTTTTAATAAGGATAAAAATTGATAGATCCCGTGTATCACAGTCTGGCTTTTTCTTCTGTTGTTTTGAATTTTTTTTTAATAAAGATAGAAATTGACAGATCCCGTGTTACACTGTCTAGCCTTTTCTCTCGTTGTTTTTAAAGATTTTAATAAGGATAGAATTTGACAGATTTCGTTATTCCACGATCTGGTCTTTTCTCCTGTTGTTTTGAAAGATTTTAATAAGGATAGAAATTGACAGATTCCGTGTTCCATGATCTAGCCTTTTCTTCTGTTGTTTTGAAAGATTTCAATAAGGATAGGAATTGACAAATTCCGTGTTCTATGGTCTGGTCTTTTCTTTCGTTGTTTTAAAAAATTTTAAGGAAAGAAATTGCTGAACTTCGTGCTACACGGTCTGGTCCTTCATTTGTTTTGAAAAATAAGTTTTACCAGAGTAAGAAATTACCAGAACCTGTGTTGCACGACTTGGTATTTTCTTCAAATTTTGGAAAAAGGGTTTAATGGAATGAGAAAATAACCAGAATCTATGTTACACGGTCTGGCCTTTTCTTCAAGTGTTTTGACGAGTGTTTTAATAGAATAAGAAATTACCGGATTTAGTGTTGCACTATCTGGTTGTTTCTTCAATCCTTTTGAAAAGTTTTAATAGAGTATGAAATTACTGAACCTGTGTTACACGGTTTGATCTTTTTGAAATATTTTAATAAGGGAAAATTACCGAACCTGTGTTACACAGTTTGGTCTTTTTGAAAGATTTTAATAGGGAAAAATTACTGAACCGGTGTTACACGGTTTGGTCTTTTTGAAAGGTTTTAATAAGGGGAAATTACTGAACCTGTGTACACGGTTTAGTCTTTTTAAAAAGTTTTAATAGGGGGAATCACCAAACCTGTGTTACACGGTTTAGTCTTTTCTTCGATCATTTTGAAAGGTTTTAATAAGTGAAATCACTGAACTTGTGTTACACGGTTTGGTCATTTCTTTGATCGTTTTGAAAGGTTTTAATAAGGGGAATCACTGAACCTGTGTTACACAGTTTGGTCATTTCTTCGATCATTTTGAAAGGTTTTAATAGGAACAAATCACCGATCCTGTGTTACACGGATTGGTCTTTTCTTCCTTCGCCCGGGTATTTAATTCCCAGATGATTAGTAATGTAATGTCAAGTAATGACTTGCCTAATCATCGTTCCGCAATGTGCAGCTTCCTAATGAGTTAGGAGTCATGCATATCTGCGAAGAGGTTTGTGTGGGACTGTTTAGCAAGACATACGAATCTGGGTTTATGTGGAACTGTTTAACATAACCGCGTAATCCGGAGTGATTCGCTACCTTGAAAGAGAGGAGTCAGAGTCATTTAGATAGTTAAACGGATGTACTTTCAGCAATGATCTGTATAGCTATCGCCCGGTGAGACTTAGTTTCACCTCGGTATTAGATGTTTGAGTTTGGCTCAAATATTCGAGTACCCTAATAAGTGGTCGAAAATCTTTGAGTGTTTGGAGTTGTACTTGTCTTCGACAAGTTACAATATGGTTTCTATGAGAAAAAAAATGAATCAAGGTTTTTAAAAAAAAGAAAAAACTCTTTGAATGTTTGGATTTGTGCTTGTCTTAGACAAGTTATATTGTGGTTTTTGAAAGGATTTAAAAAAAAAAGTGTGTTTGTGTTTTGTGATTGTTCATAAGTCTTTGTTAAGTGATGTGGATAGTTGAGTCAAGAGTATTAAAGAGAGGCTATCTCCCTATTGCTTACAATTTTAAAGTCTTGTTAAGAGTCATTGTATGGCTTTACTCTTGTGAATATTATTTTTTAGAACTAAAAACTCAAAAATTTGCTTTGCTTCGGTTTTCGGGTCGATCAAAATGTGTTGTCTGTTCAGCTTTGACATTCACGTGACAAGCACGCTCTGCCAAAGAGGGGCATATGTAGACACGCTATTTTGACTGAACCCCTAATTGCTTTGATTGAATGAAAATCCCATCAAATCAGTGATCTAGAGCCCTCATTAGGAGACACACTTTGTCTCATCAGACCATTCTCCTTGGAGACAAGCCTTTGTTGTTTAGATCTTACCCCTTAGGGAGTATACCCTGATTTTAGTATAGAATTAGCATATAAGAGGCATGCCTTGCAGGATTAATAGAACCCTCTCTAAATTGTACCCCAACTTGTAGTCCCTATTAGTTGGAGACCGACTTGGTCTGTTAGTCACGTGTACCCTTCTTATTCATTGAAAGGGCAATGATGAGGATACTTGGAGCCCACCTTTGTGTCTAGGAGGCATACCTTGCCTCATTTATAGAGCTCCTATTTGGAGACAAGTCTTGTCTCATTTAGAGTGTTTTCCCTTTGGGAGGCTTACCCAGCCTCATATTAGAGTCCCCCCTTATTCTAGAGCGAGTCTTTGACTTATTTACTCCTCTCTTTTTGGTAGTGCTATTAGAGAGTCTCTGACTCATTTGTACTCCCTCTCTAGTGTTATTAGCTAAAAGTTTTTCCATTAGAGGCTAACTCAATCTTATTGAAGCTTACCTGCTTGGGATCTTAGATTATTTTTTCTCTATTCTTGGGACACCAGTTACTTGTTGTAGATCGTCTGTTTGAGATGCTTGTTGTTTGTTCGAGGTTTTCCCTTTAGATTTAGAGCTTTGCTCTAGTTTTGTTTGTGCTTGCATGTTCTCTTTAATAGTGAAAGCATTTTAAGATCTGAAAGCATTCAAATCATCTTAAAGGTCTAAAAACATTAAAGATTTCTAAAATCCAAAACATATTAGAAAACTTTTACACTCCAAAAACATTAAAAAACATTTGAAAATTTAAAACATTTTGTGAGTAGTTAGGAAGTTTGTTTTTGAACTACGTTGGCTTGATCCTCTTCCACGAGGTACGTAATGCAGCTTGGGATCTTTATCCCAAGTCTAGTCAAACTTTGTAAATAAATCATTTGAATTATTTAAAAGGAACAAAAATCTTTAAAACCTTGTTTTCAAAAAAAGATCTTCCTCAAGAGTTAGGAGTTTATCTTAGATAGAGAGTTTTGGAGTTAGGAGTTTCTCCTTGGTGTGTTGTTTGATTGATGTGTGTGTGGTTTGTGTTTGTGTTAGAGATAGGAGTTTGTTGCTCGTCCATCCAGTCAGTTGGCGATTTACATCGCCGACTGATGACTAGGTCTAGGATGTGTTAGCGATCCTATTATTTTCCTTAGGACACACAGCATAGTTACACATAGGTTGTAGGAACCACCTGCATTAGCTTATGGCTAACCTGCATTTAGTTAAGGCTTATAGGGTGTCCTAAAATTCACAATCCACTGGAATATAAATAATCGCACAAGAAGCTTTAATAACTAGTCCGGTCTTTTAGGTCCTGTCTAGGATAGAGGTCTAGATGTCTTAGGCATCATAGCTTAGAATAGGTGCGAAGAACTACGTTTTCTTGATTCTCGTGGAGGCAGGGATACGTAGGCTTCTTTGGATAAACATCAGATCATCTAAAGACTCGGGCTTAAGCATTAGAGTCTTAGGGTCTCTTGTTAGCATTTTAGGGCTTGTATTTGTATATTGATGATGATTTTTGCATAAGATCATGATAGTATGTGTTCATTTATTGGCTTACTCACATGCTTATTCTTTTATCTACCTATATTTCTGTTTATTCTTTATTTCGTTTGCTGTATTTTAATCAGTTTCGTGATTAATTGGTAGTTTTAGATTTCTCATCCTGTGCAGACGTTATACCTTTAGTTGTAGCATGCATGTGTTTGCCTATCAAAACTTAGACACCCATTAGGTATGGCACTCAAAATCTAGCAATGCTTAGGTGACACTTCTTTCATTCATCTCGTGTGTGCTTATTATTTTATCCCCGGGTCATGCATGTTTAGGCAGACGTCCACTCGGGGATATTTGTTCATATTTTACATGATTTTTGCCCAAAACTCTTCAAGGTTAATAATAAATGGCATAAGAGACCAAGTGCTTGCACTGGGACGAATTGGGGGTGCTCTTCGGACCTTCTCCATTCGTAATCAGGCACGAGCCCATGTATATTTCTGGTTATCCATGGTATACAGAGCATATTGTTTTTGGGGTTCCATGGCCTATCCATGGATGGCGACTCTGAGTTTGTTTTAGGTAAGTCTTGGTATGAGGATTTATCCTTGGATCAAGAGGTATCTCATTTATCTCCACTCGTGCTATGCTATGAGAGTGGCAGTCGTTTCGAGAGTTTGTTGGTAGAGCTCTCCTTCATACGTGGATGATCCAGAGGCCGCTGGGGGCTCATCTCCCACCTCTCTTCCGGATCGGGGTCCACAGAGACCTAGATTTTGATCCTCTCACTCTTATTTGCGCCTTAGAACCCGCCTATGAACCTCAAATCATACTTTGTGATGAGCCGAAAATGAAGGAGTCTGCATCTCCCTTGGTTATCACCTATGAGCCAAAAACTCCATATGTTATTACTAGGGGCGGAAGAATTTTCAAGCCTGCTGAATTGAGAGTTGAGAATCCAGGGGCATTGGCTCGAGGGGAAGAGCTGCAGTATGTGAAAGATCCGGATGACGAGGTCGTACAACAGTTGAAGAAGACTCAGGCTGTTATATCTGTTTGGGGATTATTGATAGCATCGAGAAAGCACAGGGAAGCCGTGTTAAGGAATTGAACACTACTCAGGTGTCTTCAGAAATATCTCTGGCAGAGGTTGTTGCTCTCACCCAGGCTGCCAGAGTTGTCAGTTTCTCAGATAAGGAGTTGCCTCCTCAGGGTCGAACTCATGTTAGGGCTCTCCATATCACTGTCATCTGTAAGGGTAAGAAAGTACCATCTGTTTTGGTTGATAACGAGTCTGCATTGAATGTATGTCCATTGAGAACTGCCATTACTTTGTGATTCAGCCCTACTGACTTCGCCGAATCAACCCTTGGAATCCTCGCATATTATAATACTCGCAGAAATGTAGTTGGGGTCCTCACCACCAAAGTCATATTAGGGGTGAAGAATTTGAAGTCGAGCTTCAGGTTATTGATATCAAGGCCGTATTTAATATGCTTCCGGATTTCCCTGGTTGCATAAGGAAGGCGTCATTTCTTCAACCCTCCACCAGAAATTGAAATTTATCAGGGATGGAAAACTGATCACTGTTAGAGGTGATGAAGAACCTATAGTAGGACAGATAAGCGGGGAAATTCCGACTATCCCTGTTGCAAAAGGAGAAGAATACAACTTAAATGGCTTCGTGTTCGATGTTGTCGTCATTTCATACGAAGAGGCCTCTTGCAAGGAATTACGATTGCCTTACGCCATCAACCCCATTATTTCCAAAATGATGAGAAAGATGAACTATTTTCCGGGCATGAGTTTGGGCCGTGATCCAAGCAAGGCGTCTAACTGGCCTCCAATTAAAGCGAACCATGGAACCTTTGGCCTCGGATATGTACCTACTGAGGAAGAGGACGAAGCCATGGAGGAGCTACTGAAGTTGAGAAATGAAATCTGCCACACTAGAGGGGTAATCCCAATGGCCCTGTACTCTCTATCGATGAATGGTCAAATTGTCAAGGAAGGTGAGACCTCACAATACTATGGGTTTCTCGAACCGTGGTATGATTCAGTGACAGGGATTCTGATGCCTGATTTTGAAATATTCAATGGCCTTCCTCTCCCAGAAACAGAACCGCCAGTACTTTATGTTGAGAAAGCTTTGGAGGACTGGTTAGTCTACCTTGAGCCAGGTTTGCTAGATTCTTTGTTTGAAAAAGATGAACCTGCTGTTGATTGGCATGAGTTACCTGGGTCTGATCTTTTTGAAGAAGAAGAAGCAGACAGTGAAGATGTCATGATAGCTGCTATTCAGAGTGACCTCTACCTTCGCTGAACCTCAGAGTCAGATTGCACCCGGAACATAAGATTTTTTGAATTCGAGTTCTGATGTCATTCCTACTTATCTTATTGCTAAGTCAAGTCTAGTCAAGTTAATGTCAGTGCCTAGTCCAGGCGAGTCATTTTCTGATTTTATTTTTAATGTAAATCCAGGGCCTGTTCAGGATGAGTCCGATGATGATGTAGTTTCTTTCAATTCAATGAAATCTGATTCTCAGTATATCTCTGTGTTTTCTTCTGACTTTAATGACAATAATACTCTCTCCTTAGATGAGGAAGAAGGGATCGACAAAAATTCCCTTGAGTTGCAGCATATGCTCTAACAAGAGGAGGAGCGCTGAGCCTAGCCTCTTAAAGATAAAATCGAAATTATAAACATTGGAACAAAAGATTTAATACAGGAAATACGAATTGGAATTACTCTATCTCCTGAAGAGTGTAATGAATTAATAAACCTACTTAGGGAATATAAAGAAGCTTTTTGCCTGGTCCTACGAAGATATGCTAGGGTTGAGCAAGGACATCGTTAAGCACAAGCTGCCTTTGTTACCAGGAATTGAGTCTAAAAAGCAGAAACTAAGGCGAATGAAACCCGAGTGGGTTTTAAAAATAAAAGAAGAGATTACTAAGCAGTTGGATATTGGGTTTCTGCAAGTAGTCGAATATCCGGAGTGGCTCGCAAACATAGTGCTTATACTGACGAAAGATGGGAAAGTAAGAATGTGTGTAGATTTCAGGGATTTGAACAAGGCGAGTCCCAAAGATGATTTCCCTCTACCACATATCGATATCTTGGTGGACAATACGGTTGGGCATGAATTACTATCTTTCATGGATGGTTTCTCCGGTTATAATCAAATTAAGATGGCACCAAAGGACATGATTAAGACCTCGTTCATTACACAGTGGGGTACATATTGCTATCGGGTGATGCCATTTGGTCTCAAGAATGTCGGGGCAACATACCAAAGAGCAGCTACAACCTTATTCTATGACATGATACACAGGGAAGTTGAGGTCTATGTTAATGATATGATTGTAAAGGCCAAAGAAACGGGAGATCATATTTGGAATCTCAGGAAGTTCTTTGAAAGAACACTCAAATACTAGTTATGCCTAAATCCGAACAAATGTGTATTCAGGGTTACATCTGGTAAATTGCTAGGATTTATGGTGAGTCAAAGGAGCATAGAGGTTGATCTTTAGAAGATTAAGGCCATCCAAGAGATGCTGCCACCCAAAATCGAAAAAGAGATTCGAGGATTCTTAGGAATGATACAGTTTCTTAGTCGATTCATTGCTCATCTTACATCGACTTGCGAACCTATCTTTAAGCTCTTGAAGAAGAATGCTTCCAAAGAATGGACAGAGGAATGCCAGCAGGCTTTTGAGAAGATAAAGCAGAGTCTGTCCGAACCACCAGTGTTAGCACCTATAATACTGGGGCACCCATTGTTGCTTTACTTATCACTAACGGAAACCACCTTGGGTTGTATGTTAGCGCAACAAGATCCAAAAACCAAGCAAGAGAAGGCTGTGTATTATCTTAGCAAGAAGATGTTGGAATATGAACAAAAATACACTATCCTAGAGAAAACCTGCTTAGCCTTGGTTTGGGCCACTCAGCGACTTAGGCATTATCTTTTATCTCATAAGGTTCTGTTTTTGTCAATGATGGATCCTTTGAAATATCTCTTTGAAAAACTAGCCTTGACAGGTAGGACAACCAGATGATTAGTATTGTTGTCTGAGTTTAACATCACCCATGTAACCCAAAAATCAGTAAAAGGTCTAGCCATTGCTGAATAATTGGTAGAAGCACCCCGAGAAGAAAGTCAGCATTTCGAACCTATGTTCCCAGATGAGGAGATCATGATGGTAGAAGATGAATATCTGAAAACTGGTTGGACCCTCTATTTCGATAGAGTAGCAAACCAAAAAGGGCAGGGAGTAGGGGCGTTGCTTGTTTCATCTCGAAATGAGCATATCCCTCTTACTGTTAAGTTACAATTTGACTGCATCAACAATATGACAGAATATGAGGCGTGCATTGTTGGGCTTGAGGCCGCATTGGCTTTAGGCATAGAAGATCTCGATGTATATGGAGATTCGAAGTTAATCATTTGCCAAACTCAGGAAGAATGAAAAACCAGAGAGGAAAGGTTACAGCCATATCATGAATATTTGGAAGTTCTTGTTCAACTGTTCTGGTGCATCACTTTCAGTTATTTGCCAAGCTTGAAGAATAAGTTCGATGATGCCTTAGCGACATTAGCTTATATGATCGACATACCTCACAATATGAAGATGAGACCTATCACGGTTCAGGAGCAATGGGCTTCTGCATATGTTGATGCTATAGAAATAGCTGCAAGATGTCCCGATGGTAAGCCATGATATACGAATATAAAGAATTACATCTCAGACAAGGGGCATCCTGATGAGGCCTCGAATAAAGAAAAGCGGACTTTGCAGAAATTGGCCGCTAATTTTGTTAATTGTGGAGGAGAGTTGTATCGATGGTCTTTCAATGGAATTCAACTCTTACGTGTCACTGAAGATCAAGCAGAAGAAATTCTCACAGATGTTCATGAAGGATTGTGTGGACCACACATGAATGGAAAGATGTTGGCTAGGAAAATTTTGTGCGTGGGGTATTATTGGCCGACATTGGAGACAGATTGTCATGCATTAGTCAAGAAATGGTATAAATGTCAGATACAAGCGAATCTCATCCATGTGTCGTCCACTGAATTGCATTCTCTCACATCCCCTAGGCCATTCTTGGTGTGGGGTATAGATATTATTGGCAAGATTTCTCCTAAGTCATCCAATGGTCATGAGTACATCCTCATTGCGATCGATTACTTCATAAATTGGGTTGAGGCCGCTTCTTACGCGTCGCTGACATCCGCATCAGTTGCTAAGTTCATACGCACCAATATCATATGCAGATATGGGATTCGTCATGAACTTATCTCAAATAATGGATTTCATTTCAGGAAGGAGGTAATAACACTTTGCCAAGAGTTCAAGATTAAGCATCATAAATCCTCGCCATATTGGCCACAAACCAACGAGCGGTAGAAGCTACAAATAAAATTGTCAAGGCCATCATTAGCAAAATGTCAGAAACCATAAGGATTGGTCGAATAAGCTACCGTAAGTACAAAACATCAATTAGAGATTCAACTGGTGCAACTCCCTATTCTCTTGTTTATGGGATGGAAGCAGTATTGCCTATTGAGATCCGTGTACCTTCGCTCCGAGTGTTGACTGAGGCAAAGTTGCTAGAAACTGAATGGGCAGACGCCAGATATAAAGAGTTTAATATGCTAGATGAGAAAAGATTAAAAGCGCTTTACCATGTGCAAGGGTACTAGTGTAGAATAGCCCGAGCTTTCAATAAAAAGGTTAAGATCAGAGATTTGGAAGACGACAATCTTGTTCTGAAAGAAAATCGAGCACCAGTGTTTGACCAAAGGGGCAAGTTCAAACTGAATTGGTCATTCCCGTACATTGTGCATCAAATCTTACCCGAAAAAGCCGTCAAGCTTCGTAATTTAAATGGAGAAATACTTCCAGAACCTATGAATCTTGATCAACTTAAGAGATTCTATGCTTGAACACCAGAAGGCCGTCTTTGGCCTAATAATCCTTCTGAAAAGTCAACCCAACATAAAAATATATAACCTGTTGCAAACCCTTTGAGCCTAAATTAACATTTTCCTTTGAAAACCCAGTAAACTAGGGGCTCCGCCTAGAACTACGCGAGACCTGATCCCTACACTAGGGTACGTAGGCAGCTCGGTCAAACCGAGTTCGGTCGTTTCAGAAGAAAAAATTCAATCATTCCAAGAAAAAAAAGAGAAAAAAAAAGAAAAGAAAAAGAAAAAGAATCAATCAAAAAGAAAAAGAAAAAAATCAATCAAAAAGAAAAAAAAGAGAAGAGAAAAATCGTTCACCGTTATACTAGGGGCATCGCCCTGAACTACGCTCGACCTGATTCCTACATTGGTATACGTAGGCAACCTGTTCACAGGTTTGGTCAAAATATTTGCAAAGCCTTAAGCCTTTCTTTGAAAAGCCCTACCCCACCTATAAAGTCCTTATGGTATTCAAGAAAAGAAAAAAAGAAAAGAAAAGAAAATAATGGAGCTTGAAGATCTCCTAGATTGAAAACTTGAAGAGGCGATCTAGGCAAAATTTAGGATCATTCCCCTGCTAAGCTGAAAACCTGAAAGGGCAGCTTAGGCAAAAGTTAAGGGGATGGCCTGTTGAGTCGAAAACCTGAAAAGGCAATTCAGGCAAAAGTTAAGGCTAAACGGTCCGCCAAGTTAAAAATCTGAAAAAGGTGACTTGGTCGCAGTAAGATTGGATCTACGTCGGAAGAATTACAATGATCTCTGAAATCGCAGTAGGTTAGGCAAAGCTAACAGTTATTCCAGAAACTAGGGGCATTAATTTCTAGCAATCGGAAGGTTGATAGAAAAACACATGAAGTATTACTGTCTTAAATAATAAGTGAAGGTGTTTATCAATGGAGAAACATTCTTTAAAAGATGTCAGACTAACACAAAGAAAAATATATATAAGTCAGAAGTATCACGAGATTACTTGAGTAATCTTTTTTAAAATTAACATTGTCATTTTGTTATAAATGTTTGTGGCTTTTAATTTTTGAAATGAAAGGTAGCATTTTACAAGTTCCAATATAAAGAATTGTTGTGAGGTGCAATTACTCTGAAAACAGGTTCATCAGCGGACTCCGAGAAACTCGAGAAAAGCAAGACCGTCATGAATGACAAAGATCTTTGAGAAGAACAATCTCTGGCGAAAGATAAGAAGAGGAGGCAATACCTCAGGCTTGGGCAGGTTGCTAATGAAGTAGTATATCAAAGTTAGATCTTGAAAGTCCATTCTTATGTGGCATTTTAAATCCTCTGTTTTCTAATAATTAAGTCAGAATTTCAATTTCTTATTCCAGCATTTTCTGTCAGAATTTAAGTCCTCCTGTTTTTTTTGTCAATCCTTGGAAGGACTAATCAAAATGCTAATCTAGTCAAATCTCTGGGGATATTATTCCCTCTGATCCCGTTTGAAAATGGTGTCTCATTTTCTCCCAGCCCGTTCGAAAATGGTGTCTCATTCTCTCCGAGTCTTTTTGAAAACGGTGTCTCATTTTCTCCTAGGCCGTTTGAAAACGGTGTCTCATTTTCTCCGAATCCGTTCGAAAACGGTGTCTCATTTTCTCAGAGTCCGTTCGGAAACGATCTCTCTTTCTCTCTGATCCCGTTTGAAAACGATGTCTCATCTTCTCAGAGCCCGTTGAAAATCGGTCTCTTATTCTATCTGAGCCCGTTCGAAAACGGTGTCTCATTTCCTCCAAGTCCATTAAAAAACGGTCTCTCATTCTCTCCAAGCCCGTTTGAAAACGGTCTCATTTTCTCCAAATCCGCTCGAAAATGGTATCTCTTTCTCTCCGAGCCCGTTCGAAAACGGTGTCTCATTTTCTTCGAATCCGTTCGAAAACAGTATCTCATTCTCTCCGACCCCGTTCGAAAATGGTGTCTCATTTCCTCCGAGTCCGTTCAAAAATGGTACCTCTTTCTCTTGAGCCCGTTCGAAAATAGTCTCATTTTCTCAGAATCCGTTCGAAAACGGCGCCACATCATAATTATCTTTCGTTCTGGGTTGCATGATTTCTGCACCCAAATTAAATCTCCATTATTCCAAACTATCAGGTCAGTGTCATATTTAGGATGCATTTTGAGTCCTTTGTAAGTGATTTTTGATAAATTTTCAATTCTAGGACTTCGTCTAAGATTTTGCATTAGTCAGTGTCATATTTAGGATGCGTTTTGTGTCCTTTGTCAACTAACTCTACCCAAAATGGTGTTGTCCACTTTTGCTTTGGTATTCGATGACTACGTCATCTCTACCAAAGAGGGGGAATCTATAGACACCTCCATTTTGCTACGCTTTAGAAAGCAAAGAGTATTGGTGAATCGATCGAGTCCAAAGTCAGTGTCCACATATAGTTTGAGGTGGAGTAATTTTCTATTTTTCTAAGGGTTTTCGTAATGATTCATGCTTTTGAAGGGTTCTAGGGCATTCTAGAGTTTCCGAGAGGTATCATTTGGTGTTTCTAACCAAGTGTACAAACTTGCTATTTTTGGAATTTTCCAAGGTTTTATATATTTTTACATGGTTTCTCGCATTCGAGGGGTATTTTGGTCGTTTCCACCGTGTTATGTTTCATTTCCATCAAGTGTGGGGTGGGGGGGGGGGAGTGCTCACAAGAATCCAAGCAAGAGAGAATTTGGACCCATTTGGTAGGCCCGCATTGAACATTTTGATTAGATTTGGATCAAGCAAGTGTGTCCTACATTGTTTTGAACTTATTTGGATCCAATAAATGAAATCGCTTTCCATGGGAGGTCCATATATGTTTCGGTCAATATGCAATGGGGTCCACCAAGTGGCAGTTTTAGAAAGCAATGGAAAGGATTTAGGGGGCGGTACTAATTTGTATTGATGACTCGTAACTTGAATGGTTGGATCACCCTATGAAGATGATATGGGGTACAACATATTCACATTGTGGCCCATCATCTGTGTGGTTCGGATGATCCTATAGAAATGATTTGCGGAGCACGACCAATTTGCGGTGTAGCCTATCAATTGAATGGTTCGGATCATTCTCTGGAGGTCGTTTTAAGTAAGCAACCCATTCCCACTGTGACCCATCAATTGAGTGGTTCAAATTACCCCATCAAATTGATTTGGACCGTGAAATGTGGCCTCAACAAATGGATAGTTCAGATCATGCTATGGAGATGATTCGCGGGGTATGACCAATTCAAGTCGTGGCCTGTCAAATGGACGGCTCGGATGAGCCTATGAAAATGGCTTTGGAAGGACAACCAATTTATATTGTAGCATATCAATTGGATGGCTTGGATCATCTCAAGGGAATGATTTGAGGGGCGCATCCCATTTAAAGCAATGGCCCGTCACTTGGACTGTTTAGATCATGCTATGAATGAGGGGATATATCTCTTTCGAAAGAGAGGAAAATTTTCGTTAATTTGATAGGACCCACTTGCAAAACAAGCATAATCGACTTAGCCATGGGAAACAGATCCAACTTTCTTTCCCCAATTTAAAAACTCGTCAATCTAATGTGGGCCCCACAGGGAATCGATCCTATGTGAATAGAATTGTGTGGGTGGTCTTGCTTTATTTGAACCTCAATTGGGAATAAAGAGATTTGGGAATAAAGAGATTGACATGTAAAAGGACTTTGATGGTAAAATTCTGTAAATATTTCACAAAGATATGCATGTAGTGGATTTTGATTTTTGTTAGAAAGACATGTGCAGCTACTATAGGGAAAGTTGCTACTTTCTCTCTCGCACCTATTTGGTAATTTGGAGATTTTCACCTGATAAGAAAGGAAGGAGATGGCAAGCAAGGGATGGCTGCCCAACATTAGCTTCTATCTAAATTGGTTTTCTAAAAATGGCTACAAAAATTGGAAAAAGGGAAACATGTTTTCTTACTTGGGAAATACACCCAAGCTTGCTTTCGATTGTTTCCAAACATATCAACCTGCTATTTTTGCAAAAAAGGCAAGCATGTCATTGGCAATCCTCGAATAAAAATGGGACGTTTTTACCAAAAAGAAGGGTTTTTTTTAGACGTGTAACTCTCTCTCTCCCTCTTTCTAATACAACACACAAATCACACTCTCTTTATGTTGTGGTCGAAATTTGTTTGGATTACATTCTTAGTGGCCGAGAGCATCCTTCATTCTAGTCTTGAAGCCGAATCCCCTTCGGATCACATCCATATTGTCGAATTCTTTATCTTCAAGATCGGTGGAATTGGTTTCTTGAGAGCAAGCTTATCGACAACAACGTCATCAAAGGATTTCTTGAGCAAGGATTTTGAGCCGTTGGATTAGCGAATTAAAGGTTAGTACATTTACAATTCATGGTTAGATCGTAGTAGCATGCTTTGGGTGTATCTTCTTGTTTTTCCATGGTTTTTCATAGAAAATTGATGTGATATTGTTTGCTATTGATCTAATATAATATTCAATAGATCAATCAATGTTATTGCTGATTTTGGTGGAAGAAAAGTTATTTTAATAATAAAAAGAAAAGAGATTCAAAGAAATAGGGTTCAAATCGATTTTTGAGCAATTTTTCAAAGCAACTAGTTGTGGACCCAGATCCGAGAGAGGTGGGGGACGAGCCCCCGAAAGTCTCTAGATCATCCATATGAAGGAGAGCTCTACTAAGGAACTCTCGAAAGAATGCCTCTCACAGCATGAGTGGCGATGTAAAGTGAGATACCTCTCGATTCGGGGACTAGCCCGGATTCGAGACGTACCTTAAACAAAGAAGAGTCGTCATCCAAGGAAGTCGGTCCTGGATCCCATACTATGCTCTGTTGCAATGGATAACTAGAGATACAAAAGGTTCGTGCCTGGTTACAAATTTGAAAGGTCCGAAGAGCACCTCATCCGCCCAAGTGCAAGCACCTGGTCTCTTATGTCATTTATTTATTAATTTTGAAGAATTTTGGGTGAAAATCATGTGAAATGGGAACATATATCTCCAAGAAGACGTCTACCTAATCATGCATGTCTCGGAGATGAATAATGAGCACACACAAAATAAATGAAAGAAGTGTCACCTAAGAGTGGCTAGGTTATGGGTGTCATGCCTAAATGATGTCTACGTTCTAGTGTGCAAACACATGCATGCTACAGCTAAAGGTATAAGGTCTGCACAACATATAACAAATACGATATGCTAGAAAGATAAATGAGCTACAACTAAGCATATGATTAAGGTAAAAAAAACAGGTAAATGCTACAGCTAAGCATGTAATCAAGACAAGTAAGTAGGTGAATGCTACAGCTAAATATGTGAGTAAGTAAAGAAATGATCACACACACAAACCCTAAAGTGCTAACAACAGACCCTAAGACTCTAATGCTTAAGCCCGAGTCTTTGGATGATCTGATGGTCATCCAAAGAAGCCTACATATCCCCGCCTCTTACAGGAATCAAGGCAATGTAGTTCATCGCACCTATAAAAAACTATGATACCTAACTCATCTAGGACTGCTATCCTAGACTCGACCTAGAAGACTTGACCTGATGTTAATAGCTTCTTCTGCGATTATTTAAATTCAAGTGAATTGTGACTTTTTAGGACTCCCTATATGCTCTAACTATATGCAAATTAACTTAGTCTAATGCAGGTGGGCCCTACATCCTATGTATAACTAGGCTGTGTCCCTAGGAAAAATAGTGGATTCACTAACGCATCCTAGTCTAGTCATCAGTTGGCGAAAAGTATCACCAACTGACCGGACAGAGACGTAACCTACTCCTAGCTAGGACAGACTCCTAACTCTAGAACAAATACAATCAGGACAGACTCCTAACTCTAAGACACCCCAAACATATAGGACAAACTCTTAACTCTAGGGGAAGATCTTTTTTGAAAAGATTTTGAAGAATTTTTGTATTTTTAGAAGGTTTGAAATGTTTATTTTGAAAGGTTTTACTGAACTTGGGATAAGGATCCCAAGCTGCCTACGTACTCTGTGGAAAGGGATCAAGCCAACGTAGTTTGGAACAGACTCTCCTAACTACACCTAATGACTTAAGATTTTTGAGATTTTTTGGTTTTTCAGATGTTTTTGATATTTTTGACTCAAGAAGATAGAATCATATCATCATAAGGGTAGGATAGACTCTTGATATCTCGCAAAGGTTGGACAGAATCCTATACTTTGCGGGAGATTAGACAGAACTATGAATCTGCAAGGGTTGGATAGAATCCTATGTCTTGCAAGGATTGGACAGAATCACATGACTTATGAAAGGTAGGACAAAATCCTAACTCCCTATGATGACAGGACAGACTCCTGAAAGATTCACTCTCTAGCTAATGACAGACTCCTATGCTAATGGACTGACTCTCTGACTAAGGACAAACTCCTATGCTAATGAACTATCGGTAATTCTAAGAGAGAGTTCTATCTAGACAAAGCATGTCTTCTAGAAGAAGAAGAAACAAGTAAGAATGTTTGTGAGGCTAGGCAAGTCTCCTAAAAGAGAGAACATTATGACCAATGAGACAAAGCCTGTCTCTCATAGGAAGAACAACTAACTCTAATGAGACACTGAATGTCTCCTATAGATGATTCCAAGTAACCTTATCATTGCCCTTGCAATGAATAAGTAAGGTCAAGGAAACTACCAGACTAAGTAGGTCTTCAACTAATAAAGATGTTCTACCCGAGGCTTGGAAAAATTCTCTAAGGGGTAGGCTCTAAACAAGGCTTGTCTCTAAGGGGAGGTGTGCCTTACGAGACATAGTGTGTCTCCTAGTGGGGGCTTTAGATGACTCTTTCATTGCCCTTGCAATGATAGGCTCTAATAGTTTCAAGGTTCTTATCTAAAAGACTGGGTTAGTCTTATAACCAAAAGAGGGGAGTGTTACTCGGACTGTGCAAGTCCCTCAAGGATAGGCTTGGGCTAACGCCTTCATCGCCCATGCTAAACATAGACAGACTATAATCTCAATTGATGGAAGACTCTAACAATGAGAGGAAGTTCTAATGCCAACACAAAATCCCACAAATATAAGTCAGACCTTAACTACTTTATCAAGCACAATACCAAAACCTCAAGATAAATAGGAGCTGAATCCTATGAAAAAGTGAATTTTGCTTAACAATCCATAAAACAAGACATGACAACCCTATTTCATCATTCACACCATACTACAATATAGATATATCTATTGTCATTGACAACACCCCTGTCAAAATCATGATAGCAGAAATATCCATCTGGATATAATATGCGCACCTTTTATCCAAGAAGTATACTATTAGAAACAAATCTCTTAATTTCCAGATATAATTATATCGGCATCGTCGATACTTCTAAATATAACTAACAAAGCTACTTAACTGAAGGAAGAAATATAAACTGAGTTTATGTCT
Organism: Tasmannia lanceolata; assembly: GCF_043159265.1. Taxonomy (NCBI): domain Eukaryota; kingdom Viridiplantae; phylum Streptophyta; class Magnoliopsida; order Canellales; family Winteraceae; genus Tasmannia; species Tasmannia lanceolata. The sequence goes on along the minus strand of NW_027518789.1, from coordinate 1,652,952 downwards.
CCAACAGTACAAAAAGTGATAATAATTTAATTAAACAAAACATACCATATTACTATTAATGTTAATACAATTTAATAGTAGCAGATGCTAGATCTACACCACCTCATTATGCTTATTTACCAAAGCCTTCACATGATTATCAAAGCTATAAGATGAAACACGTTAAGTAGGAGTAAGCACAATCCCAAAACCAGCCAGTTGAAAAGCTAAACGACCAAACTTCTTTACAAATTATTAGGGCTCAGGGTTACTGACCTTGTCTTGAGTAAGACTAAACAACCAAGTATTCCTAAAGGACATTATCTACATGATAACTTCCCCAAAAGGCAACAACTGAGAATGGCTCAGGCCTATATAAGATTAAAAGCATTCATCATTTTCACAATTCGAAATACTAGATTAGACCATGATAACTAGTATACGTTGAACCCCTGATCGAGCCATACAAATAAAAGATATGAAATTTGCATTAGTTAGTTTACCAATGAAATTACCAGTTCAAAAGGGGTTCTGAAAATTCGTTCATGAAAATAAGGGCACTTTGAATATATATTGCTTTAAACTAAATAGAGCCAAAACTCACAAGATGATATCTTAATCTTAACTTTCATGGACCGAATAAAGGAATATATATATATATATATATATATATATATATATATATATATATAAAGCAGTATAAACGACAGAAAGAAAAAAAAAAAGATATAATTCTTCCAAAGCAAAATGAAAATATTCAGTTATAATATCACAACTAAGGAGTGTTGATATTGACACTACCATGTACTGATAATTATCCTAATTCATCTTGTCCATTAGCATATGGAGAACTATCAAAAGGGTGATTATAATTTCCAAAATAAAAAGCTAGCACAAATCAATTAAGGAATTAATAAGCAAGAAGAGTCTGTGCAGCTATAGAACACGATTGGGCTAACACTTGGTTTCCAAAGTAGAGGCATTAGAATGGGGGAAACCTGTGTTTATGTAGTTGGGAAAACACTGCAGCACTAGTATTAACAATCAACATATCCGAATCTGTCCTCCATAAGAGATAAAAAAAATCATTTTAATTGAAAGGGAAGAAGACTCCTCTAATGCATTTAATGGGGTATAACCATCTGATATCACTTCTTATGGATGGAAGACGTAAAGACATCCGATTGTTTTTGGTTGTAAAATCAGTAAATGTCAAACTCAATAATCCTTACCTTTGGAAATTTCTTTCGTCAACCCAATTGGCGATAAGCTACATGATTTCACCCTTTTAAACAAAATGGAATCCTGTTGTACTGTATGAAATATAGAATAGCTTAGTACACACCATAAAAATAATCATACTGATGACTCCTCATGTATGTAGCAAGCAACAATAACAAGGGACTTTAGAATTCATAAGGAGTAACATGGTGCTTAAGACATGGGCATGGACAACTATCTAAGTAATGAGGTACAACAAAGTGAATTCTTGTGTCCCTTCACTTCAATGATAGAACCCACACACAAACTACATTTCAACAACGGCATCATATTTATTCGCACTAACTGGACTGCAGGAAAATTAAAATTTGGACACGAGCAGCTGACTATATGTGCAGAAGCAACCAATACCGTGGGGCATGACTCTACTATGGGTTCTCACTGCTACGCTCTTGCCAATAAAGGCAACGAACCATTTACACCTGAGGTGGAGTAGCTGATCACTAACCTCAACCCAAACCATCATACAAACTGATCTTCAACAAGGCCCAACAAAATACTTCACCTGAATGGTCTGTTGAGAGTGAGCCTATGCTAAATATGAGATGAGCTTGATTTATTGGGCCGTTGGGAGTGGGTTGTTGGAAGTGATGGTGATAAGAGGCTATGGTGATAATGATGGCGGCTGTGATTAGAATTATAAAAATAGAGAAAATGAAGTGGGTTTGGGTGATAAAAAATGGTGGAAGGACTTCTGTGGAGATGGTGGTGCCGAATTTGGGTATAATGGCCGAGAGATAGGGCAACAAAATCCTCCTCTTCCCTCTACAAACCCCTTTCTTCTATATATATTCTTCTCTCCCTTTGAGCTTCTTACATTTACAGAAAATTTGAGGAAGAGAATTTCTAAAACTACGAAAGAAAGAGAGTGAGCGTATTTAATGGAGGTAGGATTTGATCTAAAAAAAATGGTGATATCAAGTCCAGGTACTTAAAACTAAGGGGATAGTAAAATGAAGAGATGATACTCTAGTTCCCTATTCTCATTTTGTCCAGTCACTTGTAGTATAAAAGATAGTTATCAACTCATACAAAATGATTGGTCCAAGGAAAACTTGGGACAAATACACCTTTCTCCTAGGATTGTCTGTCCAATTGAAATTATTCAAATGAAACATGGTTGTGAAGAGAAATTATCAAAATATAATGAACAAGCTAACTGATGTGACCAACAAAACTTAGTGATGTCCATAGCATGAACAAGAATAACAAAACACTAGTACAGGTACTGCTATATCTTTTAATCCCAAGACCTTTTAATCAACATAATAAAAAATGAACTTTAAAAACCTTCAATAAACTATAAAAAATCCTCAGTTCAATACAATAGGAATGAACTACATACAATGCAAAATACTAATATATCATCACATTCTGTCTAATCCCTAAAATACAGAGCTAACTTCTTTCACTAATTTTCCCAATGAAATATACTATAAGAAGATATTCCAAATAATACTAATATGCACATTCAAAGAGAGTTCCCTTAATGCAACTACAATGACACAATAAGGCCTAAAAATATATATATATATCATTTAAAAAAAACTGATGCAGATGGAAAGTGACAGGGCAAATAAATCAAATGACATAGTATTTACTCGATTTGAAAGCATATTCAGCTACTTTATATTAAAATCCATGATCTATGCTTAATAAGAGACAAGCACTGAAAAGAGATGTATTAAACAGAGGATCATTCCAATCGGCAATATATGCTTAAAAAAATGAAAATCATTCAGATCAGCTTAACGATTAGAAAGAATCACAACACAAACACATAAAAATTGGTTAGACTTCATTTTTTCAGAAAAATACCTACAACAACTCCTTTTCCTTGAGTCGAATCAAAGAATGAACTAGTGACAATCGAGATCAGGCCACAAAACTTCCTAAATTACTTGTAAATTCCAGAAGACCTCACTTGAGTGATTAGATTCGAGCAAAACTAACAAGATCAAGGCCGGAAATCTTCGAATCAAATTTCAAAGCTTTGAACCACACTTTCTAGGGTTTCATATGGTAAAATAATGAAAGAAACCTCAAATGGAATGGCAAATAAAGCTCGAACATAACCGATTAGAGCTAGGCCAGAGCTAGGATTTCAAGCTTGAATTTAGGGTTCCAAAGCTCTGTTGAGCGTTAATTTCTCCTTTATTTCTTTACCTCTTTCTCTTCAATCAAATTTAGATCACAGAATCTCAACTGCTGATGGTGATCTTACACAAATAACTCGAAATCAAAATCCCAATTCCCAACAAAAATCTTCAAATACGAAGTAATCAAACTGATTCGCACAAATTCAAGCCTCAAACGATCGGTCCTAAAATTTATGATTTGGATCTTCAATCTTATAGCTCAAATCTAAAGTTTACAAATCAAATTTGTAGAGAATAGCAAGGAACTAGGGTTTCTATCGCACTCATTCTCCTTTTACTCGTTTAAAAGTTCTGCTAGGGTTTGGAATTAGAGAAATTAGGGGAAAATACAACAATAAGAATCAAATAGTGACAACCTAAAAGATTTGACCGGAATTTGGCCGGAATCCAGCGAGATCCAACGGAGAAGATGATCGGAAAGTTAGGATTTTGGTTTGAGATCTACTTTCTCTCTCTTGATTTTCCCCTCTTTCGCTTTCTAAAAATCTAAGAAAAATTCTAATCCTTGATAAATGAGGGTTAAGCTAAAATATATAGAATTTTTTTTGGTGCTGATATCGGCACTACAGATTTGGATGGGCGCGCGGATGTGTGATTTTTTATATGCGCACTACAAATCGTGTCCTATATGGCCCCGGATCTGCCCTTTCCAGGATAACTCACCCCCCCTTCTGGAATTGGACTACGATTCCCATTCTGCTCGTTCGCTAGGTAAACTCGCTCGGATTTTGACAAATTTTTGTAGGGACCTAGCTGGGACCCGAAGCTAGCTTAGGGTGCAATTTAGGGTCCTACCTCACTAATTTGATGGGGTTTGAACAAACATGGATGTTTAGGGCATGGTCAAAATGGGGTGCTACACTAGTCTAAAACACTAGTTTTTTTTCACATATTATGTTTTCTGAGTGTTATTTGGGTCAAAAGAGTATTGGAAATCCAAAATTCCAGTAGAATTCCTCTCATCTTGGTGGTCCAAGAATTCTTTGAAAAATGCCCCGAAAAAGGTTATTTGGCGAAGAAAATTCGATTGTATATCAAATCAAATCATAATTTTATGAAATTTTATTTTCAATAGATCTATGATATTCTAAGATCATGAAAAATTTTCAAGGAATTTCATAATTATTTGCTATTTTTCTGGAATTACTTAATGAAAAATAAGTGTTTTCTACATGTGTGAAGGATTTGCGACCAAACAAATTTTTCAGAAGCCAATATTCTGGAATAACACGGATTAATCTACTAATATATTTTGTAAATATTTTAGAATTTTTGAGAATGATTTAATATTTTTAATAATTTTTATTCAAATCAATATGAATCTAAAGAAATTCACTAAGAATGGTAAATTCGCGTAACAATTGGTGAAATTTTTACTGTAGTTTTTTAATCATATGGTCACGCTATGTTACTATTTTTTGACAAAATTGAATGAGATTTGATATGTTTTTATCCAAACCTTGTTAAATTGATAATATTGTTAAAAATCAGTAAAAAATGAAAACAATTCGAAAAATTCTCAAAAATTCTAGAATGTTGAAATATTCTAGAATGAACATAATGTGTAAAGAAATGAAGTGAAAACCCTTAAAAATCAGTAAATGTCTTTATACCATGCTAAATCGGTCAAAACATCAATCTGAGTGAAGAACCCTTAGAGCCTTAGAATACCTTGAATTTCTAGGTGTTAGGAACCCCTAAAAGCTGAAATCAACCAACTTAATAATTTGGGTTGGTCAAACTCAAGTTTAAATCCATTCTGGAACCGTTGGATCACTGTCCCGCTTCGTAAGAACCTTTAGAGCCCCCTTTAGGACCACTGTCCCGCTTCGTAAGAACCTTTAGAGCCCCCTTTAGGACCACTTAGGTCACGTCGAGTCTTAGGTCTTAGGGACCCCTAGAGTTAGGACTCCGATAAGCCTCAATCACAGCTGGTTGCTCTTGTTAGCAATTGAGCTTTAGATTATGTTTCACATAGTTAACCCTTTTCCCCTATAGGATGTAGGGCCCACCTCCATTAGTTTAGGGAATTCTTTGCATTTAGATAGGATCATATAGGATTAGCATCCTAGATAGAGTCCTAAGATAAGAAAACGTAATCAACTTGAATTAATTAAGCATCTCTCATAAACTATTGAAACAGTTGAGACCAGTATAGATCGGTGTCCTAGATGAGTTAGGCATATGTAGCTTAGTTTAGGTCATCAAACTACGTCGATCTTGATTCCAGTGAGGCTTGGGTACGTAGGCAACTTGGATGGCACTCCAAGCTCAGATTGACCCTACACACTCCAGTAGGGTTTTATGATCGTGTTTTATTTATTTCTTGATCATCTTTAAACCCTATTTAAACTAAAGTTAACCATAAATTGATTAAATCATCTAGGATTTTCTCAAATTAGATTTTAGGAGAACTTTCACATAGATTGAACCAGACCAAATCAAGAGAATCAAAAGATGCATCTAGGAACCACATCGAAATTAGATCACTTAGGGTGCATGTCTAGTAGATTACATCAGGAGAGTTTAAATGAGCATTTAAAAAAAAAATTAAGTGAGTTAATCTTTGGTATTGAAGACTGGATTACTGGGCCAGAACGATGCATATGGTGTATTCATCATGCCTTCCGTTCTCGTAATCAGGTAACGGATCTAGACTCTGGGATCGCAGATCATTGCAGTGTTACTTATGGGCCCTAGGTCCCTTTCCTAAGTCCCTTACCCCAAAAAAGGTCATTCTCTTTTGCATGAAATTCAGATTTCTTTGGTGAACCCAAGTTCACGGAAAAGATGATTCATATCAATAATCGAAAGCACACGCCGCTCGCGTGGGTACAAAGAAATAAGAGAGGGGAGGGTCGCGCCCCTCTCGTGGGATCGGGTCCCACTGACAAGCATTAATAAATATAGAAAAAGACGACAAGCAAATAGAACATCAAACTTCTAACAATCATGCTGAAGTGTTAAGTTTTAAAATGAAACAGGTTATACATTCTATCTTACCTTTAACATTCTTTTAAAGGAAATATTATAAGCCGGTGAAATTTAGCATTATAACTTTAACAAGGAAATGGGATCAAGTAAGTTGAAGTAAAGCTTGACAAACAGGTAACTTGGTAAATTGGTTTATGAGACTTTGCAACATTGAAATCAACACAAGCTTATAATATTTGATCATCATTTCAAAAAAAAAAAACTTCAGATTCTTCAAAATCAGCCTCATTAGCATAAAATATTTTCAGAATAATCTAGATTCCCTAATATTTTTTCAAATTAAAAGAAAGTAATCATCTAGCTGAAAGAAACATATCAAATCAATCATCCAAACTAATACACATTGATCATGGCATCAGTATAGTTATCTTAAATCAACATACAACCTCTAACATTATTATCAAATTTATCTGAAGATAAGATGGATCAAATCTCATGGCAAATATGACTTGTACACTAACAATCATTCCATCCAGTGAGATACTAATGTATGGTCTACTCTTTTGTAAAAAATAAAATAAAATAATGTGACCAGAGATTAGCCTGAAAGAACCACACATCTTAATTTCTAGTGTTGAAAACTTTGGGCACCGACTAGCTTATAAAAAAATGTAAACAAAATGCCTTGACATTGAAATACCGACACAAGGATTTTCATAATTAAACATTCCTAAAATGAGCTTACAAGCCTAAAATTTTGAATTAGATAATAAGAATCAATTGGACTTATGAATCTACTAAATATTCTACATCTCTGAACACTATAGCATGTGATTGACTACAAATATAGAGCTAATGAATATGGCTGATTACAAACATATGTAAGCAAGTAATTACCTTATTGTACGAATGATCTGTAATTTAGCCATTCATTCACTTTGGCCATAAAAAAAAATATTGATATATTTGTAATTTGACAATTATCTAACCTCATCTATAGCAAAACTCATTCCTCACAAAAGGCACATCATATGCAATATTAATGACTCGCTTGAATCTAAACTCTTTATCATTCATTAATATCGCAAAGAGATTAATTCATAAACATGCATGACCCGGGGATAAAATAATAAGCACACACGAGATGAATGAAAGAAGTGTCACCTAAGCATTGCTAGATTTTGAGTGCCATACCTAATGGGTGTCTAAGTTTTGATAGGCAAACACATGCATGCTACAACTAAAGGTATAACGTCTGCACAGGATGAGAAATCTAAAACTACCAATTAATCACGAAACTGATTAAAATACAGCAAACGAAATAAAGAATAAACAGAAATATAGGTAGATAAAAGAATAAGCATGTGAGTAAGCCAATAAATGAACACATACTATCATGATCTTATGCAAAAATCATCATCAATATACAAATACAAGCCCTAAAATGCTAACAAGAGACCCTAAGACTCTAATGCTTAAGCCCGAGTCTTTAGATGATCTGATGTTTATCCAAAGAAGCCTACGTATCCCCGCCTCCACGAGAATCAAGAAAACGTAGTTCTTCGCACCTATTCTAAGCTATGATGCCTAAGACATCTAGACCTCTATCCTAGACAGGACCTAAAAGACCGGACTAGTTATTAAAGCTTCTTGTGCGATTATTTATATTCCAGTGGATTGTGAATTTTAGGACACCCTATAAGCCTTAACTAAATGCAGGTTAGCCATAAGCTAATGCAGGTGGTTCCTACAACCTATGTGTAACTATGCTGTGTGTCCTAAGGAAAATAATAGGATCGCTAACACATCCTAGACCTAGTCATCAGTCGGCGATGTAAATCGCCAACTGACTGGATGGACGAGCAACAAACTCCTATCTCTAACACAAACACAAACCACACACACATCAATCAAACAACACACCAAGGAGAAACTTCTAACTCCAAAACTCTCTATCTAAGATAAACTCCTAACTCTTGAGGAAGATCTTTTTTTGAAAACAAGGTTTTAAAGATTTTTGTTCCTTTTAAATAATTCAAATGATTTATTTACAAAGTTTGACTAGACTTGGGATAAAGATCCCAAGCTGCATTACGTACCTCGTGGAAGAGGATCAAGCCAACGTAGTTCAAAAACAAACTTCCTAACTACTCACAAAATGTTTTAAATTTTCAAATGTTTTTTAATGTTTTTGGAGTGTAAAAGTTTTCTAATATGTTTTGGATTTTAGAAATCTTTAATGTTTTTAGACCTTTAAGATGATTTGAATGCTTTCAGATCTTAAAATGCTTTCACTATTAAAGAGAACATGCAAGCACAAACAAAACTAGAGCAAAGCTCTAAATCTAAAGGGGAAACCTCGAACAAACAACAAGCATCTCAAACAGACGATCTACAACAAGTAACTGGTGTCCCAAGAATAGAGAAAAAATAATCTAAGATCCCAAGCAGGTAAGCTTCAATAAGATTGAGTTAGCCTCTAATGGAAAAACTTTTAGCTAATAACACTAGAGAGGGAGTACAAATGAGTCAGAGACTCTCTAATAGCACTACCAAAAAGAGAGGAGTAAATAAGTCAAAGACTCGCTCTAGAATAAGGGGGGACTCTAATATGAGGCTGGGTAAGCCTCCCAAAGGGAAAACACTCTAAATGAGACAAGACTTGTCTCCAAATAGGAGCTCTATAAATGAGGCAAGGTATGCCTCCTAGACACAAAGGTGGGCTCCAAACATGCTCATCATTGCCCTTTCAATGAATAAGAAGGGTACACGTGACTAACAGACTAAGTCGGTCTCCAACTAATAGGGACTACAAGTTGGGGTACAATTTAGAGAGGGTTCTATTAATCCTGCAAGGCATGCCTCTTATATGCTAATTCTATACTAAAATCAGGGTATACTCCCTAAGGGGTAAGATCTAAACAACAAAGGCTTGTCTCCAAGGAGAATGGTCTGATGAGACAAAGTGTGTCTCCTAATGAGGGCTCTAGATCACTGATTTGATGGGATTTTCATTCAATCAAAGCAATTAGGGGTTCAGTCAAAATAGCGTGTCTACATATGCCCCTCTTTGGCAGAGCGTGCTTGTCACGTGAATGTCAAAGCTGAACAGACAACACATTTTGATCGACCCGAAAACCGAAGCAAAGCAAATTTTTGGGTTTTTAGTTCTAAAAAATAATATTCACAAGAGTAAAGCCATACAATGACTCTTAACAAGACTTTAAAATTGTAAGCAATAGGGAGATAGCCTCTCTTTAATACTCTTGACTCAACTATCCACATCACTTAACAAAGACTTATGAACAATCACAAAACACAAACACACTTTTTTTTTTAAATCCTTTCAAAAACCACAATATAACTTGTCTAAGACAAGCACAAATCCAAACATTCAAAGAGTTTTTTCTTTTTTTTAAAAACCTTGATTCATTTTTTTTCTCATAGAAACCATATTGTAACTTGTCGAAGACAAGTACAACTCCAAACACTCAAAGATTTTCGACCACTTATTAGGGTACTCGAATATTTGAGCCAAACTCAAACATCTAATACCGAGGTGAAACTAAGTCTCACCGGGCGATAGCTATACAGATCATTGCTGAAAGTACATCCGTTTAACTATCTAAATGACTCTGACTCCTCTCTTTCAAGGTAGCGAATCACTCCGGATTACGCGGTTATGTTAAACAGTTCCACATAAACCCAGATTCGTATGTCTTGCTAAACAGTCCCACACAAACCTCTTCGCAGATATGCATGACTCCTAACTCATTAGGAAGCTGCACATTGCGGAACGATGATTAGGCAAGTCATTACTTGACATTACATTACTAATCATCTGGGAATTAAATACCCGGGCGAAGGAAGAAAAGACCAATCCGTGTAACACAGGATCGGTGATTTGTTCCTATTAAAACCTTTCAAAATGATCGAAGAAATGACCAAACTGTGTAACACAGGTTCAGTGATTCCCCTTATTAAAACCTTTCAAAACGATCAAAGAAATGACCAAACCGTGTAACACAAGTTCAGTGATTTCACTTATTAAAACCTTTCAAAATGATCGAAGAAAAGACTAAACCGTGTAACACAGGTTTGGTGATTCCCCCTATTAAAACTTTTTAAAAAGACTAAACCGTGTACACAGGTTCAGTAATTTCCCCTTATTAAAACCTTTCAAAAAGACCAAACTGTGTAACACCGGTTCAGTAATTTTTCCCTATTAAAATCTTTCAAAAAGACCAAACTGTGTAACACAGGTTCGGTAATTTTCCCTTATTAAAATATTTCAAAAAGATCAAACCGTGTAACACAGGTTCAGTAATTTCATACTCTATTAAAACTTTTCAAAAGGATTGAAGAAACAACCAGATAGTGCAACACTAAATCCGGTAATTTCTTATTCTATTAAAACACTCGTCAAAACACTTGAAGAAAAGGCCAGACCGTGTAACATAGATTCTGGTTATTTTCTCATTCCATTAAACCCTTTTTCCAAAATTTGAAGAAAATACCAAGTCGTGCAACACAGGTTCTGGTAATTTCTTACTCTGGTAAAACTTATTTTTCAAAACAAATGAAGGACCAGACCGTGTAGCACGAAGTTCAGCAATTTCTTTCCTTAAAATTTTTTAAAACAACGAAAGAAAAGACCAGACCATAGAACACGGAATTTGTCAATTCCTATCCTTATTGAAATCTTTCAAAACAACAGAAGAAAAGGCTAGATCATGGAACACGGAATCTGTCAATTTCTATCCTTATTAAAATCTTTCAAAACAACAGGAGAAAAGACCAGATCGTGGAATAACGAAATCTGTCAAATTCTATCCTTATTAAAATCTTTAAAAACAACGAGAGAAAAGGCTAGACAGTGTAACACGGGATCTGTCAATTTCTATCTTTATTAAAAAAAAATTCAAAACAACAGAAGAAAAAGCCAGACTGTGATACACGGGATCTATCAATTTTTATCCTTATTAAAAACTTGTTGAAAATAATGGAAGAAAAGGCCAGATCGTGTAACACGGGATCTGTTAATTTCTATCCTTATTAAAAAAAACTTTCAAAATAACGGAAGAAAAAGCCAGACTTTGATACACGGGATCTGTCAATTTCTATCCTTATTAAAAAAAAACTTTCAAAACAATGGAAGAAAAAGCCAGACTGTGATACACAGGATCGTTCAATTTCTATCCTTACTAAAACTCTAAAGAAATGATGGATGAAAAATTCAGACTCTGAAGCACAGAGCTGTCTATTTCTATCCTTATTAAAAACCTTCAAAAGGAATGAAGAATTTACCATCTTTGATCGATTTCACTAATGGGTCAGTCATCTCTTACTGAGAATAACTAGGAATGCATGATCTTTGCTGAAAGCAAAACTCAAGTAGATTAATGAGATTTTCAAGTATTGACTCTCTTTAACAGATGAAAAGCATTTTGCTGAGGTTTGAAGATTGTAGGAGTAGATCCTGGACTCCGCTGGGAATTAAAGCTTATGAAACTTTGACTCTAAAAGAGACAATTTGATCAAGGAATTCAACTCAAAGAGTCCGTTCAGCATTCTCTGGTTTCTATTTGCTAAGAATAGTTGTCCAAGTTATCATTGTTTAATATCTTTTATGACGCAAGTCATAAAAGATGCCCCTAGTATGATGTGCTTCCAAGACAAGATTTTAAGAAAGCAGAACCAAGGTAAATAGAACAAATTTGAGTTTGCATGGGTTTTTTCTTTGGTATACTGGTAAGACCATTTCCATAAAGGCTGAATCTGAGAATTCTTTCTTTCGCTCACTGCTTGAGGCTTTGATAATTTGGGCAGGACTAAAAAGTAGGCCTCTTGCCCTTCTTTGATTCCTAAACCAGGATTTACTTTGAATTTTTCTTCACATTTCAGAAGGTATACACCCATTCTTTCCAGTGCCAAACACTTTAAATTCTAAAAGAAAACAAGGATGAACAAGGAACACTCCTAAGGACTTTTTCAAGGAAGACTTACAATATTCAAAGGACTTGACTAATTTTTTATTCACCCTTAGATCAAATGTGTTATTTTTTTTTATGGTCAGGCTAACCACCCTTGGAGTAATCTCGAAAACCATGTCAAGAGGTTCTAATTCCCTCTATCAGGATTTCTGTCATGGTTACTACCCCCTTCGGATTGCTTAGTCTTAATGCCCCTAGTTTAGAAAGGTGTCAAAGTAAATTTCACTGACACTACTCGGATTTCAGGATCTTGCCCTGTAGAGGTTGCATCTCCGTCTCCTTGATTTCTCCCTTCAAAAGAAGTCACAACTTTTGCTTTCCAAGTTTTCAGTCTAAAAGACCACTTGTCTCAACTTTTGCTTGCACTACTTGCACTCAAACTTAAGAATTCTGGGTAACTGAGGAAATCTTTCTGTATCTCATAAATTCTCTCTGCATGGGAAGTCTTTGCCTCTGACTAGATTGCTGCTTCAAGTTTTCAATCCAGCAGACCGCTACCATTACTGTACATAAGCCAATCCCTTTAGTTATTGACTTAGATAGAAAATGACTTTATCTAGGCCGCCATTTCGGGTTTTCAACATAGCGGGTCTTCAGACTCTAATTCTTTTTATTTTTTTCTGTTTTTGCTTTTGTTTGCCTTGAACCTTTGCTTGTTTCACCAGAAGGACTTCCTAGGTGGGCTTGGGTTCAAAGGGGTTGAATACCTAAGGTTCTAGAGATTCGGACCGAATCTGGTCTAGCCAGACTTCCTACGTACCCCAAAAATTGAGGATCAGGTCCACGTAGTTCGCTTTGTGGTCTTTCAAATAATGGTTTAGCATTTAGCTTCAAAATTTTGAAAGGAGAATGATTTAGCTTTTATTCCCAAAGGTTGACCGAATCTGAATTAATCAGATGCCTATGTACTCCTGAAGAGGTGGGGATCAGGTCATAACGTAGTTCAAACCAAAAAATTACAAAAAATGTCCCCTGGTTTATAATGTGGTTGGAAAGAAATGGTTTGATTTTTTTACTTTTCGGCCCAAAGAGTTTACAAATTGTTTTTTTTATTTAAACATAAGGATTTTGGCTATAAAGGTTCAAATGTCCAAGGATGGCCTCCTGGTGTTTTTGACATACAAGCTCTTTGCTTGAGGTTCAAGGACTTTGAGTGTTTTTTTTTTTCGAAGAGTCTGGCGGTTTTCTGGCAAGACTTCAACCACGGTGTTCAACTTGAATGTATACTCATCTCAAAGATCTTAAATTTGTGCTCAAGATTCTACAACTCTCATTTGTTTCCAAATGGTGAAGACAATTCTCATATTCAACCTCTCATTGACTTCATCATCTGAGTCTTTAATTTTCTTAAGGAGTTGTCTTAAGGACACATTCCCTTCTCCTTTTTGTCTTTCTCTTGCTTTTCTTCTCTTCTGGATATTCTTTCTTTTAGTCATAGGAAATATACTTATTCCTCGAATGCTTTGGCTTGAAATTCTATTAAGGTCCCCAGCCCAGTTGTTCTTTTGAGCTCATGCTCCATGAATATGACTTTGTCATCCAAAAGTCTTCGCTCAATGTTCTCATCAGCTTCACTGGATGCTTGATGTTTAATTCTCTACCATTTTGGTCTTTGACCTGATGTCTAAAGCAGATGGAGTTTTGCTTTGCACAACGACAGGGCATTCACCTTGTTTATCCTTATAGGATCAAGCAGGACTACCCTGAACTCTTCTAAACAGGTTTATCAATTCCTCGCGCTCCTTGGGAGATAAAGTTTTGCCAATCCATCTTTCCCGAGTTTCGGATTTCGATACCACTATCAATAGGTTCGATTTCTTCTTTAAGTGACTATATTCGACGCTCTCCTCTCGTTTGACCATTTTTCAGATCTCAAGGAGAATTTCGTCTGCATTCTCATCCGAGAAAGATGTCTTTAATTATTTAAACATTAGATGTAAGAGTGAGTAAAAAAGATATCAAAGATACAAAATCAACAACTTTATTGAATTGAAAAATGTAAGTACATCAGTAACTCTTTGACGCGCCTCACTGGGCTCTTCATCAGACTTAACAGAAGATTGGACATTGACTTGATAAGAAGTCTGACAAACACTATATATTCTGAATTATTGATGACACGACTAGACTTACCAACTTTGACATAAGAGTTGGTATAAACACAACAAAAGACAAACTCTGAAAATTGGACATTTCTTCATGAGCAAGAGAATGGCACTAAAAGTTTTTGGGCGATACGCCCTTCTCCATGATAAAGGTATCTACTGAGTTCGATCCTGAAGTAGGAATCTCTAAAAGTGTAACCCTACAATGGCATGGTTAAGTGGGACAATAAAAGGCTACGTTGGCAATATAGAAGAAGCAATAGACTGCCTTGATCAAATGTGTTTGAAAATGGTTAGTCTTTTGAAAGAATGGTCTTTCGCTAAACATAGACTCTTGAGTTGGAAGCACACACACTAGATCAATAGTCATGGGATAAAGATTCTGAACAAATAGAGATAAGAGTCATCTTGAACACATCAACGGGTATTTTATTCTGAAATTCAAAGAAATACTGTCTACGAAGGTCAAAGAAAAATAGACAGTGATAATATAACCTACATCAACAGGGTCTCAAGGAATTCTCAATCCACTCCTTTAAGTCTCATTTGAGTATAATTGTTCTTCTTTAGGGAATGACAGAGTCAGGAACGATAAACATCCCTAATTTAAATAAGTTTCGATCTCAGCAATGATCATGCACTCAAAGGATACAGGTGAGATCAAACTTTTCCATCAATGATTTCGATATAATCCAAGGGTAAAAGATATATGATAGGTAAACATGGATTAATGAAAAATCAATGGCTCAGATAATAGACCATGGCCATAGGAATGACAAAAGTAGGTCATAGACCAGATCTAAATCTGATGATGGATACCAATAACTGTACAATCAAAGGAGATTGATATTTACAGACCATGGCCATAAAGACAGCGGGTGAGCCATCGACCAGATCTAAGACAAAGCAGACAAACAAGTTAGAGTCTAACCCAACGGGTAATATACACATAACATGAATCCATAATGCAACTAAGAATGAATATGCTATCAAAGGGCGACAAATAGACTGCGATCATGAGTGACATGTACAGGCCACTAATCTAATAATTAAAGTAATCTGACGAACAATCCCCAAAATGGATAGATAGGAATAAACAAAAGGGTCATGATACAACAAACTCATGGTTTATCCCTGACTTTGAAGAATAGCGGTCATGCTCAAAATATCTTAGATAAAATTCGGCAGCATAACAACGCTACAAAAGGGTAATGACAAGATAAATTCATGATTTACCTAACTCCAAAGAACAGTGGTCATGGTCAAAATGTTCTAGGCGAAATCCGACAGCATAAAGGCGCTACAAAAGGGATCCCAAAACTCAACATAAAGGTATATGAATAATGGTGGCAAGATAAGCTCATAATCGGTAAATGAAGTGTAGTCACCGGAGAAAGATAATCAAATGAAGGACTGACCATAGATGAGAAAATATGACAACAGGTCAGTTCCAATGACCAACAGATCGAAAGACAAATCATGGCCAAGGTAATGGCAAGCAAAAATCACTGACTAGATCGAGATCTGGATAATAATTAGATACAACTGATTTCATTGATTAAAGAACCCTAACTAAGAGGAAAACCCTGATATATTATAATCAGTATATATATATATATATATATATATATATATAGACACATATACATATATCCTAACCAGGGGCACCATCCCTAATTCTAATCTAGCGGAGTCAAGGAAGTCTCGACTCAAGAAAGACTGAAGAGTGTACTAGGACCGTGTTGTAGCTATGTAAAATAAGCTACCCTAGTCTACAAGTGGGACAAAGCTCCTAACTCTAGGCTTCACATGTGTAAGTTACACATGTTCGTCCCTATGTGAATGCAATATAGATGTATATAAACACAAGCACCTCCTAGTTGGCTTTCACTAAGTCAATAAGTATATACATAATATATAAAACAAAGTAGGGCTCCAGACTCAATCTATCAAGCACTATGCATATGATCCATACTTTAGATGTATAACACAAGTGCACCGACTGTTATGCATAGTATGCTTCATTGCTCATCGACTGCTGTAAACACAAGTGCACCGAGTGTTTACGGGTGCAGTACTGGTGCATAGCTTGAAAATAGATATAACAGCACCATCAGGGTAATTATATCCCATCTGGTATGCATTGACTCTATCCCGTGGAACCAATAATAATGAAAAATAATGAAAGAAATAAAGAATATGATAATGCATGATGTGTGTGTGAATCCCTTATTTTAATTACGCACCTATCTGGTGCCACCGGATTCTAACGATAAAGTTCCTATTTAACTTGATTTTGGCCCAAATTTCTTCAAAATTAGTAGAAATGGCATTTTTAAAGACTTAGGCAATGTTTCAAGAACTCCCCAGCAGAGTCACCAGCCTGTGGACCCCGATCCGGAAGAGAGGTGAGGGATGAGTCCCTAGCGGCCTCTGGATCATCCACGTGTAAAGGAGAGCTCTACCAAGGAACTCTCGAAACGAATGCCACTCTCATAGCATAGCACGAGTGGCGATAAATGAGATACCTCTTGATCTAAAGATAAATCCTCATACCAAGACTTACCTAAAACAAACTCAGAGTCGCCATCCATGGATAGGCCATGGAACCCCAAAAACAAATATGCGTTGTATACCATGGATAACCAGAAATATACATTTTTAAGGATTTTTGTGCTTTCTAAAGAATTCAAATGATTTATTTACAAAGTTTGGTTGGACTTGGGATAAAGATCTCAAGCTGCACTACGTACCTCGTGGAAGAGGATCAAGCCAACGTAGTTCGAAAACAAACTTCCTAACTACTCACAAAATGTTTTAAATTTTCAAATGTTTTTGGAGTTTAAAAGTTTTCCAATATGTTTTGGATTTTAAAAATCTTTAGTGTTTTTGGACCTTTAAGATGATTTCAATGCTTTCGGATCTTAAAATGCTTTCACTATTAAAGAGAACATGCAAGCAGAAACAAACCTAGAGCAAAGCTCTAAATCTAAAGGGGAAACCCTGAACAAACAACAAGGGTCTCAAAGAGACGATCCACAACAAGTAACTGGTGTCCCAAGAATAGAGAAAAAACAATCTAAGATCCCAAGCAGGTAAGCTCCAATAAGATTGAGTTAGCCTCTAATGGAAAAACTCTTAGCTAATAACACTAGAGAGGGAATACAAATGAGTCAGAGACTCTAATAACACTACCAAAAATAGACGAGTAAATAAGTCAAAGACTCGCTCTAGAATAAGGGGAACTCTAATATGAGGCTGGGTAAGCCTCCCAAAGGGGAAACACTCTAAATGAGACAAGGCTTGTCTCCAAATAGGGGCTCTATAAATGAGGCAAGGTATGTCTCCTAGACACAAAGGTGGGCTCCAAGTATCCTCATCATTGCCCTTGCAATGAATAAGAAGGGTACCCGTGACTAACAGACCAAGTCGGTCTCCAACTAATAGGGAGTACAAGTTGGGGTACAATTTAGAGAGGGTTCTATTAATCATGCAAGGCATGCCTCTTATATGCTAATTCTATACTAAAATCAGGGTATACTCCCTAAGGGGTAAGATCTAAACAACAAAGGCTTGTCTCCAAGGAGAATGGCCTGATGAGACAAAGTGTGTCTCCTAATGAGGGCTCTAGATCACTGATTTGATGGGGTTTTCATTCAATCAAAGTAATTAGGGGTTCGGTCAAAATGGGGTGTCTACAGTCTCCTATGGTTATAGCATTAACAGCAGTAGAAGGGTTTGCATGACCGGGTAACGGGTTATTGGTAACGTTGGGTTTCGGCTGGAATACAAGGCCTTTCTCGTCAAGCAACCTTTGGATCCTAAATTTTAAGTCGATGCAATTATCAGTGAGGTGGCCAGGGCCTCTATGGTATTCACAATGCTGGTCTGCTCTCCAACTTGCTTGTAAAGGATTAGGAGGACCCTTAGTGGCGGGTAGGGTAATGCGACCTGAGGCTAAACACTGCCTAAGTATCTCAGATGGTGGAACAGGGAGAGGGGTGAATTCTACTTTGAGCTTTGGTTCAAGTGAGGCTGCAGGTGGGCTATAATCCATCAGTACAGGGTTCTGGGACCTTGGTAGCTGAGGGTTGGAACAAGAAAGGTTACTAATTTGGGCTAGTGGAGATGTAAGCCCAAGGCTTCCCATGGCTTCAATCATTCACCTTACCTTCTTGTCTTGATGCTAGCAAATTCAAATTGATTAGGATTTATGGACTAATGTGTTGCTTTGAAGTGTTGTGCCTTATACAAGAATTTCACATGTCTGTAGACACCCCATTTTGACTAAGCCCTAAATCTTCCTGGCTCGTGCCAAATCCATCTGAATCTCAGCATTAGGGTCCCAAACTTCACCCTAGGCTGGATTCGGGTCTCTTTTAACCCACTGCAAAATTTCATCATGATCTGAGCGCGTTTGCCCAGCAAACGGGCTGGATTGGTGTGTGTAGTGTAATGGGGGGTGGCCCACTAGGTTTATATTTTACCTTGAAAAACCTTGTATTTTAGGGAAAATTCAAGTTATCCAAAGACCCTAAGTACCCATGAATACATTTTTGGAAACCTTAAGACCCCAGAAAAATCCCTGCAAAATTCCAGAAAGATCCGACGAAAAAATTCGAAAAAGACAAGCGGAGTTAGTGCAGTTATCAAGCAAGGGGGTGATTTAGCCAGTCAGAGTCGCGCATTTGTGCGCTTATCAATGTGGGGTGCCAATATCCACACCTTTTTTTTTTTTCTATAAATACCAATCAAGCCTCATTTTTCAAAAAAAAAAAAAAATCTTGGTTTTCTAAACCATTCTTAGAGAGAGAAAGAGTGAGAAATTTAGAAAGGGAAAGTAGATCTCATCGACTGTCATCTTCTCCGGCAAGCCTTGCCGGAATCCGACAACTAGATTCCTTCTCCAATCAACTTTTTTGTCCTTCTCTTCTTCTTCTGTTTCATCTTAATCTCTGATTTCTACTTCAAAATCTTCTCGAACCCTTTTCTGATCCAAACTTCATCTTCTCCGGCCATTTTTTCCGTTCGATTCATCTTTCCGGCGAATGTCCGGCCAAAGATCTGGTCAATCTTATTCTCCGGCTAGATCCCGATCATTTTTACTCCTCTAAGCCATTATACTTCTCTTTCTTTCTCTGATTAGACCTTGTAAACCTTAGATTAGGAATTTTGTGTATAGAATCAGTGGATGTGGCTGGAAATTAAAGATTAGGAGTTATCTTGACCAAGCAATCTCCTCAAAATCAACAGATTCAGCTGAAAACTTCGATCAGAGTTCAGGTTCTATCAGAGATTGCTGAAGAGGTAACAACATCAAGCCTGCAGATTTCTCAATTTGTCATTTCAGAAGAAAGGTAAACAAAAGAATTTAATGTTAATTCTTTTAGATTCTTAGCTTAATTACTTATGATAGCGTTTTTAATATGCATGCCTTATGATTTGGAATCTTAGATCCGATATAATTGTCTAATTAAAACTATTAATATGATTTTTAATATTTACAGAAATTCGAACGAGATTCTTAAGTTCATCTGTTGTGTGGTTAGAATGTATATCTGAAATGCTATTGAATTTGTCTTGTGCCTGGATGATTTTTTTTATTCATGAGAGAACTACTTCAGTGTTAATTTTCATGTGATCTGAGAAAGGATTTGGTTCTTTATATATATATATTTTTTTAGATGCCTTAAATAACGATTTTTCTTTGTGAAAATCTTTTGATGAATGTCTGAATCATATATTTGTTAAGAAGTTCTCTTCATGAAAGTTGGAATGGATTAATAAAATTTAGTTAATATGTCATTTATCTGCTATAATGAGCATTCACTGAATGATTTCTTCTATGAAAATATATATCATCTTTTGATTTTAGAAATCATTTCATTTTATGATCTCATTGCACTGGATAGTTTGTATTAAAATATATATATATATATATATATATATATATATATATGGTTTTGATTGATATTAGAAGTACATGATCTTTTGGTTTAGGTTTGTATTCTTAATGCTCATATAATATCTCTTATACTCTTGTATTCCTAGGTTTGTTTCGAGTCCCTTTGGTCATTAAATAGCATTAGTTTTGGATCTCATTTTATTGTCAATATGGTGAGACTTGAATTTTAATTCAATATTTTTTTTTTTAGACTTATAAGGTGCTCCATTTCTAATTTTTTTCCTTTCTCATCATCATCTTTATCTTCTGATCAGCCATAAATTCACCCTTTAATCACAGGCCTCATATATCTTTTTTTAATCACTGCAATTTCTGTTTTTGGCTACAATAGAAGTTCTATTTGATGTATATTGTTTAGTGGCTGATTGTTGAAGATTGGCAGATTTCTTTCAATTCAGTTCCTTTGCCATTTCAATCTGTTCCATTTGATTTAGATTAATCTAATATGGTTGTTAGGTAAAGTGAGGTGAAATAGAAACCCTGCAATTATTAGAATAGATGGAAAGCATATTAAAATATGTCAAATTATTATGCTGTTTGTAAAACTTCTCTTGTCTCTGTTATCACATCAGCCATCGGTTGAAATTTTATTTTTTTTGAAACTTATTACAAAGACCCTGACCCATCATCTCTCCCTTTATTTCCAACTATATATTTTGTGGAGATTTAATAGCAATCTTTTCTTTTTGTTAAGGTCTGGCATTGTCATGCTTTATTAGTTGCATATACTGAAAATTGACTCCATTCCCTATATGAATTCCAACTCTTATGTGAAGATCTGGTTGTTTCTTTAATGATGAATGAGATACAACTATACGAGGGAGGTGAGTGTAAGTGCATCGACATTATCAAAAATCACATTCTTGGACTAATTTTAATGTTTATGGATGTGAACTAATAAGGTGATGCTGTCTTATCTGATTCTTGGATCTGATTTTTTTTTTACATGATGAGATAGTGCTTTTAAACTTAAAAGACCTATGATTACAATAAAGATTTTATCTTGTGAGGCTTTGAATTGATTGGACCCATCTCATCAAATGGTTTAATTATTTTTACTTGACAAATGAATGTGTAGAAATCATGTGGGCTGGATTTTCGTGAATTTAGGGTCTAAATAGAATTGTGTAGTTGCTGCCCATTTAGGTTGTTTCACTTTAAAACTATGATTTATGTCTGCCTAAAAGCATATAATTACTGTCCTATGGTCTAATACACATTATAGTCATGATTTTGTAATTGGTTATAAGCATATAGTTGCTGCTCTATAAGTTTTTATACTTTATCGTTATGTTTTGTAATTATTTGAGTCATAATTTCAGCCCCCGTTTGAGTACCCATAATTCAATCCTAGTCTTGATACAAGTTCAGTCCGCGATTCAGCCCATGAGTCAGCCCTTATTTTACACTGTGTTAGTCCCAGTTTTGCATAAATTCACCCCATGAAGTTGTCCCATATTTGCACAAATCTGTCCCATTTTTACACAAATCTGTCCCAGTTTTATCAAAATCTGTCTATGAACCATCCCCATTTGCACACAGGTTTGGTCCATGAATCAGCCCCTGTTTGTGCACAGGCTCAGGCCAAGATTTAGTCCACATTCTGCCCAGTTTTCGCACTAACCTCTGCCAAGAATTCTAGTCTAGTTTTTTACACATTTTCATTCATGAATTGGCTCACAGTTCAGCCCCCTGTTGGCACAACTTTGTCTACATCTTCAGCTCCCTGTTATGCATAATTTTGCTCATAGATTTGCTCCCAGTTTTACACAGATTCAGTCCACAAATCTGTTCACAATTCATCCACTGTTTAGCACTAAATTATGTCAACTATTCAGCCTTATTTTGCACAAAAGTCTGCACATGAATTAGCCCTGTTTTAGCAAAAATCTGCACATGAATCAACCCTATTTTGCATAAAAATCTGCACATGAATCAGCCCCTGTTTTATGTACATTGCAGTCCATAACTCAGCCCTTGTTTTGCACAATGCTAGTTCATAGTTCAGCCATATTTTCCATGCTACATAGCAGCCTATGCATTTGTGATTTAGCACAGATTCTGTCCATATTGTGAATTTAGCCTAGCTATATTGGTAGTTTAACCCAAGTTTCTTCTAAAATGTTTGCATTATTAACGGAATGGTTTAGTTTTCTTTCAAAATGTATGTGCCAATAGTTACACAATTCATTTTTTTTCTTAAATGTTGGCACTATAAGTTGGAAAATTTTTAGTTTTCCTCTAAATTATCTATATCATCTTATGTCATTCTTATGTATAATTGCATGAGCCTTGTCCGCTGTTTTGTAGAAATGACTGTCTAGAAGTATTTGTGTTTATGCTTTGATTCATTGTCAATGAAATTATTATCATCATAATAAGTTCCTTATGAATATGTTCACTAATTAACCTGTTTAGTGGTGGACATTATAAATATTTGATCTTTAAGGGACGGCAAATACTTTGCCATGATAGTATGATAGTTTCATTTTGATCATTTTATGAAGTCCTTTCACTAATATTAGGAGTGAGATTGAGTAAGATCATCAGGAGTATGGCTTAATAATGCATATCTGTGTGTTGATGAATTGAGTAACAGTAAGTTCCAAATGAAGTTTTGTTCTAGTTGTGTTAAAAATCATCATGGTATCAATGCTTTTTTTTCTTTTCTTTTAAAGACAAGATTATTTCGTAAGGATAATAGTATTGGTTCGAGTAGTATATCTCCAGTTCTTTGTTATATTTTAGATCCTTGTATGAAGGAAACATGTGCTTATATTGTTCCAGTGTGTAGACTATTGTCACATTATTAAACACTCATTAATAGGCTATACATGCTTGTTTTTTTTTTTTTTTTTTTTTTTTTTTTTAGTAAATCTTCTTGTAGATAAGTGCATAATAACTTTACTAGTAGTTCTTGTTAAACATTGTAGTGCGAATATTAATTGTCAGATGTTAGTGTTGACACTATCTAATTTCAATAATACCCCTATTATCTTTTAGGAGTCTTACTTAATTTTCTTGGTAGACCTTTTCCTTATTAGAGCCTTTGTTCATTACAAGGGCGATGAAGGCGCTAGCCCAAGCCCATCTTTTAGGGAGACCTGCTTGGTCCGTGTAGTATCCCTCTTCCTTTTGTCTTTTAAAAGATAGCCTCAAGTCATTAGATCTTTCCATTCATCGCCAGGGCGATGAAGGCGCTAGCCCAAGCCCATTATTAGGGGACTTGCTCAGTCCAAATAGCATTCCATTTTCTCAAAAGACTTGCCTAGTCTTTTAGATCCAAATCTTTGGAGACAGGCATTGTCTCATTAATGAATCAACCTGAGTCAACCCCTAGGAGACTACCTCTAGTCTCACAGGTCTTAAACCCTCTTCTAGTCGAAGACCAACTTGGTTTGTCAGTTATCTCTTTTTCTTATCATTGTTTAGGCAATGATAAGGTTACTTGGAGCCCATCCTTGTGCTTAGGAGACTTGCCCAGTCTTGCTAGCATTTTTCTCTATCCTACCTCTGTGTCTAAGAGACTTACCAAGTCTCATTCTCTTGCTAAATCTCCTCTTTGTGCGTCGTTTGGTTTTGGGAGAACACCCTACTCGGCTTGGCATCATACCCCTACCCTTATGGGTATTGGGTTGCACATTTGTTGCACCCTAGGGCTAGGTAGCTGTCCGGCCCGGCTGAGTGTTTTACCTTTGCCAAATATGCATAAGGTCTCTTTTCCCTTATTACTTGTGAGCTGTATCTTAGTTTGATAGTCCACTAGTATAGGAATCCGTCCTTAGTCTAGAGAGTCAGTCCTCTTGTTCAGGAATCAAATTCTATCATCATAGGGGTTTGGATTTTTTCCAACCTCTCATCAAATCATGTGTTTTTCTATCCGCTCCTGCAAGGTATAGGATGCTGTCCAACCCTTGCAGAGTTGTTATTCTGTCATTTTCTCCCGCAAAGCATAGGATGCTGTCCAACCTTTGCGGGATATTCAGGAGTCTATCCTCCCCTTATGATGATAGGATTCAATCCTCTTGTGTCAAAAACTCAAAAAAAAAAAACACTATAAAACAACCAAAATATCAAAAAACATCTGAAAAACCAAAAATCTTAAAAATCTTGAGTCCTTAGAAGAGTAGTTAGGAATCCTGTTCCGAACTACATTGGCTTGATCCCTTTCAACAGGGTACGTAGTGCAGCTTGGGATTCACATCCCAAGTCCAGCCAAACCTTTAAAAATAAACATTTCAAATCTTCCAAAAATATAAAAATATTCAAACCCTTTTCAAAAAGATCTTTCTCTAGAGTTAGGAGTCTGTCCTAGCTATTTGAAATGTATTAGAGTTAGGAGTCTGTCCTGATTTGTATTGATATGGTGTGTCCTGTCGTGTGGGTGTCCCTAGAGTTAGGAGGCCTCAAGTTGATCGATTAGACACTTAGTCGAACCGATGGCTAGACTAGGAAGCATATAGTCAACCCATAGTTTTCTTTAGGAGGCACAGCCTAGTTACACATAGGATATATGGCCCACCTGCATTAGCTTAAGGCTAATCAACTTGCATTAGTTAGGACATATAGAGAGTCCTAAAAATTACAATTCACATGAACTTAAGCAATTGTACAAAAAAGCTTTAAAAATCAGTCGAGTCTAGTGGATCGAGTCTAGGATAGCGGTTCTAGATGGTTAGGCATAGTAGTTTAGAATAGGGCATCGAACTACGTTGACTCCGATTCTTCCCGAGGCCGGGATACGTAGAGCAGCTGGGATGGACGGCCATCTTGGTCCGAGTCAGGTCACATTAGAGTTAGGACTCATTTTGTCCAGTCAAGTATAGAGTTGATTTGTGTTGTATGTTTTTGCTGTGTTTTCTTACTTTCATGTACAGATCCTATACATTTAGCTGTAACACGCATGTGTTTGCACACCAGAACTTAGACACCCATTAGGCATGTCACTTATAACCTTGTTTTGCTTAGGTGACACATCTTTCATTTATTTTGTGTATGTGTTTAATTTTCATCTCTGAGACATGCATGATTAGGCAGACGTCTTCTCGGAGATATTAGTTCCCATTTCATATGACTTTCGCCCAAAACTCTTCAAAATTATTAAGTAAATGGCATTAGAGACCAGGTGTTTGCACTTGGGCGGATGAGGTGCTCTTTAGACCTTCCGAATTCGTAACCAGGCACGAACCTTCTTTTATATCTCTGGTTATCCGTTGCAACAGAGCATAGTATGGGATCCTTGGCCCACTTCCTTGGATGGCGACTCTTCTTTGTTTAAGGTACGCCTCGAATCTGGGCTAGTCCCCGAATCGAGAGGTATCTCCCTTTGTATCGCCACTCATGCTGTGAGGGGCACTTCTTTCGAGAGTTCCTTGGTAGAGCTCTCCATTCACGTGGATGATCTGTGAGACTGAGCGCGTGGGGCACATCCTCCCACCTCTCTCCGGATCGGGGTCCACAGGCTGGCGACTCTGCTGGGGAGTTCTTGGAACATTGCCTAACTCTGTTAAAATGCCATTTGTTATTAATTTTGAAGAATTTTGAGCTAAAATCATTATAAATGGGAATGTAATCGCTTAGAATCCAGGGGCACCAGATAGGTGTTTAAAACAAGGGATTCACACATTGCACAGCATACATCATTTTGTTCTTTATTTTCTTTTATTGATTTTCTTATTATTGGCTCCACGGGATAGATATAATGCGTGCCTCATGGGATATCACTATCCAGATGGTGCTGTTGTATCTATTACCAAGCTATGCGCCAGTGCTGCAGTCGTAAACACTCGGTGTACTTGTGTTTACAGCAGCCGGTGAGCAATGAAGCATACTGTATATAACACTCGGTGTACTTGTGTTATATACTTAAAGTATGGATCATATGCATAGTACCTGATATTGAGTCCGGAGCTCTACTTTCATTTTACATATATTATGTACATGGATATATATGTTGATTTAGTAAAACCCAATTAGGATCTGCATGTGCTTATATATATATATTGCATTCATATAAGGACGAACATGTGTTACTTACACATGTTGGAGCTTAGATTTAGGAGCCATGTCCTATCCATAGATTATTGCAGTTCACCTTATGTGGCTACAGACGCAGTCCTAATACACTCACATGTCTGTCTTGAGTCAAGCTGCTTGACTCTATGGGATCGTCTTTTAGGGCTGGTGCCCCTGGTTAGGATATATATGTATATATCTATATTTTGATTATCAGATTAAAGCCTACTCATTAGTGAGGCTTCCTTATCTAATCAAATTAGTCATATCAGTCCGTTCTTCGGATCTAGACCCGACCAGTGGCTTTTACTTGCCCTCTCATGGTCGTGGCCTATCTTTTGCTATATTCATGGAGATTTTGTCCATATATCTTTTGATTATAAGTTTAGGACCTACTTTCTAGTAGAGATTCCTAGCTTGAATCAATCAGTCGTGTATATTCATCTCTCAGATCTAAACCTAGCTAGTGGCTTCTACCTGTCACACTCATAGCTATGGTTTATTCCTTGACCTAATGATGATAAGTATTACCTGTTTTTATCCTTTAAATTCAAGCCTCATTTATCCATTCTTTTGTTGTATTACTCAAATTATTGTTCATCGTGTCTTAGATATGGTCGATAGCTTGTCTGCTGTCTCTATGACCATAGTCTATCATTATTGATCTTCTTGATCGTACATTTTGTCGTCCACCTTTCAGATTTAGATCCGGTCTATGATCTACTTTTGTCATTTTATGACCGTGGTCTCTTCCCTGAGTTTCTGATCATCTTTGATCATCAATGGAACATTTGATGTCGCCAATTATATCCTTCTTGTGATTATTGGTTAAGTCCATCTTTATTCTTTGTTTATTCCAAGTTATTCTCCATTCCCTAATTATCCCATCCTATTCTTTGTGTTTAGGTTAAATCATGGCGAATAATTTGTTGAAAGGCTGGATAAGCGAGACTATTGGGGCTCTTCCGCTAGAATCCTCGGATAGGAGTATGGCTGATTGGTTCATCTGTGCCTTCAATCATTTGAGTGTTTCCGATATAAATTGGAAGTTTCTCCAAGCAGCCACTAGATTCTGGGATCCTAATCTTCATGTTTTTCGATTTGGATCATTCGAGCTTTGTCCTATATTCGAAGATTGGTGTGCTTTATTAGAGCTCCCAACAGATGGACTTTGGATACAATCTTCGAACATAGATTCCTCTCATTCCATTTTTTGCAAGCTATTCAAAAATCAAACCGTTGATGCACTTTCATGCTTAACGGATACGTGTGTGCAAGTTCAAAACCTCATCACCCTTTTTTCTGAAAACGTCGATCCTACTAACTCTCGTTTTCAGAGTTGTCGACGCAATGCTTTGATTTTTAGTGTCTTTGCGCGATATGTCATTCGGAAAAACCCTCGTGTTGCTCCGTTAACCTTGTTAACTGTGGTAGACCAAATTAACAAAGGGAGGAATCCCATTCCTACCATGTTAGCAGAGACCTTTTTGGGACTAGATCTTATTGCTTCCCAAAATATCAAAGACAATTTCTGTGGGTGTGTGAAGTTGTTGTATGTCTGGCTTAGTGAAAAATTTCAAATTCTTCAGCGACAAAAACAAAATCCGTATACCCTGAAGAATTTCCATACATGGAAACCAATAGCCAACCAACCTCAGTCCATTGATGAATGGCACAATTGGTTACAACATGTAGAGGAGAGCCAGTTTCGCTGGGTAAGTCATTCATGTTTTCATGTTTTTACTAGCACTTACCCACATTCATTTGTTTACCTCATGGGTATCGAGAAATCTTCTTTTTATGCACCCATTCGAATTCTCCACCAGATTACGGGAATTCCATGTCCTCCCGGAATCATAGTCCCTCCTCTTTGTGAAGATCTTACTCCTGATCTCGTCCGATCCATTGTGGCTGCTTGGGGAAACAAAAATATAGAAAGGAGGTTAGGTCTATCTCGCAAATTCCGACGTGGAGAAATATCGGAAGAGCCCGCAAGCCGGCGAGCTCGGATTGAGGAACCTTGAAGATCCATATCATGTTTTGTTATTCCGATTTCTGCATTTCCCATTCTTGTCAGTCTGTTTATCCAGCTGTGATCAGAGATTAATTTTTTCATCCGTTGTAATCACAATTTGGATTTTATTAATGAAAGTGTGTTTTTGTTTCTTTTGTCATTGTTTGATCAAGATAGTTTATCTCGATTATCAAAATTTTAATCTAGTGATTATACTTCCATTTCAGGATTCTTGATTGAGCAGCCATTGCTCCTAAGAAAATCCTCGTTTCAAAACCAACCTGGTCCCGTCAGACATCTGATTCCAGGCTGAGCCGGCAATCCTTGTCACCTTTTTCTTTTACTTCTCCTTTATCGCCTTCCTTGAATTTTCAAGAAATACTTTCACCCGTCCAACCAACCCCTGAAGCGATGGCAGAGAATGGGCAAAATAGTATGGACACCTTTGAGATGATGAAAGCTATAATGTTGCAATTGAGTACCATTAATGAAGAAATAGCCCGATTAAAGAATGACAGAGAATCTACTACCAAGAATCCTGCACCTCAGCAAACCCCAATCATGCCTCGCCCACCTCCTATGATGGCTCAGCCTCCTGTGTTGCCAGTCTTTGACCATTCTGATGACGAGCAGTATGAAGAAGAGAACTGTCTCCCCCATCTGGATAAAGGCAAGGGGATAGTCGATAGGTTGGATAAGATGGCCCAGGAGATGGAGAGCATGAAAATGCAGGGTCCGAAAAAATTAAACATGGCCGAGTATATGATAATACCGGGAGTTGTGCTACCTCCTAATTTCAAGATGCCGGATCATGATAAGTATGATGGGACAGGATGTCCCAAGAGTCATCTAAAAGCCCTTATTCCTCTCTTACAGCAGCATGGGCTTACTCCAGAGCAGATTGCTCTTCTTTTCCCTAGATCTCTTACTGGAACAGCAAAGAAATGGTTTTTGAGCTTGAAAACCGAAGAGATCAGAACTCTGGAGGATATCGCCAATAGATTTGTTGAGCAATTCTCCATGGAGGAGGGAATAGATGTGACAAAAAGAGATCTGAAGGCGCTGAAACAAGGGCACAATGAAACCTTCACTTCTTTCATTCGCCGATGGAGGCGAAAGGCAGCGCAGATGACTCACCGTTTGCCTGACTCAGAGCAGATCAAGATTGTTGTGAAAAACTTATCATCTCAATACTATCACCACATGGCAATCCAGTACTTCATTGATTTTGATTTTCTAATCAAAACCGGAACTCAAATCGAAGATGCTTTGTCCAAGGGGCTGAGATCAAGACCTTCGTCTGATGTGAGAGAGGGAAAAAGACCTATTGTGGCACCGAAGGAGGTGCACAGTGTTAACTATACCGGGCCTCCCAGTTATGCCAGACCACCAGGTTATGACCGACCACCATCCAGAACGGTGACCGAGGTCAGGAGGCCGATGGAAAAGAAGGTCTTTCGTCAGTTCGACCCTCTCCCTTACTCCTTATCAGTGGCTTTGAAGAAGTTACTGAGAGATAAAAAAATCACTTTGTTGGAACCCAGAGAGCTTCCTAACCCTTTGCCCAAGTATTGGAGGAAAGACCAGTACTGCGATTATCATCAAAATTCAGGGCATTTGACTGACAAATGCATGGCTTTAAGACACAAGATCCAAGACATGATAGAAGCAAAAGATCTTGCCGTTGAAGCACCTAACGTCACTCGAAACCCATTGCCTACACATGCAATGCCTCCCCCGAACGTGTATGCCATTTTCACTGAAGAAATCCTCTTAGATCACTCCCGTATTTGTGCGGTTATTTCTGATAGACCGTATGTTCTGAGATGGGATGATGAAGATGAAGCGATCGAAAACAAGAAACCTTATGTACTATCCCCTCTAGATGAAGGATTAACAGGATCCTCTGAGTGTTCTTGTTCTTATGTCCTCAAGAGTGAGGAGGAGGAAGAGATGAAAGAAAAGATCCCTTATGTTTTAAGATTGGAAGAAGAAGACTTGTTGCTTCTGGAAGATCAGTGTGACGAGCTCCGCCATGTCACACGAGGTGGTCGTGTCTTCAAACCTGCAGAACTCAGAGCAGAAAATCCTGCCGAAGTTGTAAGAGCTGCAGAGAATCTGAAACAGAAGCAGACTGTGGATGAAGAGGAAGAAAATTTGTTGAAACAACTGAAGAAGACACAAGCTAACGTGTCCATCTGGGGTTTACTAATGGCATCACCGAAACACAGACAGGTTGTGCTTCGAGAATTAAATGCCTCTCAAGTATCAGTTGAAATTACCCCCGATGAGTTGGTCAATCTTGTGGCAATGGCCAGGGTTTCTAGAACATTGTCATTTACTGATGAGGATCTACCTCAAGAAGGAAGAGATCACACAAGACCTCTCCGTATCACCATACTGTGTAACAAGAAGAGAGTCCCCGAGGTATTAGTGGATAATGGGTCGGCTTTAAATGTATGTCCTTTAAGCACCGCCACTACCCTGGGATTCGGGCCAGCCGATTTTATCCCGTCGGAACAGGGGATATTGGCATATGACGGAACCAGAAGAGATGTCATCGGGACACTCGCCACAGAAGTCGAAATAGGAGGTGAAACTTTCGAGATAGAGTTTCAGGTTCTTGACATCAAAACATCTTTCTTTCTCCTGCTTGGCCGGCCGTGGCTTCATAAAGTTGGAGTCGTTCCTTCCACACTTCACCAGAAATTGAAATTTGTCCGAAACAATCGGGTGATCACAGTGCGAGGCGACCCTGAGCCGGAAATTGGTCAAATAACATCTGAATTGATCACTGAAAAATCAAGAGATGTTAGTTTAACCGGCTTTTCTTTAGAAGTCTCTACTATTTCCTTTGGGGAAGCAATGAATGAAGAAATAATGTTTCTCTCAAGCACAAACACCCAAGTAGTAAAGATAATGAGGAAATATGGTTATGTCCCAGGAGCTGGCCTGGGAAGAAATCTACAGGGCCCTACTGAGTGGCCAGAGTTGAAAGCAGTCGGCGGATTATTCGGGTTAGGGTACGAGCCAACTCCGAAAGAGGTTCAAGAAATGAAGCGTTATATGATGAAGTGGGCTGAATGCCGTCGTCGAGGTATAGAATTTCTGACGGGACCGTACAGCATGATTATGAACGGCCGATTCAGAAGAGAAGGGGCAGACTGTCCGTTCTATGGTTTTCCTGAGACCTGGTGCGATAAGACTGGGAAGAGGCTTCCAGGGTTAGAGATCTTCTTCACAGATGAGTTGTCAGAAGATTTCTACAGTGAGCAGTTTGCCTTGGCATCGATAGCAGAAAAACCAGCTACAGATTGGGCGGAAAATATTGAGCCGCATCTCCTAGACTCCCTACATCAGGTTGAGGCCCCAATCGTCGCTATGATTGGAGGAGATGTGCCCTTCACGAGTCCAAGGGATTGCATTACTCCAGCCACTGGACCTTTAGACAATTGGACCGCACAGGTTATACCCCAAGTAGTCCTCCAGTATAGTCCAGTCCTTTCAAAAGAGTCAGTCATTTCAACAAATGTGTCAGTTTCTGAGTTCAACCCGGAGTCTGTCATTTCTAACTTTTCTTTTGATGCAGGTACCATAGAGGTCGGAGTAGTTCTCGGAGGTGAAGAGTCGGTCCCTGTCGAGTCTCGGTCAGAGGATGTTTTTGCTGATTTTTCATTTGTACATAGTCCTGTCTATGTTGATATTGATGTCAACATGTCATTTCATTTGAATTCAGAGTCTGTAACGCCCGATGTGGGTGAATCATTCGATGTAATCATCAATTCTGCAAAAGAAATAAAAGACTCATTTGTGTACGATCCTGTCTTTATTTCTAATTCTGTTTCTGATTCTGCTTCAAAGCCTGATCAAATAACTAATAATAATAATAATCAAGACTCCCCCTCAAACGAGGAAGCCGACGAAACTCCTTTTGAAATCAAATACATGATTCAACAAGAGGAGATTCGCCGAGCAAAACCACTCGAAGAAGAAATTGAAACCGTAAATATAGGTGATGAAACTTTAATTCGGGAGATTCGGATTGGCAAAACTTTATCTCCTGAGGAGCGCGAAGAATTAATCACCTTGCTAAAAGAGTTTAAGGAGGTCTTTGCTTGGTCTTACGATGACATGCCGGGATTGAGTGAGGACATTGTCCAGCACAGATTACCTCTAATCCCGGGTATCAAGCCGAAGAAGCAAAAACTCCGAAAACTTAAAACAGAATGGGAGTTGAAAGTTCATGATGAGGTTAAGAAGCTACTTGAAGTAAAATTCATTGAAGTAGTGGAATATCCCGAATGGCTTGCAAATATAGTTCCTGTGCCCAAGAAAGATGGAAAAGTCAGGATGTGCGTTGACTTCAGAGATCTGAACAAGGCCAGTCCGAAAGATGATTTTCCTCTTCCGAACATTGATATCCTAGTAGACAACACTGCTGGACATGCTCTGTTATCTTTCATGGATGGGTTTTCAGGCTACAATCAGATCAAGATGGCGCCTGAGGATATGATGAAGACGGCATTTATTACTCAATGGGGTACATATTGTTGCCGAGTAATGCCGTTTGGTCTCAAAAATGCTGGTGCCACATATCAGAGAGCTGCGACTACTCTTCTTCATGACATGATTCATAAGGAAGTCGAGGTCTATGTCGATGACATGATTGTCAAAGGCAGGACTCGGCCAGAGCATACAGTCGCTTTGAGAAAGTTCTTTGAGCGAATCCGAAAGTTTCAACTTCGCTTGAACCCAAATAAATGTGTATTTGGGGTCACGTCAGGGAAGTTGCTGGGATTCATGGTCAGTGAAAGAGGAATCGAAGTGGACCCTCAGAAAATCAAGGCTATCCAAGAAATGCAACCACCAAAGACAGAAAAGCAGATTCGTGGATTCCTTGGCAAAGTGCAATACTTGAGGAGATTCATATCTCATTTAACTATGACATGTGAACCCATCTTCAAATTATTGAAAAAGAATTCCTCCAAGAAATGGAATGAAGAATGTCAGGAAGCATTTGAAAAGGTCAAGCAGTGTTTGTCTTTGCCTCCTGTCTTATCCCCAGTCATTCCTGGTCAACCATTGTTGATGTATTTGTCCATCACAGATACAGCAATGGGTTGTATGCTTGCTCAGCAAGATGTAGGATCTAAGAAGGAGAAGCCTATCTACTACATCAGCAAGAAAATGCTAGAGTACGAGATAAAGTACACTATCTTGGAAAAGACTTGTCTAGCATTAGTCTGGGCGACTCAAAGGCTTAGGCATTATCTATTATCGAATAAGGTATTTCTGCTTTCACGGATGGATCCGTTGAAGTACTTATTCGAGAAGCCCGCCCTTACAGGAAGAACTGCAAGGTGGTTGCTATTGTTATCTGAGTTTGACATCACATACGTCACTCAGAAATCTGTCAAAGGACGGGTTATTGCTGAGCAGCTAGCTGATGCTCCTGTTGAAGAGAATGCTTTTCTGAAGGCTGAATTTCCTGATGAAGAGATCATGGAACTTGAAGAAGAAATTCCAAGTACCAGATGGACAATGTACTTTGATGGAGCCGTTAACAATCGAGGACAAGGAATAGGAGCAGTGCTTGTATCTCCCAAGAAAGAATACATCCCAATATCCATCAAGTTGCAATTCGAATGTACAAATAACATGGCAGAGTACGAAGCTTGTATCGCAGGACTTGAGGCAGCTTTAATTTTGAAAGTCCAAGAGATTGATGTATTTGGAGATTCAATTCTGATAATTTGTCAAACCAATGGTAATTGGAAGACAAGAGAATCAAAATTGATCCCATATAATTTTTATCTTGAATCTCTGGCCAAGAAATTCAAGAGTATCACATTTACCCATCTGTCAAGAACCAAGAATCATTTTGCAGACGCCTTGGCTACCTTAGCCTCGATGTTGGATATTTCTGAGACAATGGAGGTCCAGCCTTTAGCTGTGAGGTCGCAATGGGCTCCAGCGCATGTAAATGCCATTGAGATATCAGCGCGATGTCCAGATGGAAAACCGTGGTATACTGATATCCGAAATCTCATTTCAGGCAATGGACATCCCCCTGAAGCTTCCAGCAAAGAGAGAAAAACTCTTCAGAGATTCGCCGCTAACTTCATCATTTGTGGTGAAGAATTGTACAGAAGATCCTTTGATGGGATTCAGCTTCTGTGTGTTGATGAAGATCAGGCTGCGGAGCTCATTGAACAAACACATGAAGGTGTTTGTGGTCCTCACATGAATGGTAAAATGCTATCAAGGAAGATCCTTAGACTCGGTTTCTATTGGCCCTCAATGGAAACAGATTGTTTCGCATTTGTGAAGAAATGTCATAAATGCCAAGTCTATGCGAATCTTATTCATGTGCCTCCGTCAGAGCTGCATTCTATGACCTCGCCATGGCCATTTTCAGTATGGGGAATTGATATCATTGGCAAAGTCTATCCTAAGTCGTCAAGTGGGCACGAGTACATCTTGGTGGCCATTGACTATTTCACGAAGTGGATAGAAGCTGCTTCATATGCTTCCATAACTTCCAATACAGTTGCGAAGTTCATCCGTGCAAACATCATTTGCAGATATGGAGTACCTCATGAGTTGATTTCTGACAATGGATCTCACTTCAAGAAAGAGGTGGTGCACCTGTGCGAAGAATTTAAAATCAAGCATCATAAGTCATCTCCTTACAGACCGCAGACAAATGGTGCTGTAGAGGCAGCTAATAAGAACATCAAGGTTATTATTAGCAAAATGACCGAGACTTATAAGGATTGGTCGAATAAACTCCCATATGCTTTGTGGGCTTACAGGACGTCGATCAGATCCTCTACAGGTGTAACTCCGTACTCTCTAGTTTACGGAATGGAAGCAGTCCTCCCTGTTGAAGTGAGAATCTCGTCTTTAAGAGTTATGATGGAAGCGAATCTGCCAGAGTCTGAGTGGGCCAAAGCCAGACATGATGAATTGCAGATGATTGATGAAAAGAGGCTCAGAGCCTTATACCATATCCAAGGGTATCAGAGAAGAATCGAAAGGGCATTCAATAAGAAAGTCAAGGTTCGAGACCTGAAACCAGGAGATCTCGTCTTGAAATCTTATCGAGCACCGGTGTTCGATCCCAGAGGAAAATTCAGGCCAAACTGGTCTGGTCCTTACATTGTTGATGAAGTCCTGCCTGGAAAAGCCGTAAGACTCCTCAATGAAAATGGTGAAAAATTAACAGAACCTACAAACCTAGACCAACTAAAGAAGTACTATGCTTAAATACACCAGGAGGCCATCCTTGATCGATCAGAGCCAAATGCTAACAACCCAAAAGTCAAAATACTGTTTGCAAACCCTTTGGGCCTATAAAAAAAAAATCCCTTTTTCTTGACAAACACAAACCAGGGGCATCTTTTATGACTTGCGTCATAAAAGATAGTAAGCTTGAACTATGTTCTGACCTGATTCCTTTTTACAGGATACGTAGGCCACCTGATTAATTCCGGTTCGGTCAAATTCTTCAAATCCTTTGAATCTTTCAAATCCTTGAAAATATGAAAGAAAGAACAAAACAAAAAATCCTTGAAACCCAAAAAATGGGCGAACTACGCGGACCTGATTCCCATTTTCTTTGGGGATACGTAGGCAGTCTGGAGGGCCAGATTCGGTCAAATACATGAAAAATCACCAATATGTAACCTGTTTGAACCCAAGCCTACCTAAAAGTCCTTCTGGTGTATTTTAGGTCAAGGTTTGTAGAGAAACAGAAAGAAAGAAAAAATGATGGAGTCTTAGACCCGCTAGACTGAAAACCCGAAAGGGCGGTCTAGGCAAAAATTAGGGTCATTCACCTGCTAAGTTGAAAACCCGAAAGGGCGGCTTAGGCAAAAATCAAGGTGCAGAGCCTGCTGGATGGAAAATCTGCAAGGGCAGACAGTCCAGGCAAAATATAAGGCATGCAGTCCGCCAAATCAAAAACCTGAAAAGGCGATTTGGTCATGGCAGTGACTTCAAAAGGACAAAATCTCTGAATGCCAGCAAGACTTTTATTTCTTCTGAGGCATTACTCTGAAGTTTGAGTAAGCGCCAGTAAAGATTCTTCTGACCTTCTAAAAGCTAAGGAGTTAACACTAAGCAAACCAAAGGAATAATAACCATGACGGAAAACCTGAAAAGAGGAATGAAACACCTTTAAATACGGTTTTTGAAAGATTCTAAGAAGTGGTAGACTATACCATTTTAAAATACTTATCAGGCTGAAAAGCAGATTCAGTTTCTCTTAGAATCCAAGTCATGGTCGAAGTCCTCCTTTGTTGTTAGCCACAGTTTAGTCCTTGTCAAAGTCAAGGTTAAACTCCAAGGTCTTGTGTGGGGAGTCCTGTGTGGTCAATGTCTCTCCAAGGTTGGAGTGATAGAAAAGTGATGAAGTTGTGGATCCTTGAAAATGATGCAGAGCAGAACAGAGTTCAGAAGGATAGTACTCAGACCATTCGAAGTTTTGGTAGCGGACAGAAAGAGAAGAAGATTAGCAGATTCAGTCTATTATATATAAAAAGATTTGTAATTTCAAAAATTCAGGAAATGAAACCCTTTTTTACCTTTTTCCCTATGTTTGTTCTCCTATGAATTTGTCATGGAAGTAAATTCGTACTAGGGGCATCTTTTATAACCTGTTCAGGTTATAAAAGATATCAAATGAACTCTGATAATTGAGATAATTATTTTCATTAAGTGAAGATAAGAAGAGCTTCAGTAGGGCTTTAGTCAAATTCTTCTGAGAGTCTTTCTTATCATCTTATTGAAAACCTATCTCATAATCCCCAGTGGAGTTTCTATCCATAAAATATAAACAAACCGAGCATTCAAATTAAATTCTCTGCCTCCGAGCATAAAACCTTGCCTCCGAGCATAAACCCTGCCTCCGAGCATAAACCCTGCCTCTGAGCATAAAAACTCTGCCTCCGAGCATAAACCCATTGCCTCCGAGCCATAAAACCCTGCCTCCGAGCATAAACCCTGCCTCTGAGCATAAAAACCCTGCCTCCGAGCATAAATCCTTGCCTCCGAGCATAAAACCCTGCCTCCGAGCATAAATCCTTGCCTCCGAGCATAAAATCCTTGCCTCCGAGCATAAATCATTGCCTCCGAGCATAAATTCCTTGTTTCCAAGCTTAAATCTTGCCTCCGAACATAAATCCTTGCCTTTGAGCATAAATCCTTGCTTCCAAACATAAATCCTCGCCTCTGAGCATAAAACCATGATTTTGAACAGAGAAACAAGCCTCTGTGCAAAGAGTCAGGCCTCCGAGTTAAAATTCCCTAGCTTCTAAGCTAAAACCTTTCAACCTCCGTGCATAAACCATTTTGCCTTTGAGCATAAAATCATCCGCCTCTGAGCAGAAAACCAACATTCCTAACAAACCAACCCTTTTATAATCCAACCTTCACCAAGTCATTTTCTCCATCCCGTTCTCTAAATCAATTTTGGGGCTAGTCAAAATGTGACGTCTGTTCAGCTTTGACATTCGCGCGACAAGCACGCTCTGCCAAAGAGGGGCATCTGTAGACACCCCATTTTGACTAAGCCCTAAATCTTCCTGGCTCGTGCCAAATCCATCTGAATCTCAGCATTAGGGTCCCAAACTTCACCCTAGGCTGGATTCGGGTCTCTTTTAACCCACTGCAAAATTTCATCATGATCTGAGCGCGTTTGCCCAGCAAACGGGCTGGATTGGTGTGTGTAGTGTAATGGGGGGTGGCCCACTAGGTTTATATTTTACCTTGAAAAACCTTGTATTTTAGGGAAAATTCAAGTTATCCAAAGACCCTAAGTACCCATGAATACATTTTTGGAAACCTTAAGACCCCAGAAAAATCCCTGCAAAATTCCAGAAAGATCCGACGAAAAAATTCGAAAAAGACAAGCGGAGTTAGTGCAGTTATCAAGCAAGGGGGTGATTTAGCCAGTCAGAGTCGCGCATTTGTGCGCTTATCAATGTGGGGTGCCAATATCCACACCTTTTTTTTTTTTCCTATAAATACCAATCAAGCCTCATTTTTCAAAAAAAAAAAAAAAATCTTGGTTTTCTAAACCATTCTTAGAGAGAGAAAGAGTGAGAAATTTAGAAAGGGAAAGTAGATCTCATCGACTGTCATCTTCTCCGGCAAGCCTTGCCGGAATCCGACAACTAGATTCCTTCTCCAATCAACTTTTTTGTCCTTCTCTTCTTCTTCTGTTTCATCTTAATCTCTGATTTCTACTTCAAAATCTTCTCGAACCCTTTTCTGATCCAAACTTCATCTTCTCCGGCCATTTTTTCCGGTCGATTCATCTTTCCGGCGAATGTCCGGCCAAAGATCTGGTCAATCTTATTCTCCGGCTAGATCCCGATCATTTTTACTCCTCTAAGCCATTATACTTCTCTTTCTTTCTCTGATTAGACCTTGTAAACCTTAGATTAGGAATTTTGTGTATAGAATCAGTGGATGTGGCTGGAAATTAAAGATTAGGAGTTATCTTGACCAAGCAATCTCCTCAAAATCAACAGATTCAGCTGAAAACTTCGATCAGAGTTCAGGTTCTATCAGAGATTGCTGAAGAGGTAACAACATCAAGCCTGCAGATTTCTCAATTTGTCATTTCAGAAGAAAGGTAAACAAAAGAATTTAATGTTAATTCTTTTAGATTCTTAGCTTAATTACTTATGATAGCGTTTTTAATATGCATGCCTTATGATTTGGAATCTTAGATCCGATATAATTGTCTAATTAAAACTATTAATATGATTTTTAATATTTACAGAAATTCGAACGAGATTCTTAAGTTCATCTGTTGTGTGGTTAGAATGTATATCTGAAATGCTATTGAATTTGTCTTGTGCCTGGATGATTTTTTTTATTCATGAGAGAACTACTTCAGTGTTAATTTTCATGTGATCTGAGAAAGGATTTGGTTCTTTATATATATATATTTTTTTAGATGCCTTAAATAACGATTTTTCTTTGTGAAAATCTTTTGATGAATGTCTGAATCATATATTTGTTAAGAAGTTCTCTTCATGAAAGTTGGAATGGATTAATAAAATTTAGTTAATATGTCATTTATCTGCTATAATGAGCATTCACTGAATGATTTCTTCTATGAAAATATATATCATCTTTTGATTTTAGAAATCATTTCATTTTATGATCTCATTGCACTGGATAGTTTGTATTAAAATATATATATATATATATATATATATATATATATATATATATATATATATATATATATATATATATATGGTTTTGATTGATATTAGAAGTACATGATCTTTTGGTTTAGGTTTGTATTCTTAATGCTCATATAATATCTCTTATACTCTTGTATTCCTAGGTTTGTTTCGAGTCCCTTTGGTCATTAAATAGCATTAGTTTTGGATCTCATTTTATTGTCAATATGGTGAGACTTGAATTTTAATTCAATATTTTTTTTTTTAGACTTATAAGGTGCTCCATTTCTAATTTTTTTCCTTTCTCATCATCATCTTTATCTTCTGATCAGCCATAAATTCACCCTTTAATCACAGGCCTCATATATCTTTTTTTAATCACTGCAATTTCTGTTTTTGGCTACAATAGAAGTTCTATTTGATGTATATTGTTTAGTGGCTGATTGTTGAAGATTGGCAGATTTCTTTCAATTCAGTTCCTTTGCCATTTCAATCTGTTCCATTTGATTTAGATTAATCTAATATGGTTGTTAGGTAAAGTGAGGTGAAATAGAAACCCTGCAATTATTAGAATAGATGGAAAGCATATTAAAATATGTCAAATTATTATGCTGTTTGTAAAACTTCTCTTGTCTCTGTTATCACATCAGCCATCGGTTGAAATTTTATTTTTTTTGAAACTTATTACAAAGACCCTGACCCATCATCTCTCCCTTTATTTCCAACTATATATTTTGTGGAGATTTAATAGCAATCTTTTCTTTTTGTTAAGGTCTGGCATTGTCATGCTTTATTAGTTGCATATACTGAAAATTGACTCCATTCCCTATATGAATTCCAACTCTTATGTGAAGATCTGGTTGTTTCTTTAATGATGAATGAGATACAACTATACGAGGGAGGTGAGTGTAAGTGCATCGACATTATCAAAAATCACATTCTTGGACTAATTTTAATGTTTATGGATGTGAACTAATAAGGTGATGCTGTCTTATCTGATTCTTGGATCTGATTTTTTTTTTACATGATGAGATAGTGCTTTTAAACTTAAAAGACCTATGATTACAATAAAGATTTTATCTTGTGAGGCTTTGAATTGATTGGACCCATCTCATCAAATGGTTTAATTATTTTTACTTGACAAATGAATGTGTAGAAATCATGTGGGCTGGATTTTCGTGAATTTAGGGTCTAAATAGAATTGTGTAGTTGCTGCCCATTTAGGTTGTTTCACTTTAAAACTATGATTTATGTCTGCCTAAAAGCATATAATTACTGTCCTATGGTCTAATACACATTATAGTCATGATTTTGTAATTGGTTATAAGCATATAGTTGCTGCTCTATAAGTTTTTATACTTTATCGTTATGTTTTGTAATTATTTGAGTCATAATTTCAGCCCCCGTTTGAGTACCCATAATTCAATCCTAGTCTTGATACAAGTTCAGTCCGCGATTCAGCCCATGAGTCAGCCCTTATTTTACACTGTGTTAGTCCCAGTTTTGCATAAATTCACCCCATGAAGTTGTCCCATTTTTGCACAAATCTGTCCCATTTTTACACAAATCTGTCCCAGTTTTATCAAAATCTGTCTATGAACCATCCCCATTTGCACACAGGTTTGGTCCATGAATCAGCCCCTGTTTGTGCACAGGCTCAGGCCAAGATTTAGTCCACATTCTGCCCAGTTTTCGCACTAACCTCTGCCAAGAATTCTAGTCTAGTTTTTTACACATTTTCATTCATGAATTGGCTCACAGTTCAGCCCCCTGTTGGCACAACTTTGTCTACATCTTCAGCTCCCTGTTATGCATAATTTTGCTCATAGATTTGCTCCCAGTTTTACACAGATTCAGTCCACAAATCTGTTCACAATTCATCCACTGTTTAGCACTAAATTATGTCAACTATTCAGCCTTATTTTGCACAAAAGTCTGCACATGAATTAGCCCTGTTTTAGCAAAAATCTGCACATGAATCAACCCTATTTTGCATAAAAATCTGCACATGAATCAGCCCCTGTTTTATGTACATTGCAGTCCATAACTCAGCCCTTGTTTTGCACAATGCTAGTTCATAGTTCAGCCATATTTTCCATGCTACATAGCAGCCTATGCATTTGTGATTTAGCACAGATTCTGTCCATATTGTGAATTTAGCCTAGCTATATTGGTAGTGTAACCCAAGTTTCTTCTAAAATGTTTGCATTATTAACGGAATGGTTTAGTTTTCTTTCAAAATGTATGTGCCAATAGTTACACAATTCATTTTTTTTCTTAAATGTTGGCACTATAAGTTGGAAAATTTTTAGTTTTCCTCTAAATTATCTATATCATCTTATGTCATTCTTATGTATAATTGCATGAGCCTTGTCCGCTGTTTTGTAGAAATGACTGTCTAGAAGTATTTGTGTTTATGCTTTGATTCATTGTCAATGAAATTATTATCATCATAATAAGTTCCTTATGAATATGTTCACTAATTAACCTGTTTAGTGGTGGACATTATAAATATTTGATCTTTAAGGGACGGCAAATACTTTGCCATGATAGTATGATAGTTTCATTTTGATCATTTTATGAAGTCCTTTCACTAATATTAGGAGTGAGATTGAGTAAGATCATCAGGAGTATGGCTTAATAATGCATATCTGTGTGTTGATGAATTGAGTAACAGTAAGTTCCAAATGAAGTTTTGTTCTAGTTGTGTTAAAAATCATCATGGTATCAATGCTTTTTTTTCTTTTCTTTTAAAGACAAGATTATTTCGTAAGGATAATAGTATTGGTTCGAGTAGTATATCTCCAGTTCTTTGTTATATTTTAGATCCTTGTATGAAGGAAACATGTGCTTATATTGTTCCAGTGTGTAGACTATTGTCACATTATTAAACACTCATTAATAGGCTATACATGCTTGTTTTTTTTTTTTTTTTTTTTTTTTTTTTTTTTTTTTTTTTTTTTAGTAAATCTTCTTGTAGATAAGTGCATAATAACTTTACTAGTAGTTCTTGTTAAACATTGTAGTGCGAATATTAATTGTCAGATGTTAGTGTTGACACTATCTAATTTCAATAATACCCCTATTATCTTTTAGGAGTCTTACTTAATTTTCTTGGTAGACCTTTTCCTTATTAGAGCCTTTGTTCATTACAAGG
Source organism: Tasmannia lanceolata (assembly GCF_043159265.1). NCBI lineage: Eukaryota > Viridiplantae > Streptophyta > Magnoliopsida > Canellales > Winteraceae > Tasmannia > Tasmannia lanceolata. The sequence continues at coordinate 1,610,146 of NW_027518789.1, read as the reverse complement.
GCGATGAAGGCGCTAGCCCAAGCCCATCTTTTAGGGAGACCTGCTTGGTCCGTGTAGTATCCCTCTTCCTTTTGTCTTTTGAAAGATAGCCTCAAGTCATTAGATCTTTCCATTCATCGCCAGGGCGATGAAGGCGCTAGCCCAAGCCCATTATTAGGGGACTTGCTCAGTCCAAATAGCATTCCATTTTCTCAAAAGACTTGCCTAGTCTTTTAGATCCAAATCTTTGGAGACAGGCATTGTCTCATTAATGAATCAACCTGAGTCAACCCCTAGGAGACTACCTCTAGTCTCACAGGTCTTAAACCCTCTTCTAGTCGAAGACCAACTTGGTTTGTCAGTTATCTCTTTTTCTTATCATTGTTTAGGCAATGATAAGGTTACTTGGAGCCCATCCTTGTGCTTAGGAGACTTGCCCAGTCTTGCTAGCATTTTTCTCTATCCTACCTCTGTGTCTAAGAGACTTACCAAGTCTCATTCTCTTGCTAAATCTCCTCTTTGTGCGTCGTTTGGTTTTGGGAGAACACCCTACTCGGCTTGGCATCATACCCCTACCCTTATGGGTATTGGGTTGCACATTTGTTGCACCCTAGGGCTAGGTAGCTGTCCGGCCCGGCTGAGTGTTTTACCTTTGCCAAATATGCATAAGGTCTCTTTTCCCTTATTACTTGTGAGCTGTATCTTAGTTTGATAGTCCACTAGTATAGGAATCCGTCCTTAGTCTAGAGAGTCAGTCCTCTTGTTCAGGAATCAAATTCTATCATCATAGGGGTTTGGATTTTTTCCAACCTCTCATCAAATCATGTGTTTTTCTATCCGCTCCTGCAAGGTATAGGATGCTGTCCAACCCTTGCAGAGTTGTTATTCTGTCATTTTCTCCCGCAAAGCATAGGATGCTGTCCAACCTTTGCGGGATATTCAGGAGTCTATCCTCCCCTTATGATGATAGGATTCAATCCTCTTGTGTCAAAAACTCAAAAAAAAAAAACACTATAAAACAACCAAAATATCAAAAAACATCTGAAAAACCAAAAATCTTAAAAATCTTGAGTCCTTAGAAGAGTAGTTAGGAATCCTGTTCCGAACTACATTGGCTTGATCCCTTTCAACAGGGTACGTAGTGCAGCTTGGGATTCACATCCCAAGTCCAGCCAAACCTTTAAAAATAAACATTTCAAATCTTCCAAAAATATAAAAATATTCAAACCCTTTTCAAAAAGATCTTTCTCTAGAGTTAGGAGTCTGTCCTAGCTATTTGAAATGTATTAGAGTTAGGAGTCTGTCCTGATTTGTATTGATATGGTGTGTCCTGTCGTGTGGGTGTCCCTAGAGTTAGGAGGCCTCAAGTTGATCGATTAGACACTTAGTCGAACCGATGGCTAGACTAGGAAGCATATAGTCAACCCATAGTTTTCTTTAGGAGGCACAGCCTAGTTACACATAGGATATATGGCCCACCTGCATTAGCTTAAGGCTAATCAACTTGCATTAGTTAGGACATATAGAGAGTCCTAAAAATTACAATTCACATGAACTTAAGCAATTGTACAAAAAAGCTTTAAAAATCAGTCGAGTCTAGTGGATCGAGTCTAGGATAGCGGTTCTAGATGGTTAGGCATAGTAGTTTAGAATAGGGCATCGAACTACGTTGACTCCGATTCTTCCCGAGGCCGGGATACGTAGAGCAGCTGGGATGGACGGCCATCTTGGTCCGAGTCAGGTCACATTAGAGTTAGGACTCATTTTGTCCAGTCAAGTATAGAGTTGATTTGTGTTGTATGTTTTTGCTGTGTTTTCTTACTTTCATGTACAGATCCTATACATTTAGCTGTAACATGCATGTGTTTGCACACCAGAACTTAGACACCCATTAGGCATGTCACTTATAACCTTGTTTTGCTTAGGTGACACATCTTTCATTTATTTTGTGTATGTGTTTAATTTTCATCTCTGAGACATGCATGATTAGGCAGACGTCTTCTCGGAGATATTAGTTCCCATTTCATATGACTTTCGCCCAAAACTCTTCAAAATTATTAAGTAAATGGCATTAGAGACCAGGTGTTTGCACTTGGGCGGATGAGGTGCTCTTTAGACCTTCCGAATTCGTAACCAGGCACGAACCTTCTTTTATATCTCTGGTTATCCGTTGCAACAGAGCATAGTATGGGATCCTTGGCCCACTTCCTTGGATGGCGACTCTTCTTTGTTTAAGGTACGCCTCGAATCTGGGCTAGTCCCCGAATCGAGAGGTATCTCCCTTTGTATCGCCACTCATGCTGTGAGGGGCACTTCTTTCGAGAGTTCCTTGGTAGAGCTCTCCATTCACGTGGATGATCTGTGAGACTGAGCGCGTGGGGCACATCCTCCCACCTCTCTCCGGATCGGGGTCCACAATGTCATATTATCATTACATAACTCATCACAACACATGGCTTGCGGATCCACACACACATGATCAAAGAGCTTGCATACACAGTGAAGACATCATCATTTAAATATGTTCAAGTCAAGAAGCTCAAGATGAAGATCCCACAAGTTGCCTAGCAAAGTGTCAAGAAGAAGCTTAGAGATGACCCTGCCTTGGTGACACCTCATGTAACTGTCAACATGTATTGAAGATTGGAGGAAGTCATAAGAACCAGATCAAGTTGAAGAAGTTCACTCACAAGTTGAAGAAGTCCAAGAAAGTGCCAAGGAGCCAATACAATCTAAGAGACTCAAGGTTTACTTTTTTAGATTGTATTTAGAGTCCTCTTGATTTAATGTAAATTGCACTTTCAAAAGGTTTTTCAAATGGTTTTCATAATTAATTTTTATATCTTTGGAAACCATTCACACACCCAAAAATGTGTTTGAAAACCTTGGACTAAAGCCCAAAGACGATGGCCCAAAGCTCTTGATTTTTATAAGTTAAAATGAAATTTTATACAGAGCCGGTCGACCGGGGTTTTCTGGGCAACCGCGACAAGGTAGCTGAAAATGTAGCACTTGCCTAAACAAAGCGGGCCGGTCGACCGGTGCGTCCCGGACGACCGCGGATATGATTTTGTCGAAATAGAAACAATCCAACATGGTTTGGGCGGGCAACCGCCATAGGGCCGGTCGACCGTGGATAGTGTTTGAACTTAAAGTTTAAATCAAATAGGGAGACCTCGCCGGGCGACCACCATGGCTCGGTCGACCACGATGGTATGAAAATTGAAATTAAAAAAGAGAAGCCTATAAGGGCGGGCAACGGCCGTACCTTGGTCGACCGCCGCGGCCTGAAAAACTAGCCTTTGGGGCTTGCGGGGCTTGACATTTTTAACCCATTTTTTTACAGTTTTACCCCCAAACGGTCATATTTTGAGATGGGCTATATATACACTATCCAAACCTTTCTAAGCAACCTTTTTGCAATATTTTTAACATCTACTTGAACCTAAACTTTCATATCAAACGGTTTCTCCTCTTCTATGCCTTGAACTTGTATTTTACATTCTATCAAGAGGATCTCCATAGGGCTTCCACATTTTATCTTTTCTTTGGACAGTTTGTGAGCTTTAACTTTTGTATCAAGCCTAATCAAGAGGCTAAGAGAGTTCTTTGTAGTTCTTCATTTGTTCTAGAGGGTCTCCGATTCGGCTCGGTAACAAAGGTGAATCCGGCGTAAAAGGGTGTGTCCTTGCCAAGGCTTCATGCAGAAAAAGGGTTTGTTCCCTTGGAGTTGAAGAAGGTGTTTGTACATCTTGAAGATTGTGAGATCTCATTTTTAGTGGAGTACCCAAGGAGGAAAACTTGGAAGAGTGGAGTAGGTCTTGTTGATAGACCGAAGCACTATAAAAATTGTGTGTTCCTTGTGGTGTGATTCTTCTTCTTACTTGGCGATTGGTGATCTCTAACCTTACTTATGTTTATGTTTTAATGAACAAGGATTAGAGCATGTAAAGGATAAATTAATATCTAAACCCTAGCTTCCATAGTCTTGCTTATTTGAACAAGGGTTAGATTAATTAGTGCTTAATTGATGAATTAATTTTTAATACCACATCTAATTAAGCCAAAAGTTTTAATTAGCCAATTCACCCCCCTCTTGGGTTGTCACACTTGCATTTCATTTTGGAATCTAAAAGAGAAAAGATCCATGACAACCCAAATGGATTTTGAGGAAGACTGATCCGCTCTAATTCCTACATTTTTTTATGGAACGAATTATAGAGCTTGGAAAGTGCAAATGCTAACCTATCTCAAATCCATAGATTATGACATTTTAGATGTCATTAAAAAGGGGTATTCTATTCAAAGAAAATGTAATAAAAATTATGCAAAATTATTTTCATTAAATTCAAAAGCTTAGTTATATTATGTTGTGAATTATTTCCTAATGCTTTTGAGAAAATTTCATCATGTACAAATGCAAAAGAAATTTGGACTACTCTTGAAAACTTTTATGAGAAAAATATTTGTCTCTTTTCATCAAATGATAAAAATGTTGTTTTCGAACAAAAAGAGACTTTACGAAAATCTTTTGCAAATAGAAATGCTTTCAAACATTCAATTTCTGATTTGGAAAGTCAAATTGAAAATTTGAAATTAGAAGTTAATTAAAGCTTAAAAAGAAATGAAAAATTAAGTCAACTAAGCAAAGTTTTAATAAATAAAAATGATGACTTAACTAAAAAATACAATATCCTTGGAAAAGAAAACAAAAGCCTTGAAAATAAAAACATGTAAGTAAATGAAAAATAGAGACTTGTTTATGAAAATGAAGAACAACTTAAAGCTAATTCATCTCAACAAATAAATCACCTTGAGACTCAATTAAATGAGATAAAATTAGTAAATGAAGAACTCTCACTAAAGAACCAAAGACTACAAGAAGAAAAAGATAAACATGTATGTACACATTCACATTCTTGTAGTTCTGGTCATTCCTCATCTACCAATGACAACTCTTGTACCAATTGTGGTAGACTAGGTCATCAAAAATCTAAATGTAAGTTTAGAATTGTGAAATCAAGCAAGTTTGTTTGGATAAGAAAAGATACACTCCCAAAAACAAACTTGATTGGAACCAAAGCAATTTGGGTCCCAAAGTCCCCCATTCAAACTATTCATTGAATATCTTAGTCTTAGGGGTTGTGCTAATATTGTTTAAATCTTTTAAAAAATATTAAGAGATACATGTATTTGAAGGTGATTATTTCTTTGTATCTCAATGTGCACTTAATTATCATATCTAATGAAAAGATTCACTAGATACCTCATGATTATGACTTAAAAAGTAACCGCAAGTGTACGGATCGCATGTAGTCACGGGTCGAACTCAGGGAAGAGAAATCTTGTTTGTGAATCCTATTCTTCTATCACTTAGAATATAAACTATGATATATGTTGTTTGGCATTTACTCAGGATATCCATGGACGTACCTCGGAGCCAACAATATCTATAAGTTTGTATTCTAAACAATCTAAGAATCAAACACAAATAAGATTGCAATTTGAAAATCTTAATTTAGGCAAAGTGCACCAAAGTTCTAATGATTTGATTAACTATCTCTAATCTAATTAGAAAATTAAACTAATGAAACTAATTTGCAAAAGAAATTGATTTGAAACTAATGAAAAAGATTTGATTCAATATGGGAAACTACTTGGGGCAAGAATCCACCACAGGGTTGGGTTAGATTTATGATTAAATCAAAATTTTGCTTCGACTTGGTATAATCAATAAACAAGGTCTATGGAGGATAAGATCAAAAGATGTCATTCTCCGTGAAAATTTATCGATTTTGTAATCAAGTTGTAACGTTATATATATATAGAGTAGATAATCTACTTCATCAACAATCAATCATACGAACGGAAAAAGCCGATGGCATGAATGATTAGGATAGAGAAATTATACAACCTATATATACATACGTTATATTTGCATCATAAAATATTTTGATCAAAACTCTTTCTCCTTCCCCATGGTTTCATCTAAATCCCAAGCAAGGGAGTTTAGTTGCTCATGGAGAAAGGAAAAGGAATCAAGAAATTAATATATACCATGGCCATCTAAAGAACAGAAAAAGAAAACAATCCACTCTTCCTTTATTGAAAATTAATAACAAGGGTACATCAAATAAAGAAGAACTTAGTCTTTTTTTTCCTACTTACAATGATCGAATCCTTGATCGCCTTCCTTCTTTTCCTTGGTGTCGCCTTTGATCGGATTTTGGACGGTCGGATCGAGCCTTGGTTGAGAGAGAGATGAGGGTACGAATAATGAATGTGAAAGAGAAATATATGGGCTAAAAATTTGAGAGGGAGCAAGAGAAATTAATGGACGAAAAATTAATTAGGGGAAGAGAGAAAAGAAAAAAAAAACAAAAATTCAAGAGAGAGAAGTAACGGCTGAAAGAGAATTGGGAAGAGAGAGTTGGGCGAAATTAAGGAGAGAAGGGAGACTGATGACCGAAAAAAAATAAGGGAGGGAGAGAAGCGATCGGTCAAAAGAGAGTTGGGGAAAAAAAAGAGTTATATAGCAAGAAAGTAAGTGGGTTGCTAAGATCAAAATTGTCCCATATTGTGCACGTATATGAGTCGAATGGAAAGGGCGTTGAATGGATGAGATTTCTTTGCAAAAATAAAGAGAACAACTAGAATAATGCCAAGTGTCCAAAGACTTTTGCAAATTAAATAAAGAACAATTGGGGACGTTTTTTTTTTCTTCTCTTAACAGAACTTGTACATCTGTCCACCTCACATGAGAATAAGGGAAAGAAAATAATATATGGCAATCCACTTTCTAAAAATAAATCCTTGCTTTTTGCTTTCTTTCCATGCATGCATATGTATGGTGACTTTCCATCTCATCATCCGATCCATGTAGGGGTGTAAACGAGCTGAGCTTAGCCGAGCCGAGCTTGCCCGGGCTCGGCTCGGGCTCGAACCAGGCTCGAGCTCGGCTCGGCTCGGTCAGGCTCCGCCAGGCTCGCGAGCCTTACCGAGCTTGGGTTATTTTTAAGTTCACCCCTCATCTTCCCTGGACAGCCCTATATGGTGTAATTTGACTACTTTTTTTACACTATGGGGGTGGGTCCAAGTAACAAATGGGGTTCCTAAAATGAAGTGACATATTTTGCCTCCCCCTTTCACTCCCTGGACAACCCTTTTAGTGTATATATTAATATATAATATATATATTTAAATATATTAAATTCTTAACGAGCCGAGCCGAGCCTAGCCTAAATCGGGCTCGGCTCATTAAGGAGCCTAGTGAGCCGGCTCGGCTCGTTAAGGATTCGAGCCGAGCTCCAGCTCGCTCGAGCCAAAATTGACACCCTTAGATCCATGGAAAAAAAAAACAAAGATCTTATAAAATTGTTTTGCACTAAGGAAAATAGCCAAAAATGGAAAGCAACTATGGATGGGACCCACTGTGTTGACTAACTTATGCTAATCATGAATTCATGCCCATAGCTTGCTAAAATATGGAGAATGAACATGTGCTTGCTAAAATCTTGATAAAATTCCAACGCATGGTCCTTCTTGCCACAAATGACCGAATATGTGTTCCTTTTTTATTGTGCAACCCAAATTGGTTTTAGCAACTCTCCCAAAAATTCCAAACGTCCATAAATAGCTTATCACCTTCATAGATTGTGTCATTTTGATGCGGCAGTCCTAACCATCCAATTAATTGGGCCATCAAGTATATTACTTACGTTTCTAAAAAGTAGGGAGAGAAGATCCATCGAAATAGGGAAGGTGGCTAAAATAAAGGAGAATAACTCCATCGAATTAGGGGGAGTAAAATCCACCCAATCGGATTTTGGACAGAATATTTGGGAAGCTATTTTATAGGGGATATGAGAATATAAATGGGCCCACACATGTTACACACATAGCACTCCCACCACTAACCGAATCCTTTGGGGACGAATTTCTATGGGCAATTTTTTAGCCAAATCTGTTGGGACACAATATTGGATCATCCCAACCATTCAATTGTTAGGCTAAAATGTAAATGGTTTGTCCCTCTAACTCAATTTCATTAACTGATCTGGGCCGTCCATTTTATAAGCTACAAAATTGATGGGCCATATTCCCTTAAATCATTCTCGTGGGCTGATCCGAGCCATCCAATTGATTGCATATTGGTATAAATTAGTGGTCAAAAATGTAACTGTTTTAACGGGCAAAAATGTAAATTGATTTACTCCCCTAATTCATCTTCATAGAGTGATCCAGACTGCCCATTTGATGGCCTATCAATTCTACTATATAGGATGATCTATACCATTCAAGGGGTGAGCCTCAATGCAAATTAGGTGCGACCAAACTTTTCCATGGGTTAATCTGAGCCATACAAATGCTTGCCCACAATTTTAGTTAGTGTGCACTGTTGTATATGGACAAGGGTGAAAGTTGGTTCACACTCAACAATCATCCGGATGGTTTTGTTGGGTTCTTTATAATTATGCCACCAAGTCCATATCCAACTCAAAGTATGACCATCTCGAAATTGACCGAACACATATTCTCACCTTGGTAGGCCCTCCTGTAACAAGTTGGTCGAACTCCATCAAACCATTTTTATAAGGCAATCCAAACTGTTAAATTGATGGGACCATAAGATGATCCGAGTCCTTCAAATGATGGGTATTGTGATAAATCAGTTGCGCTCTCACTTCTTAGCTCCATTTTCCGTGGAATTCAAGAATAATCCTGAAACACAAAAAACAAAGAAAATACCTTAGTAGCACCGCTTTAAATGAGAAAAATGCATGATTTTCCTACCTACAATTCACACATAATTGTGCTCATCAAATTCCCCCATATTTAACCTTTGATTGTCCTCAAGCAAATAAGAAGAAAAATAAACAAGAATAAAAACAAAACAAAAATAAAATCCTAACTCACTTTCGTAGGAATCACGATTGCACTTAGCACATGCAACAAGCCTTTGAACCCCTAGGTTACCCTAGTGGACGATTTTTGTCTCGTGAGTGTTTGCATTGAATATACACACAAAATTCTAAAAATAAACTTTTCTTTCCAAATCTCACTATAGAATAAAGCCAAACATTTCTAATCATTTTTCTTTGATAAATTACTCAAAATAAAAGAACAAGAATTCCCCCATACTTAAACTTCGCATGCTATCCCAAGTTGGAAAAATTAGAAAAATATTTTAATCAAGAAATCCTCTTTTGAATTTGTCCTACTCTTCTCCCTTAAATTTGATTCTAATGTAATCATACCATAAAAGAAATTTGAGTTCGAAACTTAATAGAAAAATTACAAATTTATGTGGTCCACCATACTTTCCACTTTTTCCTTACTTTATAAGAATAGAACTCACTTTTTGTAATCATCTATTGCTTTTGGCATGAATGACATGCAGGGCATGCACCAGACACCCAGGCTACTGAACAGTGTCAGACTAATCATTTAATTTTGCATATATCATAGATATTGATGCATATAAGTTCAAGCTTTACCTTTGATTATGTGCAATGCTTTGATTTATTAAGCTTTCTAATTTACCCATGTATCAAGCTTTCAGTCAGTTGCTCTCAAGCCAACTGGCTTTAAGGAATTAGGCATAAAAACGCCTCGGACTTACTTGCTCGAATAAAAAAGGCTACAAATTAAAACTATAATCAACAAGCAAACTTTCTAAAGAAATAATTCTTTCTTTGTTTTGTTTCAACCTTTCTTTCCTTTTTAACCATACGATATAAAAAATCAAGTTTCTATTTCTATTTCTTACGCAAATTCTTTTAAAAACATAATTTCAAAAGAAGACAAATCTAAGAAAGGAAAGTATTCTTTCTAATTTTTTAGATTCCAAAATTAAAATATTAACCAATCTACTTTCTTAAAATAGGAAAACAAACTTCTTTCTAAAAAATACCAAGTTCTTTCTAATTTGAGAGAAATACCAAAAATAAAAGGAGAAGAAAATTTCTAACTTTAACTATAGAAAAGACTAAAAAAGAAAGTTTCCAAAAGTCACCCCCCCCCATACTTGATTTATGCATTGCCCTCTATACATGCAAAAATAGAAAGGAAAATTAGAGGACCAAAAAGGAAAGGAAGGGAACATACCGTATTTGTTTAGGCAGGATTCGAATAGGAAGGTTCATGGAGATCCATGACCTCTTCCTATAAGCCCAAGGGCTCATCTTCTTACCTTGTTTTGATGATTCTCAAACTAAATTGATTATGTTTTTGAATATTAATTAATTTGCCTTGAAGTGTTGTTTTAAGACCGGACAATCATGGAAGGAACCAACACACCACTTGGTCGTGCTTGAAGACGTACAACACAGGAGTCAAAGGAGCTAGAGATCACATGGGCCAACTTACCTTGGAAGAACAATCAATCTGGAGCTCACCTCAACACACTCAAGCAAAGCAAGCACACAAATGGAAGATCTATGAAGACCAACACCAAAGAAGTGTAGCTATACTTAGACTTGTTGTACATCCTTTCTCTTTGGATTTCTAAGTCAAGGCAAGCTTTTCAAAATATGTTTTTCAAAAAGCCTAACACTCCCCGTATTAAACTTAATTGGTCAAGTGAATGTTTGTGTGGTGGACCAACATGTTGGGACCCTCATAACATTCTAAATTATCATATAAATATAAGTTCCAAAAGCCCAAAAAAAAATCAGCAACAAAAACTGGAAAATATGCTGGTTTTAGGCTTCTTAGAGCTCCGAGCTTGGAAGTCCGAGATTTGTCTCGAAACTCCAAGAAATGGTCCAGGGATTAAATCCATTCTTTGGTCGTTTTCTCGGAACTCCGAGAATGGTTCTCGGAGCTCCGAGAATGTCGCGACAGCAAAAAAAAATAGTCGTTGTGTTTCAAACGGATAATTGATTTGTTGGGTGTTTTTGTTACCTCCACCCCCAAACGGTCATATATTGATATGGGCTTATAAATACACACTCAAGAGGTTCATTTAACTCTCTTGAATGATTTACCAACAATCTTAAGCATTTAAAAACACTTGCAAACCCTTTTTGGCTTAACCTTTTTTTTCTCCACCAAACTTGCCTTGCACTTGCAAATCTTTAGAGTTTGGATTTAGGGCTTTTATTTTTACAATCTTTTGTGGAGAGCATTCAAAGGGACTTCATTGTGCATCAAGCCTTAAAGGAAGGCATATCAATCTTCTTCTTCTTCATTGTAAAGGTGGCTAGGGCATCATATTCTTAATACCCTAGAGAGGAGTGCTTAGAACTCAACGAAGTAGGAGAGTAAGTGTAAAGGTGGCAAGGGCATCCTTATTTAATTCCCTTAGGATTGTAAATCGCCTTGGAGCCAGGCATCGTAGAGGTCTCATATAGTGGAAATTCTTGAGGACGATCTCAAGAAGAGTGGAGTAGGGCTTTGCCCGAACCACTATACATCGGTGTGTTCTTTTATCTTCTTTGAACTTTCTTTATTTTTAATTTTGGTTGTGCATTGTGTATTTTGATACTTCTTGAGCTAACCAAAAACTAAGCAAGAAATGATAATTTGAATTAGGTTTAATATTTGAATTTAAAATGGGATAAATTTTGAAAAACCAATTCACCCCCCCCTCTTGGTTCCCTAGACCTTAATTTCACTTCCATATTCGATTTTCAAAATTAAATAAACGGCTTTAATCCTTGACCATTTACCTTAAATATCTCACCATCTTTAGGATTTAGAACCTCGACCGCAGCATGGGAGAAAACTTTGTTAACCACATATGATCCATCCCATCGAGACTGCAACTTATCAGGAAAGAGATGCAAGCGTGAGTTGTAGAGAAGAACATTTTCACCCTCATTGAAACTCTTCCGCACGATGTACTTATCATGGAAGGCTTTCGTCTTCTCTTTATAAATCTTTGCATTCTCGTATGCTTCATTCCGCAACTCCTCCAACTCCGAAAGTTGCAGTTTCCTTTAAGTACCTGCAGTAGACAAATCAAAGTTTAGTTTTTTAATGGCCCAAAAGCTTTGTGCTCTAACTCTACAGGGAGATGACAAGCATTTCCATATATAAGACGGTATGGAGACTGACCAAGATCAGTCTTATATGTCGTCCTATAAGCCCACAAGGCGTCCACTAATCTAATGGACCAATCCTTGTGGTTAGGATTCACCGTTTTCTCTAAGATTTGCTTTATTTGCCTGTTTGAAACCTCTACTTGGCCCCTCGTTTGAGAGTGATAAGGGGTAGCCAACTTATGAGTGATGCCGTACTTCTTCATAAGTGACTCAAAAGATCGATTGCAAAAATGTGTACCCCTATCACTAATTATGGCTCGCGGTGTACCAAAGCGAGAAAGAATGTTTTCTTTAAGAAACTTGACCACCACCTTGTGGTCATTGGATTTTTAAGCAATTGCTTCAATCCACTTGGACACCTAGTCAACTACTAATAAAATGTACAAGTTCCCAAACGAATTGGGAAACGGACCCATGAAGTCGATACCCCATACGTCAAAAACTTCTACAACAAGAATGGGACTGAGGGGCATCATATTTCACTTAGTAACCCTTCTTAAAGACTGGCATGCTCTACAGGACTTACAAAAGTCAAATGAGTCTTTAAAAAGACTAGGCCAATAAAACCCGCACTCGAACACCTTATGTGTGGTTTTCTTCGGATTGAAGTGGCCACCACATGCTTGATCATGGAAAAAAGATAGAATGGAATGTTGGTCATGATCAGGGACACACCTACGAATTATTTGATCGGAACATATTTTAAACAAGTAGGGGTCTTCCCAATAAACATACTTTACCTGAGAGTGGAACCAGTATTTTTCCTGGCTGGACCAATGAGACGATGTCTCACCCGTGACTAGGTAATTCACGATGTCTGGATACCATGGTTCACTCGAGATCGCCAACAACTGTCCATCTGGAAAGCTCTCATTAATCGGACGCTCATCATCCTTTGCATTAGGGAGTCTGGATAGATGATCGGCAACCAAGTTCTCCGTACCTTTCTTGTCTCTTATTTCTAAATCAAATTCTTGAAGAAGCAAAACCCACCTGATGAGACGAGCTTTTGCATCCTTCTTTCCTACAAAGTATTTGATTGAAGAGTGGTCTGTATAAATGATCACATGCGATCCAATCAAGTAGGGCCAAAATTTTTCTAATGCAAATACAACCACTAAGAATTATTTTTCAGTAGTGGTGTAGTTGAGTTGTGCATCGTTTAAGGTCCTACTTGCATAATAGATTACATGTGGCAGTTTGTTAAAACGTTGGCCTAATACGGCCCCAATTGCAAAGTCCGAAGCGTCGCACATTATTTCGAAGGGCTCGGTCCAAATAGGCGCTTGAATAATGGGAGCCGTAATGAGTTCCTTTTTCAAGCGCTCAAATGAATCGAGACACTCTTTGGAGAACTCAGACTTTTGATCTTTTGATAATAAGATAGTAAGAGGCCTAGCAATTTTTGAAAAATCCTTGATGAATCTACAGTAAAAGCCTGCATGACCCAAAAATGCTCGGACATCCCTTACATTTTTGGGTGGTGGAAGATGGAGTATGAGGTCCACTTTGGCCTTGTCTACTTTGATCCCATCTTTTGAAATGACATGCCTTAAAACTATGCCCTCTTTTACCATGAAATGGCATTTTTCCCAATTGAGGACAAGGTTCTTTACCCTGCTCCTTTCTAAGACCAATTTTAGGTGATGTAAATGTTCGGCAAAAGTATCGCCGTGAATCAAAAAATCATCCATAAAGACCTCCAGGAAGGTCTCTACCATGTCAGGAAAGATACTCATCATGCACCTTTGGAAAGTTGCCGGAGCATTGCACAACCAAAAGGGCATGCATCTATAGGCAAAAGTCCCAAAGGGCCACGTGAATGTCGTTTTCTCTTGATCTTCTGGAGCTATTGGGATTTGGTTATATCCAGAGTAACCATCAAGGAAACAATAGTATTCATGGTCGGCTAGCCTTTCTAGCATTTGGTCAATAAAAGGTAAGGGGAAGTGATCCTTCCAAGTAGCCGCATTAAGTTTCCGGTAGTCTATACAAACCCGCCATCTGGATTGAATCTGAGTAGGGATGAGCTCATTAGTGGCGGATTGTATAACCGTGACTCCCGATTTCTTAGGGACTACCTGAACGGGACTTACCCATTGGCTATCTGAGATGGGATAAATTATCCCATTGTCCAAACACTTTAAGATTTCTTTATGGATGGCTTCCTTCATCAAGGGATTAGTCCTTCTTTGAGGTTCCCTTAAAGGCTTGGAACCCTCAATGAGGTGAATGTGATGTTGGACTATGGAGGGGCTAATCCATTTGATGTCGGCCATCGTCCATCCTATGGCTTCTTTATTATCTTTTAATAACATCAAAAGCTCATCATCTTGTAGAGGAGTCAAGTTTGTAGAAATAATTACTGGTAAAGTACAATTATTTCCTAAAAAAACATAACGTAAAGAAGAGGGAAGTGGCTTCAAGTCCAGCTGTGGGGCCTCCTCAATCGATGGCTTTGGCAGTGACTTTGCTAGGGGTCCCACGGGATCCATATCTTGAATGGCACATGCATTGGCAAAGAAATCGCTTCCTCCATCATCTCCTAGCTCTTCCAAGCAATTTTGGAAACCTGCATCAAAATCAATTTCAAAATTAGTAAGAATATCATCAGGAAAGGAATGCAATATGTGAACTTTTCCATGAAAATTAGGTTGCTTACCTAAACGGAATACATTGAAATCAACTGAAGTGTTTCCAAAAGAAATTTTTCATTAAACCATTTTTACAATTAATTAGAGCGTTGCTAGTAGCAAGGAACGGCCTACCAAGAATGATAGAAATTTGGTCTTTGTTATTAACAACGGGCTCCATATCCAAGACAACAAAATCCATAGGGAATAAGAAATCGCCTATTTTAACTAGGACATCCTCAACCATGCCTTTGGGTGTCTTTACTGACCTATCCGCCAATTGGAGGTGACAGTGGCAGGTCTGAGGTCTCCTAATCCTGTCCTTGTACTTTGCTACCATTTGATGAGACAAAATAGAACTAACGTTTGCGGCCAAGAAAGGTTTCTTGAGTACATACGTTGTTCTCTTTTGAGTACATAAATCTTTCAACACCTTAGCATAAGTAGGGACTTGGGAAATCGCATCAAGCAATGGTATGTTCACATGTACTTGTTTAAAAACATTCAAAACTTTATCAATTTTATCTAACTTTTTATTATTGGCAAGTCCCCTTGGGAAAGGAGCCTTAGGAATGTAATCCTTTTTAGGGGGAGAAGTTACCTCTTCTATACTTACCTGTTTGGGCTCTTCTTCTGAGCCAGCGAAAGGAGGGTCTTTACTTACCATATTTGGAGGATCTTGAGCATTTTTGGAAGGTTCGGATCTGAGCTCCTCTTTGTGATATTCTTTTCCACTCCTCAAAGCATACACCGCATTGCATTGGTTCGCAGGGTCCTGCTGCGGCAAGCTGGGTTGAATGGCATTCAACTGACTAGCCTATGGTTGTTGATTCCCATTTATGACCACATTCCTTGGGTTAGGAATGGGCTGACTTGGCATCTTTCCTATTTTCCTTTCAATTAGGGCCGTAGCGAGTTGAGAAATTTGTTCATCCAAATTGTGTTGGCCGGTCATGAAGGTACTCATGAAGACACCTAATTATGATTTTTAGGGGCTATCCAAGACACCTAATTATGAAGACAACCACTGAATTTTTAGAGTTTCTGTTATAAAAGTTCAAGTATGATGTATGTTCTAGAAAGTAAATTAACTTCTTGAATTTTTCATGATTTTTAAGGTTAAAGTTAATTTTTAATGAATTTTATTAAATCAGGCCAGATTCATGACATTACAAAGAAACACATAGGAAATTCCATCCAAATAAGTTCCAATTTTGTGAGAACATGTTATACCAGTAGTAAACCTCAGTAAAATTTTCCAGAATGTTTTACTGAGATTTACTATTTTGTCCAGATTTAACATAGCAGGCTTGATTTGACACAAACAAATCATAAAAAATATCTAACGGTACCAAAAATTCTGAAAATTTTTACTGGAGATTAGGTCAGATCCAAGTTGCTTTATAACCAAATTTTACTTCTGGAAAATCAATAAATTTTCTGAAAATTGATTTTTACCCCAAAGACCCTTGGAATTAAAAAATCATATATCATATTAATTTAATCCAAAAAATTTGTGTTGTTTTAAAAGCATGAAAAACTACTGTAGACAAATTTCCATCAATTTTTGATCTGTTTGGCTGTTTTTAAAATCAATCTTTGGAAAAATACCCTTATAGGGTAAAATTCAAAAGGTCGAATCGTCGCCAAAACGGATTCAATCATTCTGAATATTTAACTTTTTATCCTTTCTTTATGTAAATAAGATTCAGAGAATGGAATTTTCAAGAAAACCAAAGGATTTATCATACTTGCTTTGAAACTCCTTTAACCTGACATTATCTCCTCAAAATTTCACATGCAAACACTTTCATCTTTATAAATTTTCAAAGAAAATCTTAAATCTAACCCTAGCATGCTTCTAGTTTAGACTACAAGAAAGAAGGTTTAGAAGACCAACCTTGCTAGCTCTCCATATCTCTAAGGCGTGTAGTCCTTGGATATATGCTTTGACACACCTTCTACTTAGCAACAATTTCTCTTCGATCGCCGGGGATACGTTGCTCGGACGAAAACGGGAAGAAGAATGAAGGAGGATGAATTGTGCTTCCAAAGAGGGTCCCAAAACAATGGCCGAATTGCTCCAATGGTGAGAGGGGATGAAATTTCTCAATGGGACAGCAGGTTGGACGAATTTCAAGAGGAGAAAAGCCTAAGGTGGGTTTACTTTTATAGGCACAAGGCTAGGTTTGAGTGAATTTGGAAGTTTCCAATTTGTGCTTTGACTTTCTCATTCTTTGATTTTCATGTTGAACTTATTTGTAAACCTGTTTCTTGCAAGCTAAGCATTGCTAAATTACACAATGGAGATCCTTCAAGATCAATCTATAGGCCTTCTTGCAAACTTTTTTGAATGATTTTTGTCCAAAGAGGACTGCCCAACGTTTGAGCTCATTTTTTACCTATATAGAGGCTGATTCGGGAAATATTGTAAACTAGAAAGTTGTAGATCTTTTCGAGGCGTTCGATACAAGTATAAAGTGAAATTTTTTGGACAAGAAGGTAAAAAGTTATGTTTGTTTTAGTAACCTGACCATACTAACTCTTTCTAATTATAACTCTTCCTTTCTTTATTATTTATTTTTCAAAACAAATATGATGTCACCAACCACCTCATCCCATGTTAGACGTTTTTGCATGTGACCTCCCCCATGTGGGGCGTCCACTTATGTGGCCGACCCACATGGGTGGGTCCACATGGACCCCGACCTTGTGAGCTTTAGCCAATTGGGCCTCATGACATGTATTTTGGGTTTTTTTTAATGAAAATTCAATACAATCCTTTAAATTCAAAATTTCTATTGATGAACCCAACCCATATGACATTTATGGTGCACCCTCGACATATGGTTGAACCATCCCCTTTAGAAAAAATAATTTTTCAGACCAAAATGCCCCTGCTTGATCATTATACACCCATAGGCGACTAAAATAACCTTAAATTGGATTGCCCCCAAAGGGGAAAGTTAAAAATATAAAGTCTTCATGGTCAAACCTAAAAAATAGAAAGTTTTTAAGTTCACTTCTTTTGGTAGGTGATATCAAACAGGATCACTTGGAATCCCCTGAAAATGCCCAAATGCCCTCGACACACGAAATTTCCGAATCAAGTGAAACCCCTGAGAAATTCTAAATTTAGCAGGTTTTCTGAAATTCATGTAATCACTCAAGAATTCTCAGACACAACTCGGGGATCAAATGAGAAACACTGGAAATGACCAAAATACCTTTGAGAAACAAAAATAGGCAAAACTGAGGGAAACCCTGAGAAACCCAAAAATATGAGGTTTTCTTATTTGAGTGGAAACTTGAATTTTCATCTTCCGGAGATCAATTGCACCCCCTAGAGACCTTTAGGATTACGAATCAACTTTAAAACTCCTTAAAAATGCAAGAATACATAATCTATTGTGGAAGACCTACTCAAGACTCGATTAAACTTCCGTATCTCTTGCTTTTCAAAGCGTAGCAAAATGAGGGTGTCTACAGATGCCCCTCTTTGGTTTAGATGACGTAGTCATCGAATACCAAAGCAAAAGTGACAGAGTTATTTTATGCAGCTTTAATCATCAAAATACTCTCTAGACAAAATACAACCTAGACGCAAACATATACTACCTAATGCAAGACTCTAAACGAAGTCCTAGAATTGGAATGTAATAAAAAATCATTTATTCTTGCCACCATGAGCTGGTAATTCAGAATAACGGAAAAATGAATTCAATATAAGAGCGAAAATCACGCAACTTAGAATGAAAGATAATAATGATGCAGCGCCGTTCACAAACGGGCAATGAGAGAATGAGATATCATTTTTGAAAGGATTCTGAAGAGAAGGAACAATGATCGTTCTCAAACGGATTTTAGAAGAAAATGAGACACCGTTCACAAACGGGCTCAGGAGGATAAGAGACCATTCACAAATGGACTCTGAAAATGTGACACCGTTCACAAACGGACTCAAAGAGGATATGAGGTCATTCACAAATGGACTCGGAATATGAGACACCGTTCGCAAACCGGCTCAAAGAGGATATGAGGTCATTCACAAATGAACTCGAAAAATGAGACACCGTACAGAAACGGGCTCAAAGAGGATATGGGACCATTCACAAATGGACTCAAAAAATGAGACACCGTTTACAAACTGGCTCAAAGAGGATACGAGACCATTCACAAATGAACTCGAAAAATGAGACACCGTTCAGAAACAAACTCAAAGAGGATATGAGACCATTCACAAATGGACTCGGAAAATGAGACACCGTTCACAAACGGGCTCAAAGAGGATATGAGGCCATTAACAAATAGACTCGGAAAATGAGACACCGTTCACAAACATGCTCAAGAGGGTATGAGCCCATTCACAAATGGACTCGAAAAATGAGACACCGTTCACAAACCGGCTCAAAGAGGGTATGAGACCATTCACAAATGGACTCGAAAAATGAGACACCGTTCACAAACGGGCTCAAGGAGGATATGAGAGCATTCACAAATGGACTCAGAAAATGAGAAACCGTTCACAAATGGGCTCAAAGAGGATACGAGGCCATTCACAAATGGACTCGGAAAATGAGACACCGTTCACAAACGGGCTCAAAGAGGATACGAGGCCATTCACAAATGGACTCAGAAATTAAGACACCGTTCACAAACGGGCTCAAAGAGGATACGAGGCCATTCACAAATGGACTCGAAAAATGAGACACCATTGACAAACATGCTCAAAGAGGATATGAGACCATTAACAAATGGACTCGGAAAATGAGACACCGTTCACAAACGGGCTCAAAGAGGATATGAGACCATTTCACAAATGGACTTGAAAAATGAGATATCGTTCACAAACGGGCTCAAAGAAGGTAAGCCAACTTCGGTTCAGATGAATTGATGAATTCCACAATGAAGAATTTGGAGATTTTTTTATGAACTTGAATTTGATGCGAAGTTGAATTTGATGAACTTTAGTTTTTTGAAATTAGTGAAGGATGAAATAGAGGACGATAAAGATCGTGCCCGATGAAGACATTGACACTAGGACTTTGAGGAATGATGAGACAATAAACATTAAGAACGATGAAGTATGACTAGCGAGAATGGTTTAGGAACTCCTTAAGGAAGCTTCGACAAACATTTCTGCACAAAGAGACTGTTGTTATTTTCTGCTGGGGATTTTGATAATTGAAACCTTGATCTAAATACCTGAAATTGGTAATCTAGAACAACGGCTCTCTTAGATACTGAAATTGGAAAGTGAGATTTTTCCCTTGACAGGTATTTAGACAAATATTTCTTGACCAGGATAGTATTCAACTAACTGGAAGGAAATTCAGAATTTTAATGGTTCATCTTTCTGAGAATCTGGCTCAACCACTGTTGCATCCAAGGCTCTTGTAAGCTTTTAGGTGCCTTTCTGGGCCATGGTCTTCTTATAGAAACTAAACTTTCCGACGTTTCTACTTCTAAATGCTTCCGAGTTAATCTTCTTTGGAATGAATCTCTTTGACTTGATTCTCGAAGTCTGTCCTTCAGGATTAACTTGGCTTGGGTACCATCGCAGGGAACTGACGACACCGGGCCTCTTTCGCCGAGATAGTTGCATCATTTGGACACAAGGACGGCGGTGGACTCTTCTTGAAGAGAAAATTTGGATAAAAGACACTACTCAAAGGATTGAGGAGTTCTGAAAGAGTGAACTTAGAATAACAAAGATTGACTGACTGTACTGACAAACATAGTGATGCTTCTGACTTTGTTAATATTTTGTTTGGCAAGTCTATCCTTCTAAGGAATAGTTTCTCAATTGGTAAACACTGGACTTTTTTCTTAAAACAGCAATGCCTCAAGGATTTAATTATTACTCCTAAGATTGCTTAGTTTTAATGCCCCCAGTTTCTATGATGACACTTGAGCTTGCTTGAACTTCTTCTTGATCTTCAGTCTTGATACCGGCTATAGCTTTCTTATATTGATTCTCTTACCATGACCAAGCCACCTCTTCAGGGGTTTTTAACTTGGCGGTCCGTGCTAGCTTTAACTTTTGCCTGAGTCACCCTTTCGGGTTTTCAACTCAGCAAGCTATCCCATTAACTTTTGCCTAAGCCGCCCTTTCAGGATTTCAACTTAGCAGGAGAATGATCTTAAAGTTTGACTATACCGCCCTTTCAGGTTTTCAGTCTAGCAGATCTTCAAACTTCGTTCTTTTCTTTCCTTTTTTGGGACTTAGATCCTTAATTTTGAACACCGGAAGGCATTTACAGGTGGGGTAGGGCTTTTCAAAGAATAGCTTAAGGCTTTGCAAAGATTTCGATTGAACCTGCAAACGGGTTGCTGTGGACCCCGATCCCGAGGACGGTGAGCGAGAGACGCGAGATCCCCCGTCAATCCTCTGAGACCTCCACAGTGTGAAGGAGAGCTCTACCAAGGAACTCTCGAAACATGATGCCACTATCAGCATTGGTGGCGATGTATATATACGAGATACATCTTGATCCGGAGACAAGAACTTCGAAACCAAGACATACCTAAAATAACTCAGAGTCGCCATCCAGGGAGTCGGCCCTGGAACCCCATAAAATACTCTGTCACAACAGATAACCAGAGATGCAAAGGTCCGTGCCTGATGACGAATGAAGAAGATCCCAAGAGCACCCTCAATTCGCCCAAGTGCAAGCACTTGGTCTCTTATGCCATTTTTAATTAACTTTGAAGAGTTTTGGGCGAAAATCATGTGAAATGAGAACGAACATCCCCAAGAAAATGTCTATCTAAGCATGCATGACCTAGGGATGGGCAAAAGAAAATAAACATCCAAATCCTAACTCATCACATTCTAGGAAAGCAGTAACATCCGCATACAGAGCTATAACTAATCAGACAATGATAGATATAATGAGATAAGGAAAGCAAATATCTAAGTTTAGACAGATAATCAAGATAAGACGAATGGATAAACGCTATAGCTAAGCAATCAAAGCAGTAAAGTAAACACACTAGCATGCGAGCCTATGCAAGAGATAAGACTAAGAAAATGGCAATCGATCGCACGCTAGAAGAACAAACAAACTAGAATGCATAAGAAATCTAAGATAAGCACATAGCAAGCTAAAAGGTGCAAGAAAAGAAAGAAATCAGAAAATCAACGGTATGTGAGAACCAAAAATGCCAGGGGAAAGAAGATGGAACACACGATAGGCTCAGAGGACGATTCAAAAAAAGAATTAAGCCCAGCGATCCTAATCTGCTGAAGATCGGACAAGTCTCGCGATCGTCATGACCTATCGTTGGGCTCAGCGAGGACAATCCCTGTAAAGGGGCCACGCTACGTCATCGCCCGTCCCAAAACCCGATAAAACACCGAAAAATCGATGAAAACCGGAAAACCACGATCGAAATCGGAAATGGAATGAAAAGGGGACTCCGAGTGACCTGGCGATCATCATCCTTGCCCATTTTTGTTTTTGTTTTGAAATGTTTGAAAATATTTATTAAAAAGGTTTGACTGGACTTGGGTGGACCCAGGCTACCTACGTACCCTGCGGAAGGGGATCAAGCCAACGTAGTTCGAAACAGCTTTTTCGAAAAATGCTTTTGATGTTTTTGACGTTTTTAGATTTTTGCTATTTGATTTTTATGTGTTTTTTATCCCTTTTGATTGAAAAGAGGGATTTGGCTCAAGAGGTTGCCGTCCGTCATAGCCTAAACCCGAGAGAAGTATTCCCAAAATCGATGGAATCCCAAAACTAGAATAGGATCCCGAGGAACGCGAAGAGAATGGTCCCGAAAAGAAAGGAAACCCCTCAAACCCTGTGAAGACCCTGAGATGGGGAAAATGATAGGAAGGGCAAGGGGTTGGCTCAAGAAACATTCCGTCATCGCCTGGGGCATGTAGAACGTGAATGAAAAGGCTACAATAAGTTGTTCCATAGATTACATCATGATCAAGTGGAGAGACAAAACGGATAGAGATGTAATTCGACAATTTCTTCTTTTGCCAAGTATAAGAGATATTCCAACAAACATAGTAAGTATTCTCGTTTAGAATGCATTGACTGAGATACCCAGTATAAATGAAGGTAGCAAGTCTTGAGACACTAGTAATTGAAATTCCATGATTGACATTAGAGCAGGAACTAGACAAGTGGAACCCAAAACAAGACAAATGAGCCATAAGCATTCTGACAGGGGACAAATGAGCTTAGTGCTCTTATTGAACGAGGTAATTCTAACTGAGTTTGGCGCACTCCCCAAAACAAGGTATACTCACCGAATCATACAAATATCAGCCTCCTATACCTTGGGGAAACAACATTAACACAACCATGTTTTGAAAATTATGTTATTAGCATTCTTGTCTTGATATTAACATTACCGAGGTTTAATATGACTTGGTGCAATTATCAAAACATTGTGATGCAAAATCTAGCTCTGAAAAGGATTAGGCAATTATCTGATATATCTGCCTTGTGGGAGGATATCTACTCACGGATCAACAAAAGGGAATGAAACCTGTTGCTTCACACCTTCAACATCCTCAATATCAGCTCGAGAGTTTACGGATTTCGGCAAAATCTACCAGAGAAAATGACTGGATTCGGTCCTCCCTCTCTCTATCTCTTTCCCTATGTGGCTGCCCCCAAATGAAGCTCCCTCTACTCCTCTGCTCTCTGCTCTTCTCCCTCTCTACTGTGTTGCTCCCCCAAAAAAAATCCAAAGCCTCTCCCAAAATAAAAACCGAGCAACCCTTCTCCTTTCTCTTTTTCTTTTCCTTGTAAAGATGGAGGGTTTCAAAAGTTAAAGAAAATGATGGTAAAAAAAATGTGAATGGTTGAGGGTTACAGGGAAGATAGGATTTGGGGCTTTGATGGAGATGAAAAATGGGAAGGGGAGAGGTGAAATCTGTAACCAATCACTGGATATGATGGACATAGTGGAAGTGGGAATGAAGGTGAGAGGTGACTGTGGAATGGGGATTGCCGGATTCCAAGGAGATAGTGGTCGGAGATGACCGGAGTTGGGGAGAGATGAAGATAAGGGTAGTGATGATGGTGGGGTTTGAGAAAGGAGATGGTCGGATTTGAGAAGGGTCGAAGAATGGATCAGATTTGGGTGGGTGGAGGTGGCACGGCCGGAGCTCCGGTGATGGAGAAGTAAAAGGAAGGGTTTGGAAGTGGTTGTGGAGAAGAAGGAAGAGGGTTTTGGTGATGGGGCTTGTGGGATGGGAGGTGGCTGAGGCAGAGGAGAGAAGAAAAAGGGAATGGGTGGAAATGAAATGGGTTTCAGTGGCCAGTGGGTGCAGAGATGGTTGGCCGGCCGGAGATGGGGACGGTGTTGGTGGTGGCGAATGGAGCTCGAGCTCCCTCTCACACTCTCTCTCTCTCTCTCTCTGTGTGTGTGTGTGTGTGGCTGCCAAATGAGAGACTTCCCCTTCTCTTGGAGTTGCTCTCTCTCCCCCTCCTTTTCCTGTGGTTGCACCAACGAGGCCCTCTGTTGGGGACCAGAAAATGAACAACCTCCTCCCCTTAAAACCCTAGCCGGCCTCTCTTTTATGAAAGAGAAATGATATATTTTGCCCCATTTTCCTCCTGGACAGCCCCCCCTGGTATGTAATTTTTCATTCTTAATTGTTGTATAGGGGGTGTCCCAAATAAGAGTAGGGGTGGGACAAATGATTTTTTTCTTTGAAATGCTATTGGCACAGCCATGTTTTGATAACGGTACAAGCTCGGCTTGCATTTTTGTCAATTTTTCGCCCATTTTATCTAAAAATTTGCAGGGGCCCTTGGGAACATTAGCATCCTCTTGGGAATTTTGCACCCAAGAATGGGCACAATGGGTAAGTAATCATTCGGGTTTTCTTCGCACTTGGGGCTCGATTTTTTTAGGGAATTTGAGACTTGATTCTGGGAGACCGTGAATTCGGTTTCGGGACTCGGATTTCGGGATTTATTCAATTTTTTTGGGAAATGGGGCCAGGTCAAAATCGGGTGTCTACAGTTGCCTACGTATCACAGTGTAGGAATCAGGTGGCACGTAATTCAGGGTGAATGCTCCTAGTTTGAAGGTAGAGTGATTTTTATTTTCTCCTTTTCTTTACTCTATTTTTTTTCTCTTTTTCGATTTATTTCTTTTTCACTTTTTTTTATTTATTTCTTTTTTCTCTGATTGATAGACTCTTTCTTTTTCTTTTTGGAATGATTGAATTTTTTCTTTTGAAAAGACCGAACTCGGCTTCACCGAGCTACCTACGTACCCCAGTGTAGGGATCAGGTCTTGCGTAGTTCAGGGTGAACGCCCCTAGTTTGATGGGTTTTCAAAGGAATTTTATTCAGGCTCAATGGGTTTGCAAACGGGTATTCTTTTTTATATTGGGTCATGAATTTGGAATTTGTTCGGCCAAAGGAGGCCTTCCGATGTTCAGGGTTGGAGTTGATCTAGGTGATAAATTCTCTTCGTTATTTTTTTTCTTGCACTTTTTTTTTCACAGAGTTTGATGGCATTTCCAGGTAAGAGATAATATGTCTTATTCTTTCAAGATTCTGATATATGCTTTTTGACTTTGATGGAGCGAACTCTTTCTCTGTCATTCTTCATCCACGAGTCGGTAACTCTTGATATTTGACGATCGCTTTTCAATACTTGCTCTGAACTTTTCTATCTTGAATTTGTTGACTTCATATTATGAATTTGGGAACCAAGCTCATTGACTGGAGATATGAAAGTTGTTTCCAATCCATGCCCCTTGTAAGCATATGTCTCTCACTTCATTCATTTTCTTTAGCTTTCTATCTATGTCTTGCACCTGGTATCGGTTATAGCGCTTCTAGACAATCATCTTATCCTCGAAATGATTTTATTAATTATTTGCGCTCATTTGGAGGGTAATGCATTTTTAATTGATATTTACTAGATTAAAGTTTTAGTGCCAATACTTATCATTTCAATTTCTTCCTTGAAAGGTTGGGATCGGCGCTCCTCCTCTTGTTTAAGCATTTGCTGTGATCCAAGGAGAGTTTCGTCGATCTCTTCCTCATTTGTGGAGGGAGTGTTTTTTTTATTGTTATTAAGATCAGAAGCATACTTGAGACATAAACACATATGGGCTATCAGAACTGATATTTTCATTTAAAAGAGTATTACATCAAATGACCTATCTTGAACATGCTAAGGATTCACAACTCTCAAAACTAAGAAGAAAAGCAGAACATAACGGGCCTGAACTAGGCATTGACCTTGAACTATAAGACCTGACTTATTAACTGGACTGAACATAAAGACTTGACTCAATAAAAAAAGTGAAGGACTAAAACTGCAACTGCTGCAATTGTCTGGCTTTGGAGGCCCGACAAAAGCTGGTTCATGTCTGGTACTCTCAATTTTGGATTCTTCTTCACTACAACCAGACATGTGCTTCTTTAAACCTTGAGTTGTCTAAGCAGTGAGATTTCTTGGTGGCGGTACTGCATGAGTCAGCATAGGATTATTGACCGTACTGGGTCTTTGCTGGAAGACAAGCCCGTTATTGTCGAGCAACCTTTGGATCCTGAATTTTAGGGCAACGCAATTGTCAGTGAGATGGCCGGGATTTTTATGGTATTCGCAGTGTTGGTCTGCTCTCCAATTCACCGATAAAGGATTAGGAGGAGTCCTAATGCCGGGTAGGATAATATGACATGAGGCTAGACACTGCCTGAGTATCTCAGATGGTGGAAGAGGGAGAAGAGTAAATTCCGTCTGATCCTGTGGCCGAGGTGCAGCCCTTGATTGATTGTATTTGAATACGATAGGGTTTTGTAGCTCCCTGATATTTTTTGAAGTAAAATTGTCTCGGTTATAAGCCCCATGTGTTACAGCCTCTTGTAGACACCCCCATTTTGCTATACTTTAAAAAGCAAAAGATTTGGTAGTTTGTCAAGTCTCGAGTCCATATTTCGCAATAGATTAGGCATCCATGCATTCTAGGGTAGATTTCATCTCATTTTAGGTGTTTGGAAGTTGATTCGCAATCCTAAGGTTTGTAGGGTGTTCCAATGGTATCTGGAAGATGAAAGTTCAAGTTTTCAAGCAAGTGAAAAAACCTGCTATTTTTAGAATTTTCAGGGTTACCCTCATTTTTGCCCATTTTTGCACTACAGGGGTATTTTAGTCATTTTCAATATGTTTCATTTGACCTCTAGGGAGTGTCTAAGGAATCTTAGATCATTTCATGAATTTTGGAAAGCCTGCTAAATTTAGAGGGGTTTCGCTTGATTTGGAAATTCTATGTGTCAAGGGCATTTTGGGTATTTTCAGGGAGTACCAAATGATCCTGTTTGATATTGCCCACCAAAAAGACTCAATTTTAAAAGTTTCTATTTTTGAAGTTTGACCACAAAGACAATCCATTTTTAACTTTCCCCTTTAAGGGGTGAACCAATTTGAGGGTATTTTTGTGGCATTTGGATGTGTAATGGTTGAATAGAGGTATTTTGGTCTGAAAATTTATTTTTTCTAAAGGGGATGGTTCGACCAAATGTCGATGGTGCACCATAAATGTCATATGGGTTGGGTTCATCAATTAAAATTTTAAATTTAAAGGATTTTATTGAATTTTCATTAAAAAAGAACCCAAAAATACATTTCATAAGGCCCATTGGGCTAAAGCCCACAAGGTGGGGGGGTCCATGTGGACCCACCCATGTGGGTCGGCCACATAAGTGGGCACCCCACATGAGGAGGCCACATGGGAAAACGTCCAACATGGGATGAGGTGGTTGGTGACATCATATTTGTTTTGAAAAAATAATAAAGAAATGAAGAGTTATAATTAGAAAGGGCTTGTATGATCAGGTTACTAAAACAGCCATAACGTTTTAGCTTATCATCTAAAAAATTTGTCATTATACTTGTTTCGAACGTCTCGAAAAGCTCTACAACTTTTTAGTTTATGACTTTTCTTGAATCAGCCTCTAAATTGGTCAAAATAAGCTCAAACGTTGGGCAGCCCTTTTTGGACGAAAATCATTCGTAAAAGCTAGTTTCCTATGTGAGAAAGCTTCTAGATTGATCTTGAAGGATTTTCATTGTGTAATTTAGCATTGCTTAGCTTGCAAAAAATAAGATTTAGAAATAAGTTCAATATGAAAATCAAAGAATGAGAAAGTCAAAGCACAAATTGGAAACTAACTAAAGGTCCTCACATTAGAAACTTCCAAATCCAATCTAACCCTAATTTTTTCTATAAAAACAAAGCAAGCACAACCTTTGGCTTCTCTCTAGAAATTTTCATCCCTCTCTCTCCTCCATCTTGGAATTTGTTCCATTGTTTTGTGTGCTTTGGTGTTCATCTCTATCACTTGGTTCTATATAAAGTGCTTTCATATATTCAACATATTCAACATTTGAGGTTATTCAGGATTTTCTTTGCAATTGAAAGGGTAAGTTAAAGCGTATATCCAAGGATTACTTACCCTAGAGACAAGGAGAGCTAGCAAGGTTGGTCTTCCAAAACCCTCACTAGAAGCATGCTAGGATTGAATTTGTGATTTTCTTTCAAAAGCTATGAAGATGAAATTGTTTGCATGTGAAACTTTGAGGAGATTAGATCAGGTTTAGGTTATTTCATAATAAAAAATGTTTCCTGAAAAATCTATTTTTTAATACTAAAATCCAATTTTTGAAATTAAGAGGGTTTAAATCCACTTTACAAAGCAACATTAATAAACCTTTGAAATTTCTTAATTTTTTCAATCTCTGAGTCTTTTATGTATTAATGAGCATAGAAATATTAAATTTTCAGAAATTTTGACTTCGTTTCGACCACGATTTGACCTTTTGAACTTTACCCTCAAAAGGGTAAAATTCCAAAGATCGAATTTAAAAATATGTCAAAACAAATAAAAAATCAATGAAAATTTAAACATAATAGACTTTTAAGGTTTTGGAATAGTACGAATTTTTTGAAGAATTTTGGATTTAATTTAAGGGGCTTAAAATTTTATTTAATCGTAGGCGTATTTTTGAAAAAAACTAATTTTTGAAAAATATATAAAATTTCCAGAGATAAAATTTGGATGAGAAGTAACTAAGACTTAATCTAATTTCCTGTGAATTTTTCTAGATTTTTGGTTGCTGTTAGATACTTGTCTATGATTTTTTTATGCCAAATCAAGCATGCCGGAAAAAAATAGTAAATTGCAATGAAAAATTCTGAAAATATTTTTTTGAGAGTTACTAGTAGCATTACATGTTTTCATGTAGTTTGGATTGATTTGGATCAGATTTACTATGTGTTTCTTTGTAAATTCATAATCTAGACAGATACTTTTAAAATAAAAAATTGATAGTAAATCATTCTTAAAATTCATGGAACTTTTACAGTAATCCTCTCTAGTCCAGATAAATTGACTGTAAACATTTGAACTTATTTAGATTAGATTTGCTATGAGTTGTTGTGTAAATCTATAATCTGGACAGAACTCTTCAATATTCAAAAACTGATAGCACAACATATTTAAAATCCATTAAAAGCTTAGAGTAATCTTCTCTAGTCAATAGAAAGCTACTGTAAAAATTTCAGCTTAATCCGATTAGATTTGCTATAAGTTTATGTGAAAATCTATAATCTGAACCGAAATTGTAAAATTCTTAAATAAATTCGAATTGTTATAAAAAATTTCAGACAATTCTAATGCTCTATCATATATTCAATCTTTAAACTATTGAAATAGAAACTTTATGAGTCATTGATTTCTTTTGCTAATTTGCAATACTATGATAGTTTAATCACTAAGATTGGGTTCATAATCGTATCTTAATTGCGATCAATCATTAATAATTTGAGCATTTAAATTATAGTATGTTGTTGGCTCCGAGGTCCACTATCCACGAAAATCCTGAGAAATATGCCAGGCACTAACATACTATAACTACTTACGTGTTAAATTATGCAAGGGTGGAAAGCACGATTCCCTTCCATGAATGCAACTCAAGGCTGAAACTTGCCAATAATAGAGCATTTGGTATTCCTTAGATGTTAGGAATCGAAAATCTTTGAAAAATTAAAAATTATTAACTTAATTAATTAAGATCATTTGATCCTTGCTTTTGGAACCGTTCGATAACGGTATCTCTTCATAGGGACCTTTAGAACCAACTAGGAACACTTATGTCACGTTCTACGTTTTACGATGTCCTAGAGTTAGGGAGTCTAGTCTTATCACAACCAATTGCTATTATTATTGGTTATTATTAGCAATAGGGTCATAAATCTAGTTACACTAGTTACCTCTTTTTCCCACAGGACAAGCCTAGTTACCTAGGATGTAGGTTAACCTGCATTAGTCTAAGGGACATCTTGCACTTAGATAAGACCATATAACATCTTAGATGAAGTCCTAGGATAATAAAAGCTACTCAACTTGAATTAAATAAATTTTCTTAAACTGTTGAAACTGTTAGTCCAGTCTAGGCCACCGAACTACGATCAACTCTGATTCCAGTGAGGCTTGGATACATAGGCAGCTTTGGATGCTTTGAAAGGCATACCGAGCACGAGTCTGCCCACTACAAATGGTGAGGTTTTGTATATTAGTTTTTTCTAAATTCTTAACTAAATTAATTAAAATATATAGGATTTCCCTCAAATTAGAATTTTAGGAGATCATTCACTTAGATTGAATCCAAACAAAATAAGAAAATCAAGATACACATTAGGGAATACATTGAAATTAGATTTTAGGATGCATGTCACATAGTTCGCACATTAATAAAAAGTTAAATTTGCCATTTAAAAGAAATTCAAGAGAGTTAACTTTTGGAATTGAAGACCGGATTATCAGGCAAGAATGATGCTTATGGTGGTAACTCAACATACCTTCCATTCTCATAATCCGGTAACGAATTTAGATTTCTGGTCATTTAAGGGTCCTAGATCTCTCATCTGGGTGGCGACTCTGTCATTCTCTTTTGCGTGAAGTTCGGATTGCTTTAGTGATCCCAAGTTCACGGAAAAGACGATTTAAATGAATAATAAAAGGCACGCGTCAACCGCGTGGGTACGAGAGACCAAGAGAGAGGGAAGCGGGCCGCACCACCCCTCTCGCGGGATCGGGTCCCACACCTCTTTGATTTTTTACCCCGTGGAGGTAAGGCTTGCAGCGTTTACAACGCATTGATGATTCTGATTATGATAATATTTTATTGGTTCTTCTGGTGGCAAGAGATCGAGGAATCCATCTACCAATACTAAATCCAACTTTTCTTCGTCACCTGAATCACTGTCACTGCTGCTGCTACTACTGAGTTCAATTATCGGATCTGGTTTGGAGAGGTTGACGAATTCCCTTCTTGGTTTTTTGAATGATTCTCCCTGGTCATGTTCATGAGTTAGAGGTTCTTTTGCCCTTTGACCGGCCGAGTTCCATATAACAAAACTTTGTGCTCCATCACCCTGTGGTCGGAGTCATGAGATTGGGAATAATTTGTCTGCTTTTGCTGCTTCATTTGATGAACTTCTTGTGTTAGCGCGGCCATTTGTCTAGAGAGATTCACAATTAGTTCTTCTGAACACATAACCATGGAAAAGCTAGGACCTTTGCCCTTAGAAACAACAGTAGTTCGACCAAATTTCTCAATCAGTTGAGCTTTGATGAATTGATTTTCTTCCTTCAATTCCTTCATCTGCTGGACGAGCTGGGTCAAGGCTTTAATGATGTAAGAGAGCTGGGAATTTTTCATAGAGTTTGCCATGAGTATGGAAGGAGAGGGTTAGAGACGCTTCCAAAGAAAATGGAGAATTAGCTTCCTCACTGACCACGAATAGATTCAAACCCCAGAAGCTTTCCTGAATTTTCAGTTGTGAACAATATTGACATGGGAAGAATAAGAACAATATATGAGCTTGACATTCAAGGAGTGTTCCTTCTCAATGACTGAAAAAATATTATACGCTAAGCAAGTAATTGGGACAATAGAATAAATCCTAATGATCGAGACATAATAATGATGGCACAACCGTGCAGGGGAATGCCCCTAGTTTAAGGATCATGAGAATGAACTCTACGGAGTTTCGCAAAGTAATCTTCAAAAAGGTCACCCCTTGAGTAAGAAGAGACCAGGCATACAAGTATGATCAGATCATTTCAAAAGGAGGATCAGGATTACATAATCATACGATCAAAATAGACTTCCCACCAATTAATAGAAGGAATGAAGACATGATTGAATCTCATAAGAGAAAAACGATAGACGCATGATCAAAAGATTAGGCGAAATTGCTCAAGATTGGACTCAACGGGTACATCAAGAAGAGACTAATCCTATGAGATCTTGGGAAAGATGGGGTTTATATCCTAATCTCAAAGTAAAAGTTTGTAATCGTCTTACATCTTATTGGTGTTACCTGAAGGCATCAATCCTAATCCTAATATAGTTGAGTGGAGAAAGGATCTCGACTCTTAACTTTGTTTGTGTACCTAAAACCGATCGTAACCATTGGAAGATGGACTATGGCCTAATCTAGACACAAATGGGTAGGATATCCTAATCTAGGCTTACACATGTGATGCAGGCGTGTTCGTACTATATGCAAGTGTGAGGTAATCTAGGGGTAAGGCCAGGGCTCCCTTAGCGTGAATCCGTATTCAATATACTGTACTAGTGTCCGGCGTATCAGTACGTGAACAAGCAGATCCGTTTACGTACCATAAAGGTACTAGGCTAAGAGTGGAATGCTTCTCTAGCACAGAGGCACCAGGTCATGACCTCCCAGTCAACCATGCTAGATAACACTCCGGGTTCCTAAATAGGGCGTGTGTGCATGTGAGATGCAAGGGTTTGGATGCAAGTGATGTAAGTGTATGCAATAAGTTCTCGTAATTCTATAATGCCTTCAGGTTTTGTTAGATTAAGTTTGCAGCATAATGTGATGAAAAAGTAAAACAAACAAACTAATCTATTAAACATATAAGATATAAGATGGAGTTTTTGTGAGCCAATTAAACTAAATTCAAATGAGTCATCCTTTGAAATTTTAATGAAGTTAGGTGGCCCCCAGCAGAGTCGCCAGTCTGTGAGACCCGATCCCGCAAGAGGGGGCGCGACCCGCCTCCCTCTCTTGGTCTCTCGTACCCCCGCGAATGGCGTATGCTTTTTATTATTGATTTAATTCATCTTTTACAAGAACTTAGGATCACTAAAGCAATCTGAATTTCACGCAAAAGAGAATGACCAAAGTCGCCACCTAGGTAAGCGACCTAGAACCCATAAGTGACATTGTAATGATCTGCGATCCCAGAAGTCTAGATTCGTTACCTGATTACGAGAATGGAATGTATGGGGAATTACCACAACATGCACCATTCTTGCCCGGTAATCCGGTCTTCAATTCCAAAAGTTAACTCTCTTGAAATTTCTTATAAATGGCTCATTAAACTCTTTTGATGTGCGAACTATGTGACATGCATCGTAAAATCTAATTTCAATATAATTCCTAAATGTGTATCTTGATTTTCTTGATTTATTGAGATTCAATCTATGTGAAAGTTCTCCTAAAATTCTAATTTGCGAAAAAATGCTAAGTGATTTAATTAATTTAATTTAAGATTTTACATGAGAAAAGAAATAAAAAACTACCCTAAAAGCCCCACTTATTGTGTGTGGGGCAGACTCATGCTTGGTATGCTATTCAAAGCATCCAAAGCTGCCTACGTATCCAAGCCTCAGTGGAATCAGGGTCGATCGTAGTTCGGTGCCTGAACTAAGCTACATGCCGAAGACATCTAGGACACCAATCTAGACTGGATTGACTGTTTCAACAGTTTTCAAGAGATTATTTAATTCAAGTTGAGTTGATTTTATTATCCTAGGACTACATCTAAGATGCTATATGATCCTATCTTAGTGTAAGACATCCCTTAAACTAATGCAGGTGAACCTACATCCTAGGTAACTAGGCTTGTCCTATGGAAAAAAGGGTAACTAGTGTAACTAAATCTATTACTCAATTCCTAATAATAGCAATCGGTCGTGATGAGACTGAACTTCCTAACTCTAGGACACCCTAAAACCTAGAACATAACATGACGTAAGTGTTCCTAATCAGCTCTTAGGGTTCCTACGAGGGTAGGACCATGGACAATGGTACCAAAAATGCTGTTATGAGGGTTTAACCTAACCCAATTCATTAAGTTAGTGTTTTCCGTACTTTAAGGAGGTTTCCTATGACCTAGAAATCAGTTGTTCTAAGGCTCTAAGGGTCATTCATCCCTTTGTTTAGATCGAACTCAAAAAGGAAATCATGGTTTCTTCCCTCATACCATTTAGCGAATGAATTATAATAGGTTGTTATCTGGCATTTTCACAGGATTTCTGTGGAATACAACCTCGGATCTAACAACATATTTAATTCATAGGCTAAAAGGTCGTGGGTCGAACACACTGCAAAGACAATCATGGGTTCAATCCTCACATACAGCTATCCAAGACACCTAATTATGAAGACAACCACTGACTTTTTAGAGTTTCTGTTATAAAAGTTCAAGTATGATGTATGTTCTGGAAAGCTATTAACTTCTTGAATTTTTCATGATTTTTAAGGTTAAAATTAATTTTTGATGAATTTTATTAAATTAGGCCAGATTCATGACATTACAAAGAAACACAGGGAATTCAATCCAAATCAGTTCAAATTTTGTGAGAACATGTTATACCAGTAGTAAACCTCAGTAAAATATTTCCAGAATTTTGTATTCAGATTTGATATTTTGTCCAGATTTAACATAGCATGCTTGATTTGACACAAAAAAATCATAAAAAATATCTAACAATACCCAAAAATTCTGAATAATTTAACAAAGATTAGGTCAGATCCAAGTTGTTTTATAACCAAATTTGACTTTTGGAAAACAGTATATTTTCTGAAAATTGATTTTAAGCCAAAATACTTTTGGAATTAAAAAATCATATATCATATTAATTTAATCCAAAAAATCATGAAAAAATTTGTGTTGTTTTAAAAGCATGAAAAACTACTGTAGCCAAATTTCCATCAATTTTGGATCTGTTTTGGCTCTTTTTAAAATCGATCTTTGCAAAAATACCCTTATAGGGGTAAAATTCAAAAGGTCGAATCGTCACGGATTCAATCATTTTGGAAATTTAACTTTTTATCCTTCTTTTATGCAAATAGGATTCAGGAATTGGAATTTTCAAAAAAACCAAAGGGTTTATCATACTTGCTTCGAAAAGGGGGTTTTAACCCTTTATTTTTCAAAAATCAAAATTAAATAATAAAAATAGATTTTTGAGAAAAAATTCCAGATTATAATACTCCTTTAACCTGACCTTATCTCCTCAAAGTTTCACATGCAAACACTTTCATCTTCATAAATTTTCAAAGAAAACCCTAAATCTAACCCTAGCATGCTTCTAGTTTAGACTACATGAAAGAGGGTTTAGAAGACCAGCCTTGCTAGCTCTTCTTGCCTCTAAGGTGTGTAGTCCTTGGATATACACTTTGACACACATTCTACTTAGCACCAATTTCTCTTCGATTGCCGGGGATGCGTTGCTCGAACGAAAACCTAAAGAAGAATGAAGGAGGATGAATTGTGCTTCCAAAGAGGGTCCAAAACAATGGCTGAATTGCTCCAATAGTGAGAGGGGACGAAATTTCTCAATGGGACAGCAGGTCGGATGAATTTCAAGAGGAGAAAAGCCTTGGGTGGATTTGCCTTTATAGGGGCACAAGGCTAGATTTGAGTGAATTTGGAAGTTGCCAATTTGTGCTTTGACTTTCTCATTCTTCGATTTTCACGTTGAACTTATTTGTAAACCTTGTTTTCTACAAGCTAATCAATGCTAAATTACACAATGGAGATCCTTGAAGATCAATTTAGAAGCTTTCTCACATAGGAAACTAGCTTTTATGAATGATTTTCATCCAAAGAGGCTGCCCAATGTTTAAACTTATTTTTGACCTATTTAGAGGCTGATTCAAGAAAAGTTGTAAACTAGAAAATTGTAGATCATTTCGAGACGTTCGAAACAAGTATAAATTAATAATTTTTGAAAGAGAAGATAAAATGTTATGGCTGTTTTAGTAACCTGACCATACTAGCCCTTTCTAATTATAACTCTTCCTTTCTTTATTATTTTTTTTTCAAAACAAATATGATGTCACCAACCACCTCATCCCATGTTGGACGTTTTTGCATGTGGCCTCCCCATGTGAGGCGCCCACTTATGTGGCCGACTCACATGGGTGGATACACATGGACCCCCAACTTGTGAGCTTTAGCCCAATGGGCCTTATGACATATATTTTGGGTTTTTTTAATGAAAATTCAATAAAATCCTTTGAATTCAAAATTTTTATTGATGAACCCAACCCATATGACATTTATGGTGCACCTTCGACATATGGTCGAACCATCCCCTTTAGAAAAATATTTTTTTGGAGCAAAATGCCCCTGTTTGATCATTACGCACCCAAAGGCGACTAAAATAACCTTAAATTGGATTGCCCCCAAAGGGGAAAGTTAAAAATAGAAAGTCTTCATTGTCAAAACTAAAAAATAAAAAGTTTTTAAGTTTGCTTCTTTTGGTGGGTGATATCAAACAGGATCACTTGGAATCCCCTGAAAATGCCCCAAATGCCCTCGACACACGAAATTTCTGAATCAAGTGAAACCCCTGAGAAATTCTAAATTTAGCAGGTTATCCAAAATTCATGTAATCACTCTAGATTTCTCAGACACAACTCAGGGATCAAATGAGACACACTGGAAATGACCAAAATACCTCTGATGTGCAAAAAAAAGAAAAAATGAGGGAAACCCTGAGAAAAGCAAAAATATGAGGTTTTCTTATTTGAGTGGAAACTTAAATTTTCATCTTCTGGAGATCAATGGCACCTCCTAGAGACCTTTAGGAATGCGAATCAACTTTAAAACTTCTTAAAAATGCAAGAATACCTAATCTAATATGGAAGACCTACTCATGACTCGATGAAACTTCTGAATCTCTTGCTTTTCAAAGCGTAGCAAAATGGGGGTGTCTACACTTTCACTTTCAAATTCTTCCTTTTTGTTGTTGCCAAAAGGGGGAGAATTTTGAGAATTGATTAGGTAGTCCATAGTTATATGCACCACATATTTTACATTCACATATTATACTTGTGCATATAGTGAGGGGGAGCATTGCTCTATTGTTATTGATTTTTCTAGATATCTCTTGCCTCCCTAATCAATTTTTTTGCCATCAACAAAAATGGGGAGAATGTAAGCCTAAGGGTTCCCATAGGTTCAATCATTCACCTTACCTTCTTGTTTTGATGCTAGCAAATTCAAATTGATTAGCATTTATGGACTAATGTGTTGCTTTGATATGTTGTGCCTTATACAGGAATTTCACATGTCATATGTCCATTACAAAACTCATCACAACACATGGCTTGCGGATCCACACACACATGATCAAAGAGCTTGCACACATAATGAAGACATAATCATTTGAAGATGTTCAAGTGAAGAAGCTCAAGATGAAGATCCCATAAGTTGCCTAGCAAAGTGTCAAGAAGAAGCTTGAAGATGAACCTGCCTTGGTGACACCTCATGTACCTTTCAACATGTATTGAAGACTGGAGGAGATTACAAGAACCAGATCAAGTTGAAGAAGTTCACTCATAAGTTGAAGAAGTCCAAGAAAGTGCCAAGGAGCCAATACAATCCAAGAAGGCTCTAGGTTTACTTTTTTAGATTGTATTTAGAGTCTTCTTGATTTTATGAAGATTGCACTTTCAAATGGTTTTCATAATTAATTTTTATATCTTTGGAAACCATCCACATACCCAAAAATGTGTTTGAAAACCTTGGACTAAAGCCCAAAGACAATGGCCCAAAGCCTTGATTTTTATTAGTTAAAATAGAATTTTATACAGGGCCGGTTTGCCGGGGTTTCCCGAGCCACTGCGGCAAGGTAGCTGGAAATCCAGCACTTGCCTAAACAAAGCAGGCCGGTCAACTAGGGCGTCCCAGGCGACCACGGATATGCTTCTGTCGAAACAGAAACATCCAGCATGGTTTGGGTGGGCGACCGCCATAGGGCCGGTCGACCGCGGATAGTGTTTGAAGTTAAAGTTTAAATCAAACAGGGAGACCTCGTCAGGCGACCGTCATGGCTCGATCGACCGCGACGATATAAATTTGAAAATAAAAAAGAGAGCCCGATAAGGGCGGGCGACCATCGTACCTCGGTCGACCGCCACGGCCTGGAAAACTAGCCGTTGGGGCTTGCGGGGCTTGACTTTTTCAACCCATATTTTTATAGTTTTACCCCCAAACGGTCATATTTGAGATGGGCTATATATACACTATCTAAACCTTTCTAAGCAACATTTTTCAATATTTTTCACATCTACTTGAACCTAAACTTTCATATCAAAAGGTTTCTCCTCTTCTATGCCTTGAACCTGTATTTTACATTCTATCAAGAGGATCTCCATAGGGCTTCTACATTTTATCTTTTCTTTGGAGATTTTGTGAGCTTCAACTTTTGTATCAAGCCTAATCAAGAGGCTAAGAGAGTTCTTTATAGTTCTTCATTTGTTCTTGAGGGTCTCCGCTTCGGCTCGGTAACAAAGGTGAATCCGGCGTAAGAGGGTGTGTGCTCGCCAAGGCTTCGTGCAGAAAAAGAGTTTGTTCCCTTGGAGTTGAAGATGGTGTTTGTACATCTTGGAGATTGTGAGATATCATTTTTAGTGGAGTACCCAAGGAGGAAAACTTGGAAGAGTGGAGTAGGTCTTGTTGATAGACCGAACCACTATAAATATTGTGTGTTCCTTGTGGTGTGATTCTCGTTTCTTCTTCTTCTTACTTGAAGATTGGTAATCTCTAACCTTACTTATGCTTATGTTTTATTGAACAACGATTAGAGCTTATAAAGGATAAAGTAATATCTAAACCCTAGCTTCCATTGTCTTGCTTATTTGGACAAGGGTTGGATTAATTAGTGCTTAATTGATGAATTAATTTTTAATACCACATATAATTAAGCCAAAAATTTTAATTAGCCAATTCATTCCCCCTTGGGTTGTCACACTTGCATTTCAGGAGACTTCTTACATTCTCTGGTATTCAGGTTACTACGGTTAAACACCCCTTGAGCCATGACTTCCTCATTTTGTGTGCCCACAATGATAAAGTGCTTAAAGTCTGGATAGTATTAGAGAGACATGTGGTACTAAAGTTGAGGGGAGATATTCTTCATGATTATCTGGACCAGCTCCTCTTCAGAAGGGCGCTCCATCATTTGCGCCACTAACCTTCTGCTTCTTTTTACAAATGTTAAGAAAGACTCCTTCGTGTCCTGTTTAATTCTCTCCAGATCC
Source organism: Tasmannia lanceolata (assembly GCF_043159265.1). NCBI lineage: Eukaryota > Viridiplantae > Streptophyta > Magnoliopsida > Canellales > Winteraceae > Tasmannia > Tasmannia lanceolata. The sequence goes on along the minus strand of NW_027518789.1, from coordinate 1,571,117 downwards.
TTACTGGTAATTTATGTGCCATCAACATACTTAAATTGTTTTATGAACTGTTCCCCTATATCCTTCTATATCATATAACGAGTCTTATCTAGGACCATGAACCACCTTCTAACAAGCTTTGTCAGAGAAACAGGAAATAATTGAGCGATCTGCTCAGGGGATAGACCTTGGGGTTGACACATAATAGTGAACATCTGCAAATGGGTGATCGGGCAACCAACGCCATCATATTTGTCAAAATCCGGCATCTAAAAATTGGCCGGAAGACGGATTTTAGGAAAAAGAGTGAGGTCACTTGGATTAAAGCTTCCTTGATCTTGGAGCTAGATAGCCTGAACTTTCTTGGTGAGACTGTCTAGCTTCTCCATGACTGTCTTATCAACTACTGCATGAGACGGTTTGCTGTTATCCTCACTGTATTGTTCTTTCTCAAAATCTTCCTCCATTTTATCAGGGATAGAAACAAACACAGGGTGGGTGGGCGCTTCTTAAGTAGCTGCATGGTGCATAGGCCCTTGTCTTTGGAAGGTGATGGTCCAAACTTCTCAAAAAGCTGGGCTTCCCGGTTCTCTTCTTTGATTTCCTGCAATTGCTTGAGAACCAAGGTCAAGGTATCAGCAATGGCATTAGACTGCGGATTATCTGATATTTCCGCCATAGATGTGGACGGAGGAGAAGGAACAGATGCTGGAATAATCTTAGAGGGTGGTGAAGAGACAGGCCTCCTTTCCAACCGTGAAGAAATTCAAACCCAAGGAGTGGTAGGCTTATCTATGGTGACAACTTCCTGAAATATTTAAAAGACACATTTAAAATTGCGGATGTATATGAACAAAAGTACACATGGACACACATAGATGGAAACGATGAAGAATAAAGATCAACTCTATTGATTGATAACCAAAATTTGAGTACATGGTTCACTCTTATTAAATCAAAGACAAGATAATGAAACTAAACATTCTTTTCTGGATTTTTTCTTTGGACAGGGATCTTCTTCGAATGATTCTTCTAAAGATTTGATGGTTTTGGCATCCCAAGCAGATGCAATGGCTTTGACAATCTTTGCCTTAAGATCTTCAGGCAGAAAGAAAGGACGAAGCGAAGGTGCAACACATTGCTCTTTTCCATACTGACGCAAAATCCTGGCAGGAATATAAAATGAGGTTCTTTCAAGGCCGAGAAGGCGAATGTAGTAGGCCTCTTTGGAGTTGAAGACGGCTTTTTGAATCCCAGGCATTTTCCAATAGATTTGATCTTGTTGGCGAGACTATAACCTCTCGGTCCAATCAAACTTGTAATCAAAGGAAACATTGCGATGCCAATTGTGAAAGGTGCACAATAGGGCTACAACAAGGTCGGGTTGGGTCGGGTTTTTCAAAACCCTAGCCCAACCCTGGATCCCATTATCTCGGCCCTAACCCGCCCTGACCCTGAGTCAGGGCCGAAAAACCTCAACCCATGGCCCGCCCTGCAGGGCTCAGTCCTGGCCCTGGCCCGCCTTGATTGGGCAGGGCTGGGCCGGGCCGGCCCTAATTGACCCTAGTGCAAATACCTGTTAAGAGTGCCAAAAATAAAGCAACCACTTATCATATAGAACAAAATGATCAATAAACATAGAAAGGGAACAAAATAAGACAATATGAATTCAACAACTTGATGGGCAACAGAGACAATTAATAATAATAATCTAAAGAAACACCAATCCAAGATAATAGAAAACATTAGCAAAAGAAACATGCATCGATGGTTCAATTCTATAATAGAAAACTTAGGGTCGGGCCGGGTCAGGGTACCCGAGGCATTAACCCAGAACCCGACCCGACCTAAGTCAGGGTCTAAAACAATGAACCCTGACCGGCCCTCAGGGTTGGAAAATGCAGCCCTCACCCTGTTCGGGCTCAGGGCAGGTCAGGGCGGGTCAGGGCTAACAGAGCCAAACTTGTACCCCTAGTGCACAATATAGGATCATCGTTCACAGGAGTTGAGATCTTCAACTTGTGACATAACCACACATAGAGCAAGACGGGACAACCTAAAAATGAGCCAATGCGAGAGAGAACATGACGACCTAGAAATGAGCTAGTACGAAAGAGAGCCATATCATCAAACCCATTGAAGGTTTCTGCTAGTATTGTAGGGACTGGGTTGGCACCACGATCAATCTGATCCACAACATCCAGAAGAACAGCTGGCGCAATGCGAGAAGGCTGGATGGTGAGGAACCTAGCATAAACACAGAATATAAAAGCGCGGTGTCGAGACTTCTGGAGTTCCCAATCACCATGATATCCAATGGGAGAAGAAGTATCGATCAACTGCTGCATGGACACTCCTTGATCATCTATGAAGGAATCGATGGATCCATCTGTGGTCTTCATCCAGAGACGAAACAAATGACGTTAATCTTGCCGACAAGAAGGCTTAACAAGAGGGCCGTCCACAGAATACTCCAATAAGGTACACCACTCTTCAAAGGTGGGACAAACCTGTGGACCCCGATCCGGAGGAGGCGGCGAGAAACGGGCTCCCGTCGGTCCTTGGGATCATCCACGTGAAGGAGAGCTCTACCAAGGAACTCTCGAAACAAGTGCCACCCTCATACAATAGCTCGAGTGGCGATAAAAATGAGATACCTCTTGATCCGGAGCCAAGGCTCGAAACCAAGACGTACCTAAAATAACTCAGAGTCGCCATCCATGGATAGGCCATGGAACCCAAAAAAATAAAATCCTCTGTGCAATCGATAACCAAAAATATATATGGGTCCAAGCCTGATTACGGATGAGGAAGGTCCGAAGAGCATCTCAATCCGCCCAAGTGCAAGCACTTGGTCTCTTATGCCATTTTTTAATTAACTTTGATGAATTTCGAGTGAAAATCATGTGAAATGGGAACACATATCCCCGAGAAGACGTCTACCTAAACTTGCATGACCCAGGGATGAGCAAAAGAAAATAAATATCCAAGTCCTAAAGAGAAGTGATATCAGTGTCACCCGACATGGGAACAGACACTAGAATCCATCATCTCTCAAAGAGGTGAAGAAAACTAGAGTTAATCCCATATCAGATAAGCCTGTTATCTATCTCAGCACATTCATCTAACACCCATACCTAAAGAGAGCTAACATTAGTTTCATTTGTTATTAGAACAAACACTAGAATCCACTGTCTCTCATATAGAGGTATCGAAGACTAATGCTACTCTAATACCAGATAACTCAGATATCTGCCTCTAGTCATACATCTAATCCTAACCAACACATCTAGTAAGCAGTAAACAAACACATGCATATCTACAAAAAACTAAACATGATTTACCTGCGCAAGGAACAAACGTCAATAAATGATGGCAAAATGATAATCAACAATAATAAAGACTACAACTAAGCATATGAGCAGGAGATAATATACAAGTAAGCAATAAAGGGCTACAACTAAACATGTGAGAGCTACAGCTAGGCATGTGAGAGCTACACTTAAGCATGTAAGTAAACAAATAAAGAAATCATCTAAGTCAGAAAGAAAACTCACTGTCATACACATAAGCAAGAAATAATGATAATCATAAACACAAACCCTAAAACGCTAACAACAAACCCTAAGACCTTAAATTTTTTCGCTCGATTCTTTGGATGGTCTGGTGTTCATCCAAAGCTGCCTACGTATCCCTGCCTCCCCATGAATCAAGGCGACGTAGTTCTTCGCATCTATTCTAAACTAAAATTGCCTAAGACATCTAGACCACTAAACTTGACTAGACTGATTTTTAAAGTTTCTTGAACATTTATTTAAATTCAAGTGGATTGTAGATTTTAAGACACCCTATATGCCCTAACTAAATGCAAGTTAGCCCTAAACTAATGCATGTGGTTCCTAAATCCTATGTGTAACTAGGCAGTGTGTGTTAAGGAAAATAATGGGCTATCTAATGGATCCTATTCTAGTCATTAGTTAGCGAAGAGTATCACCAACTGACTGGACGGAGGCGTAACAAACTCCTAGGTAGGACAGACTCTTGACTCTAAAACAAACATAAAACAAAAACAAAGCACACAACATATCAAGGACAAACTCCTAACTTATCACGGACAAACTCCTAACTCTAAAACCACCTATCTAAGACAAACTCCTAACTCTAGAGGAAGAATTTTTCGAAAATAATGTTTTGGAAGACTTTTATGTTTTTTTTAAAGAGTGTAAATAATTTATTAACAAAGTTTGACTGGACTTGGAATAAAAATCCCAAGCTGCCTACGTATCTCGTGGAAGATGATCAAGTCAACGTAGTTCAGAAACAAACTTTCCTAACTACTCCTAAAACTTTTTGAATTTTCAACTATTTATGAGTTTCAAATTTCTAATGTTTTTGGATTTTAAAGTTTTCAAGTATTTTTTAGATTTTTAAATGTTTAAACCCTTAAAAAGGGAACATGCAAAACAGCACAATAGGGCCAAACCCTATGGCTAAAGGGGAAACTCTGAAATCAAATAAACTCACTAAAAATAAAATGATTCCAAAATGAGTAAACTAGTGAAAATGAAATGATCTCAAACAAGTAAACTAATGTCCCAGAACAAAATACAAATAATCCCAAAACAAGTAAACTAGTGTCCCAAGAAAAATGAAAATGATCTAAGATCCCAAATAGGTAAGGCTCTAAGACTGAGATAGTCCCTATAAAAGTGAAGTAACAACAACTCTAAAAAAAGGGCAAATAAGTCAAAGACTTGCTAATAACACTACAAAAAATGAGGGGTAAATAAGTCAAAGACTCTAATAATGCTACTAAGAATGGGGCGTGAATAAGTCAAGGACTCGCTAACAACATTATAAGAGGTAAATAAGTCAAAGACTGACTCCTAAATGAAGAAGAGACTAAAAGGTGCTAGTGAGACTGGATAAGTCTTCTAGACACAGAGATGGGCTCTAAGTATCCCTATCATTACCCTTACAATGAATAAGTAGGGCTAAAGCAACTAACAGACCAAGTTGGTCTGCAACTAGTAGGGGTACAAGTTGGGGCACAACTTAGAAATGATTCCACCAATGAGGCAAGCTGTGCCTCTTATGGTCTAATTCTATACCAAGATCAAGGTTTACTCCCTAAGGGATAGGCTTTAAACAACAAGGCTTGTCTCCAAATGAGAATTGCCTTAATGAGACATAGTGTGTCTCCTAGTAGGGGCTCTAGATGACTCTTTCATTGCCCTTGCAATGATGAAAGGTTCTAGTATCTAAAGGTACCTAAAAGGCTATAAAATCCCTACTTAAAGAGGAGAAAAGAATAATAGAGGGTGCTACCATATCCGGTAGGTCCCTCTAAGAATGGGCTTGGGCTAACGCCTTCATCGCCCTTGCAATTAAGAAACTAATGTCTAAGGGTATCTAAAAGACTAAGAAAATCTACTAAATAAAAGAGGGGAGTGTTACTTAGACTAAGCAAGTCCCCTAAGGATAAACTCTCTATGAGACCAATGTTTGTATCCTAAAATGAAAAACTAACTATTGAGACAAAACATGTCTCCTAAGAAGGAAAACAATCTAATGAGACAAAGTGTGTCTCCTAAAATGAGACTCATGAAATTTGGAAGGTCTAGACATGACTTGGAAGTGATCCTAGAAGTTTAGATGTCTAGGTTGACATGTAGCACTAGTTCAGGTGCATAAATGTCTTGGATTTGTAATGTGGTTACAACAAAATGGTTTAATTTGACTTTTTGGCCCAAAGGGCTTACAATGGATTTTAAAACATTAGGATTTTGGCTATAAAGGTTCACACATCCAAGGATGGCCTCTTGGTGCTTTGACATGTAAGCTCTTGAGAAATAAAGTTCAAAGGCTTTGACTATTTTTGTCGAGGAGTCTGGCGGCATGTCAAGCAAGACTTTTTTTTTAGATACTCTTTCTTTTGGACGTAAGCACTATCCCTACTCTTGAAATATTCCACCTCGGAATCTCATTGAATATATGCAGCCCAAGTGTTCATTTAGGGCTGAAGTCTTGCAACCATGACTTCATTATTTGAAAGTCTTCTTTCGACACTCTCATTAGCTCCACTGGATGTCTGAAATATAAGAACTATCCCTACTCTTGAAATATTCCACCTCGGAATCTCATTGAATATATGCAGCCCAAGTGTTTTTTTTAGAGCTCAAATCTATGACTTCATTTCTTGAAAGTCCTCTTCTAAACTTCTCATCAGCTCCACTGGATGTCTAATATTCATCTCTCTTGAATTTTATTTTTTGACTTGTGATCTAAAGCTGATGGAGTCTTGCTTTGTATCACAACAGGGCATTTCCCTAGTTTATCCTTATAGAATCAAGAAAGACTACATCAAACCCCTCTAAACATGTTTATCAATTCTTCGCGCTCCTCGGGAGACAAAGTTTTGTTAAATGCATCTTTTCCGAGTTTCGGATTTCGATACTACTATCGATAGCTTCGATTTCTTCTTTAAGTGGTTATGCTAGACGCCCTTCCTCTCGTTTGACCATTTTTCAGATCTCGAGCGGAATTTCGTCAGCATTCTCATCCGAGAAGAGTGTCTTTAGTTATTTAAACATTAGATCTAAGAGTGAATCATAGAACATCAAAGATACGGAACCAAAAACTGTAAATACATTGATGATTTTTTACGCTCCTCAATGAGCTCTACATTGAATTTTAACAAATAGCTAAACATTGGCTCTGAACGAGAAAAACTGATTGACATGACATTTTTTTAACGAGCCTCAAAAGGACTAAACATTGACTCAATGAAAAGGATTAATAGACTCAACACACTCAAGACTAATATTGATACAACTTGACTTGCTAAAAATGAGAAGTGGCATATACTCAACAAAAGATAGACTCTCAAAACACAAGATACTTCTTCGAAGTAATGAACTGGCACTGAAGGTTCACATGTAGTATACCTTCCTCCATGATAATAATGACTACATAGTTCGATCCTGGAGTAGGAATCTCAGAAAAGGCAACTCCACAAGGTCTAAGTTAAATGAGGCAACAAAAGACTAATGTTGATAATGTGGGTGAAGCAATAGACTGCCTGGCTTGAATGAGTTTGGGAAGGGTCAGTCTTTTGGAAAAATGGTCTTTCACTGGACACAGACTCTTGAATTGGAAGCACACACACCAGATCATGGGATAAAATTCTAATCAAATAGAGAGAAGAGTAATCTTAAGTACATCAATGGGTATTTGAGTTTGGAAAGTCAAAGAGAAACTGTCTACGAAGGTCAAAGGAAAATAAGCTATAATAATATGACCTACACCTATAAGGGTATCAGGAAATCCTCAATCCACTCCTTTAGGTCTTCTTCGGATATGACTGCTCTCATTTGGATATGAAAGAGTATGAATGATAAACACCCATAATCTAAATAGGTTTTTAATCTCAGCAATAATCATGCACTCATGAGATAGATGGGCAGGACATAACCAATCCATTAATGGTCATGGTATGATACAAGAAAGGTAAATTCATGATAGAAACACTCATGATCAATGAACTAAAGGATAGATTATAGCTAAAAGACAATGACCTGATGATATTACACGGAAGGGATGGATATAATTAATTGATTAGATTAGGAAAGAAAACCTAACTAGAAGATAAGCCATAATCTAATAAATAATATGTATACATATAAGTATAAGTATATATATATATACATATATCTTAACCAGGGGCACCAACCCTAGTCTAATCTAGTGGAGTCAAGGAAGTCTTGATTCATGACAGACTGATGAATGTACTAGGACTACGTCTGTAGCCACATAAAGTGAGCTACCTTAGTCTATAAATAGGACAAGGCTCCTAACTCTAGGCTCCACATGTGTAAGCAACACATGTTTGTCCCTATATGCAAACAAAAGGACAATGCAATATATAAAGAGGGTAAGGCTGCGAGGTCCACCTGACCGGGTGCATAGGTACTTGTACACTATGACATAGAGTCCACTACACGAACTATGTCTGTTTTACACATGAAGTGTCCAGGTGTTGAGTATACTACAGGTGCGGTGGCACTAGAAGGCGGGATAACCGTCACGGCTCCTACTCATAGTATCTCGAATAGGTCATCATTTGACAGCACATCCACAACAAACCACAACAGAAAAGTAACCACAAAACAGGATATATATGCAGGGATGAGAGTGGTATGTGAGCCCTTATTTCATTTACGCACCTATTTGGTGCCCCTGGATTTCTAACAATAAGGTTCCCATTTAACTTGATTTTAGCCCAAATTTCTTTAAAATTAGTAAAAATGGCATTTTTACAGAGTTAAGCAATGTTTCAAGGACTCCCCAGCAGAGTCACCATCATGTGGATCCCGATCCGGAGAAGGTGGCGAGGAACAGGCCCCCCGTCGGTACTTGGGATCATCCACGTGAAGGAGAGCTCTACCAAGGAACTCTTGAAATAGGTGTCACCCTCATAGCATAGCTCGAGTGGTGATAAAAATGAGATACCTCTTGATCCGGAGCCAAGGCTCGAAACCAAGACGTACCTAAAATAACTCAGAGTCGCCATCCATGGATAGGCCATGGAACCCAAAAAATAAAATCCTCTTTTCAATGGATAACCAGAAATATATTTGGGTCCGTGCCTGATTACGGATGAGGAAGGTCCTAAAGAGAAGTGATATCAGTGTCACCCGACATGGGAATAGACACTAGAATCCATCAGCTCTCAAAGAGGTGAAGAAAACTAGAGTTAATCCCATATCAGATAACCCTGTTATCTATCTCAGCACATTCATCTAACACCCATACTTAAAGAGAGTTAACATCAGTTTCATTTGTTGTTAGAACAAACACTAGAATCCGCCGTCTCTCATAGAGAGGCGTCGAAAACTAATGCTACTCTAATACCAGATAACTCAGATATCTGCCTCTAGTCATACATCTAATCATAACCAACACATCTAGTAAGCAGTAAACAAACACAAGCATATCTATAAAAAATAAAATACAATGTACTTGCGCAAGGAACAAACGTCAATAAATGATAGCAAAATTATAATCAATAATAATAAAGACTACAGCTAAGCATATGAGCATGAGATAATATACAAGTAAGCAATAAAGGGCTACAGCTAAACATGTGAGAACTACAACTAAGCATGTAAGTAAACATATAAAGAAATCATCTAAGTCAGAAAGAAAACTCACTGTCAAACACATAAGCAAGAAATAATGATAATCATAAACATAAATCCTAAAACGCTAACAACAAACTCTAAGACCTTAAACTTTTTCGCCTGATTCTTTGGATGGTCTAGCGTTCATCCAAAGCTGCCTATGTATCCCCGCCTCTCCAAGAATCAAGGTGACATAGTTCTTCATACCTATTCTAAACTATGATGCCTAAGACATCTAGACCACTAAACTAGACTCGACCTAAAAGACTATACTGGTTTTTAAAGTTTCTTGAACGTTTATTTAAATTCAAGTGGATTGTAGATTTTAAGACACCCTATATGCCTAACTAAATGCAAGTTAGCCCTAAACTAATGCAGGTGGTTCCTATATCCTATGTGTAACTAGGCCGTGTGTCTTAAGAAAAACAATGGGCTATCTAACGCATCATATTCTAGTCATCAGTCAGTGAAGAGTATCACCAACTGACCGGACGGAGGCCTAACAAACTCTTAGCTAGGATAGACTCTTAACTCTAAAACAAGCACAAAACAAATAAAAAACAAACACAAACAAAGCACATAATATATCAAGGACAAAATCCTAATTCTAAAACCCCCTATCTAGGACAAACTCCTAACTCTTGAGGAAGAACTTTTCAAAAATAATATTTTGGAAGATTTTTTATGTTTATTTAAACAGTATAAATGATATATTTACAAAGTTTGACTGGACTTGGGATAAAAATCCCAAGCTGGCTACATACCTCATGGAAGAAGATCAAGCCAATGTTGTTCGGAAACAAACTTTCCTAACTACTCCTAAAACTTTTTGAATTTTCAAATATTTTTTAGTTTCAAATTTCTAATATTTTTGGATTTTAAAGTTTTCAAGTATTTTTTGGATTTTTAAATGTTTTAACCCTTAAAAAGGGAACATGTCAAACAGCATACTATGGCCAAACCCTATGGCTAAAGGGAAAACCCCGAAATCAAATAAACTCACTAAAAGTGAAATGATTCTAAAATGAGTAAACTAGTGAAAATGAAATTATCTCAAACAAGTAAACTAGTGTCCCAAAAAAAAAATAGTCCCAAAACAAGTAAATTGGTGTCCCAAGAACAATGACAATGATCTAAGATCCCAAATAGGTAAGGCTCTCAGACTGAGATAGTCCCTATAAAGGTGAAGTAACAACAACTCTAAAAACAAGGGCAAATAAGTTAAAGACTTGCTAATAACACTATAAAAAATGAGGGGTAAATAAGTCAAAGACTCTAATAACGCTACCAAGAATGGGGGTAAATAAATCAAAGACTCGCTAACAACACTATAAGAGGTAAATAAGTCAAAAACTTACTCCTAAATGAAGAAGAGACTAAAAGGTGCTAGTGAGACTGGATAAGTCTTCTAGACACATAGATGGGCTCTAAGTATCCCTATCATTGCCCTTACAATGAATAAGTAGGGCTATAGATGACTCTTTTGTTGCCCTTGCAATGACGAAAGGTTCTAGTATCTAAGGGTACCTAAAAAGGTATAAATCCCTACTTAAAGACGAAAAAAGAATAACAGAGGGTGCTACCATAATCCGGTAGGTCCCTCTAAGAATGAGCTTGGGCTAACGCCTTCATCGCCCTTGCAATGAAGAAACTAATGTCTAAATGAAACTAAAAGACTAAGAAAGTCTACTAAATAAAAGAGGGGAGTGTTACTTGGACTAAGCAAGTCTCCTAAGGATAAACTCTCTATGAGACCAAGGTTTGTCTCCTAAAATAGAAAACTAACTATTGAGACAAAACATGTCTCGTAAAAAGGAAAACACTCTAATGAGACAAAGTGTGTCTCCTAAAATGAGACTCATGGAATTTGAAAGGCTTAGACATGACTTGGAAGTGATCTTAGAAGTTTAGATGTCTAGGTTGACATGTAGCACTGGTTTCATTCATTTAGCATAAAAAAATAAAAAAAAATTAAAACACTCTACACAACATGCAATTTTCACAAATAAGGCTCTAAAATACAAAGTAAATCATGAAAATTGATCAAAATATGATTTGTCACTTGCTAGCATGCTCAACATAATCAAAAGCATCCATTTGAATTGATCTAAGCTCAAAACAACCTTTAAAAAGGAAGAAAAGGCAAAATTTCCACCAAACATGCAATTTTCACCAAAAAATGTCAAAAATGCGAAACAATTCACGAAAATCATTCAATATATGATTTAAAACTTGTTAGCATGCTCATCATATCCAACTATAAGTGTTAACAATGATTTTAGCCCAAAATATCCTTGAAAAGCAGTAAAAGGAAAAATCACAACTATAGATGCAATTTTCACGAAAATGACCCAAAATGACAAGTAAATTATGAAAAACATCCAAAAGATGATTCATGACTTACTACCAAGCTCAAAATATAAAAAAACAACCACTAAAAATGATTAGAGCTCATGTTATCCATGATTTTCAAGAAATGGCACACTTATGTCATATAAGGTGAAAAATACAACTTTGTATTGAATTTCGGACCCCTCAAACATCCAAACCATAAAAAAAAATCTCAGCATGAATGACATTCTCTCAGTTGACCACTTCGTCTGGTTCCGGCCGGAAAACGTTCACGCTCAGTTTTGACACTCAAAACATCATTTTTGGAAATTTTGCTCAAGGACAAAGTTTTAGGAAATCATTCAATGAACAACTTTGTCTTCTACGGCTCCAGCAAGATCTGGCCAGAAACATTCCAAAAGTTACTTGACGCGATAAATTTTCAAATCCTAACACATCAGATCTAAAGGTTTTCACAAAAATTATCCAAGAATTCACCATTTTAATCTAAATTTTCAGCTGAAATCTTAAAATCGGCATAACTTCTTCATTTCTTGGCCAATTTTGGACCATTATATGCCAAATCGAAGATCTCAACGAGCTCTACACTTCTACATGATAAATTGCCAAGAATTCTGACCGAAAATTGATGAAAATGGCAAAACTAAGGCTGGACAACACTTAGTTTTTCCATTTCCACATCGAAATTCAACTAGAACTTAAAATCTGTGGTGAATTACTTTAGATCTTTATATGAGACATATTTTGGTAGATTTTAGCCCTAGGTTGCTAGATCTAACCATTTTTAGGCATTTTCCACTTAGATTTTCTATTTTAAGCTAGATTTTCAAAGAAAACTCAAAATCTACTGACCTTTGATGCAAAAAATCAAAAACTCCATCTTTTGATATGAATTCCATCAACCATGAGCTTCCCCTATGATTTCCTCCCTTTCTAGCTCTTTTTCTTCTTCTTTTTCTCTCTTTTCCTCACTTTCTCACTCTAGAATTCTCTCTCTATAATCTTCTCTCTCTAGAAAGCCCTCTCTCCCTCTCTTTAAAATTAGATTAAGAACTCTCATTTTTTTTAAAATGAGAGCCCAAATGCTCTATTTATAGTTTTTCCTTAATTCTTTGCCCCCCTTCTTCCTTGGGACACCCTTCCTTAGTATATTATAACTTACTTGTATAGAGAATAGATGGTCTTGTGGAAAAAGTTTAATGAAAAATTAAGCAAATGAATTTCGGCACTTCCCATTGCCCAGGGACGCCCCTTACTGCAAATTACCCATGTTTTATTTCTCCCAGGCAACCCCCTGGCCAGGATAATACACCCCCCTTCTGCTACACTATACCACACAACACTACAAACTACACTCGTCTTATTTGCCATTTCATGGCGGATTTTGACAAAATTTTAGAGGGACCTAAATGGGATCCTAACCTACTCTAGGACAAATGTAGGACTCTAATACACTAATTTATTAGGATTTTTAGTCAAAATGATGGGTTAAGGGTTCGGTCAAAATTGGGTGTCTACAGACAAACCTCTTGGCTACCAAAACGAAATACATGATGAATGGGTTCCAACATTCCGATGCGGTATAATGTAATTCCCAATCAACATCGAAGGTTGTCAAGTAGCCAAAGAGCCTCTTCTTATCTTGGTGCAAGCCAATATGGAGCGATTGATTCAAAGTCCCACAGATCCAATTTAGAATTTTGCAGGTGGACATAGTTCCTGCCAATCGAGAAGAGGGCTAGAGGTTTGGTTAGATCATTCACGAGAAGAATCAGGATTTCATAATCATAGTATTTAGGCATGGTTGCTGCCAATTAGGAGGAGGAATAAAGATATGATTAGATCACATATGAGAAGAACAGAGACACATGATTGGGCGAGATCACGCAAAATTGATTTTAAGGATAGATCAAGAAGAGACTAACCTATGAGATCTTGGGAAAGATGAGATTTATATCCTAATCTCAAAGGGAAAGTCTTTTAATCTTCTTACATTTTATCTAGTGCTACCTGAAGGCATCACATCCTAATCCTAAACTAGCGGAGTGGAGAGAGGATCTCGACTCATGACTGGTTTGTGTACCTAAAACTGATCGTAGCCATTGGGTAAGGCATCCTAATCTAGGCTCACACACATGATGCAAGCGTGTTCATACTATATGAAAGTGTGGTGTAATGTAGGGGTAAGGCAAACAGTTCCCCTAGCGCGGTTATAAAAATCGGTTTCAATTAGTACAGTTATAAAAAAAATCGGTTACGATTTCAGTTATCAGATTCAGGTAACCGAATTTAATTCGGTTAGTAATTTTTGGGTTATTCTGTTCGGTTATAACCGAATGACCACCCTTACTTCTAGTGCACACAACTCACCACATCGTCCCATACAAGTGTGGTTAACTTATATGCTAAACCAAATGCCCCTAGTCCAAATGAGCTGACTATATTGTCCTGTCCCAAAAATAGTTAATTCTCATGTCGAACTAAGCACTTCAGATGCATACATGCTCACCATGTTGTCCCGTACCAACATAGTCAACTCACATGCGAAACCAAAGGCTCTATTGTTAGAGTATATGCCTTAAAAAGCCAGTAGAATGACATTTTCTAATCAATAAATATTTATTTTATGACTTGAATGGGTATTTATATTTATGAACGTGTGTGATGTGCTTATTTTATTGACACATGTTCGTCCTTAGGTAGCGTAGTATAAATGCCATGCTCAAAGGATTCACAGATCCAAGGGAGCAAGGAGATATGGCATCTCGGTTCTATGCAAACCTTAATAGTTCCTAGTTGGGAAAGAGACTGGACGTCTCTTTCTGTACACAACTAGCACCAATCTTGCCCACATGCACGTGTCGTGAGGTGACTTATCTTAGTCATCTGGGCAGTGGACCCTAAGCAAGAAGAGTGGGTGTGACAATTGGATCGAGTAACCGAACCGGATCAAATAAAGAACAACTTGTGGACAAGAATGTATAAAGTTGTTCTTCCGGACAGGACCCTTTACAAGTCCTTAGACCCGAGGGATCTTATTGGTCTGCTGGTCAGTTCTAGGGTCTTAGTCTATCTTATAGTGATTCTATTTTTAGAGTCACATTCGGATAGAGCTATATCCTATAGCAAACCCTCGAGACTAATAGTGATACTCAACAAGGGATTCTTCGCCCTAGAATTTAGGGATTGACATATACAATTTTGTCAGAGCGGTAGGCCTATTAAATAGCCTGGCCAGGCGGATTTGATAAAATGTTTATCGGAAAGCTTTATAAAATATTGAATTGTTTCAAAGGATTTTACAAATGCATTTGGAGGCCGAACACCACTTGACCAAAATGGTATACGAAGAGTGGGCCAAGGGGGTAAATGGTGTCCACCTCCCGTAAGACTCAACTCAGTAGATGTGGTTACGAAGAAAGGACTTGCACATACATGATGTGATTAGGGGTAAGATGATCTGACGGTCATCTTCAGGCGGTCATCTTCAGGGTTACGTCTTGATGGAGGCCACTGACCTAATGCGAGTGTGGTTTAACTACAAAGCGAGATCGTAGTGGGACCCACCATAGGGTTCTGCAGGATCGACCGTTGGATCCTTGTGACAATCCCACTCATAACTCGAATGACCCAATAACATCCAAATTGATCAAGGTTCCGCATTTTATGTAATTGCATGGACGGATATGATCCGTTAGATTAATGTTAATATTAATTATATATATATATATATATATATATATATATATATATGTCTTTGTTATGAAAGTAACAAGAGACAGTAAGAAAAAATTTTGAAGACAAATTAGAGCCGAAATAACTCCCATTGGATATGAGTTATTAACTAATTAAATTATTAATTTATTTGTTAATTAATTATTTAATTATTATACATTATTATGTATTATTAATTTGATAAATAATAAGTATAATAATGTGTAATCCAAATGAGGATAGGTATTCCCAAACCGGTTTTGCAAAAGTTGCGGAATTGTAACGGAATTGGAAATTGGGATAGGACTACACATTTGGATAAGGTTTGTGGGGCCCACAACACTCCTAAATCAGTTGGAGAGCTGGGGAAAAGAGTCACAATTGCTCAAGGACTCTGAGTTGCACTCAAACTCCTTGTTGGATAAGAATTGCTAAATTGTAGGATCTACAAAGCAAGCAATTTGTTTCCAACACCAACTCTTACGAGATAAGGCCACAAGGGCTGGAGGGAGGCATAGATACACATTCTCCCATGTATCTTGAGTGTCCCCACATAGCCTTGGAGGTTTGGGAGAGTCCCATTCACTCAAGGAGTCTCAATTCAAGTTGGTTTCTCAATTGGATTGGAATTGGGAGAGAGAAATAAGGATTTATCAAACCAAAACTCTACTTTATATAAAGGAGAGAGGGGAGAACAAAATTTCAAGTGTGGAATACTCAAAAATTTGTTCTCCCTTTGCTTCCCCCTGTAAGCCCAAGGGTCTACTCTCCTATCTTGTTTTGATGATTCTAAACACAATTGATTATGTTTTTTGAATACTAATCAATATGCCTTGAAGTGTTGTGATAAGATAGGTTGATCATAGAAGGAACTATCACATCACTTAGTCGTGCTTGAAGATGTACCACACAAGAGTCAAAGAAACTAGAGACCACATGGGACAACTTACCTTTGAAGAACAATCAATGTGGAGCTCACATCAACACACTCAAGCAAAGCAAGCACATAATAAAAGATCTATGAAGACCAAGACCAAAGAGGAGCGTAATCATATTTAGAGTTGTTGTACATCCTCTCTTTGATTTCTAAGTCAAGGCAAACTTTTCAAATGTATTTTTCAAAAAAGACTAACACTTCCTGTATTAAACTTAATTGGTTAAGTGAATGGTTATGTGGTGGACCAACATGTTGGGACCCTCATAACATTTCAAATTATCATAAGAAAAAGAGTTGCAAAAGCCCAAAATAAATCAGCAACAAAAAAAACAGAAACAAACTGTTGTTTTAGGCTTCTCGAAACTCCGAGAAACCTTCCAGGAGGTTTTTTAAAAGTTCTGTTTGATTTCTCGAAACTCCGAGAAAATTTCTCAGAACTCCGAGAATCCTTCCAGAATGTGTTCTGGTTGTATTCTCGGAACTCCTAGAGTTTTTTCTCGGAGCAGAACTTTTAAAACACCTCTTGGAAGGTTTCTCGGAGCTCCGGGAGATTTCTCAGAGTTCCGAGCTCGGAGCTCTGAAAAAAATCTCGGAGTTCCGAGAAGCCTAAAACAGCAGTTTGTTTCTGTTTTTTTTTTTTGCTGATTCATTTTGGGCTTTTGGAACTCTTTTTCTTATGATAATTTGGAATGTTATGAGGATCCCAACATGTTGGTCCACCACATAACCATTCACTTAACCAATTAAGTTTAATACAGGAAGTGTTAGAGTGAATGCAGGAAAGTGAAAGCATATAGTGCATATGATAAACGATATGAGGTGTGTGTGGAGTGACATAATAGGCAAGTGAATGCAGGAAATCCCCCTCAATATATGGACAATGATAAACGATAACAAGTAAAAGCATATACTGCATATGGAACATGAATAGATAATCAATTTCCAAACTTCTCCCCCTTTTGTCATCGACGAAAAAGGCGAATTTATCAAGTTTTAAGTGCATACATGAATAAGGATATATTCAAGAAGTAATTCATGTTGATTAGCTATAAAACTCCCCCTCGGGCTTTTGAATGAGGCAAAGTAAGATGTATAAGCATGTGGTAGTAAATTAAGCCTTCAAACCCCCTTTTTATTTTTATTTTTTTTTATTTTTTTGTTTTTTGTTTTCTTTTTTTTTTTAAAAAGAAAACATAGCATGAGATATTACAAGTGTGAAACCTTAGCATGATAAGCAGGAGTAAATGATGATTGAGTTTGGTACTTCCCCTAAATCAATGCTTATGATATAAAATATATAGCCAAGTAATGCACATATACCTGTTCATGATCGAGATGTTGGCATAATGCCAAATTGTTAGGTATTTTAATTAAGGTAAAGGTATCTCTCCATCTTGGAGAACTAAGAAGGCTAAGAGTACCAATTGAGTGATTTTTAAGATTAAGGTTTGATATCTCATTCATGCAGAGACTACCAAACAAGGATGATATATATACTATATAGATAGGCAGGCGAAAGGAAGTATTTATCTGGCAATTTCTTTGACTTGATCCGCACTCCAAATGTTCAAGGCACTTCGGATATAACATATTCTATCATCACTAAGGGGTTTCGTAAAGATATCAGCCAATTGTTCCTCAGTGTTGATATACCTTAAGCAAATGTCCCCTTTTTGTGAGTGATCTCTAATGAAGTGGTGCCTAATCTCAATATGTTTGGTTTTAGAGTGTTGTATGGGGTTCTTTGTCAAGTTTATAGCACTAGTATTGTCATATTGGATGGGAATATTTTCCAATTCGATTCCATAGTCCATCAATGTGTTTTTCATCCATAAGACTTGTGCACAGCAAGCTCTAGCTGCCACATATTCTGCTTCTGTTGTGGATAGAGCTACTGAATTTTGTTTCTTACTAAACCATGAAACAAGTGATTTGCCCAAGAATTGACAAGTCCCACTAGGGCTTTTCCTATCCACTCTACATCCGGCAAAGTCTGCATCTGAATGTCCAGTGAGAGTGAAGGCAGTAGATCTTTCATACCAAAGTCCCAGACTTTGGGTTCCTCTTAAGTACTTGAAGATCTTCTTGACTGCAAATAGGTGAGACTCCTTTGGATCCGATTGAAATCGAGCACAGAGACAGACAGTAAACATAATGTCTGGTCTGCTGGTTGTCAAATAGTGTAAGCTACCTATCATACCCCTATACATCTTTTGGTCCACAGATTTGCTAAATTCATCATTTTCTAACTTAGCAGTTGTACTCATTGGAATTCTTGATGTCTTGCTGCTATCCATACCACACTTCTTTAATAACTCCTTTGTATATTTTTCTTGATTTATAAATATCCTATTTTGGTATTGTTTGATTTGGAGTCCTAAGAAGTAAGTTAACTCACACATCATGCTCATTTCAAATTCATTTTTCATTAGAGTTGCAAATTCATCACACATTTTTTTATTAGTCGAGCCACAGATGGTGTCATCCACATAGATCTGGACAAGGAGGATATCTTGATTTTCTCTTTTGATAAATAATGTTTTATCCACTGTTCCCATCTCAAAACCTTTTTCTACTAGGAAGGTGCAAAGCCTCTCATACCAAGCTCTAGGAGCTTGCTTCAATCCATATAAAGCCTTATCAAGCTTGAAGACATGATTTAGATGTTTGTAGTCTTCAAAACCTGGAGGTTGCTCAACATAAACTTCCTCTTGTATATAGCCATTTAGGAAGGCACTTTTGACATCCATTTGATATAATTTAAATCCTTTATGAGATGCATATGCCAAAAGTATCCTAATAGCTTTCATATGGGCAACAGGAGCAAATGTCTCATCATAGTCTATTCTTTCCTCCTGATTGTACCCTTGGGCTACAAGCCTAGCTTTATTTCTAGTGATTATTCTATTTTCTATATTTTGTTTCTATACACCCATCTTGTGCCAATGACTGGATAATCACTAGGCCTAGGCACTAACCTCCACACCTTGTTCCTTTCGAATTGACTCAACTCTTCTTGTGTAAGCCCAAGGGTCTACTCTCCTATCTTGTTTTGATGATTCTAAACATAATTGATTATGTTCTTGAATACTAATCAATTTGCCTTGAAGTGTTGTGATAAGGTAATGTGATCATAGAAGGAACCATCACATCACTTGGTCATGCTTGAAGATGTACTTTCATTTTTGTTTGGTTTGGCATTTTCTTTTGATTTGATATTATTTGAACTAACCAAAATCTAATCAAGAGACGAAAAAATCAAATTAGGTTTAATACTTGAATTTAAAAATGGTATAAATTTTTTATAAAACCAATTCACCCCCCTCTTGGTTCTATAGACCCTTATTTCATCTTGCATAGCCATCAGCCAATATTCATCATTTTCGGCTTCCTTGATGGACTTAGGTTCTAATTAAGATAGGAACGTCAAGTTGTTACTCACACTTCGATAGTATGATCTAGTTCTTACCGTCGATTTGGCATCACCTAAGATTTGGGATTCAGGATGATCTACCAATATTCTTCTATCGCTAAATAATGAGTTATCCTCTACACTTTCAACTTCCTCACTAGGTAATGTATTACTTGTAGATGCATGGGAATGAGCATTTGTATTAGGTAAGAGGTGTTTAATAGGTTCATCCTCATCACGTGGCATTTCTTGAGGTGTTTGCTCTCTCTTATCAAATGTAACATGCATGGATTCTTATACAACTAGGGTTCTTCTATTAAACACTCTATACATGACATTTCTTGAGGTGTTGGCTCTCTCTCATCAAATGTAATATGCATGGATTCTTCTACAACTAGGGTTCTTCTATTAAACACTATATATGCCTTGCTATGTGTAGAATACCCTAAGAATATGCCATCATCCGACTTCTTATCAAATTTATGCAAGTTATCTTTGATATTCAAGATGTAGCATCTACAACCAAACACCCTAAAGTAGCTTATATTTGGTTTCAAGTTTTTTCAAAGCTCATAAGGTGTTTTCTTAGAAATTGGCCTCATATACACCCTATTTATGATACAGCAACCGGTGCTAACCGCCTCCACCCAAAAATATCTAGGGAGATCATTCTCATGCAACATGGTTCTAGACATTCCTTGGAGGGTTCGGTTCTTTCTTTCTACAACCCCATTTTGTTGAGGTGTCCTAGGTGCCAAAAAGTTGTGTTTGATGCCATGTTCATTACAATAAGTGTCAAAGTGTATATTTTTAAATTCCGTTCCATGGTCACTTCTAATGTAAGATATGGCAATACCTTTTTCATTTTGGACTTGATTACACAACTTAAGGAAATTTTCATAGGTTTCATCTTTATGTGCTAAAAATATGACCCATGTAAATCGTGAGTAGTCATCCACAACAACAAACACATACTTCTTTCCACCTAAGCTACTTGTCTTCATTGGTCCAAAAAGATCCATATGAAGTAGTTGCAAGGGGTAAGTGGTTGAGCTCTTCAATTGTTTGCATAATTGACAAGTTCTACAAATGTGATCTTTGGTATACTTGAACTTAGGCAATCCTCTAACAATGTCTTTTGAGGAGAGGATTGAAATGAGATCCATTCCAGCATGACCCAACCTCCAACCAAGAATCTTCATTAATGGCATTAAGACAAGTTACATTTTGGAGTCTAAGATCATCTAGCCCAATGGTGTAAATGTTATTGTCTCTAGAACGTATGAATTGCACTTTTCCATCTACTTTATTCTTAACAATGCATTTGTCGGGGTTGAAGACTACTTCAAAACCGTTGTCACACAATTGACTAATGCTAATAAGATTATGAGATAAGCCATTAACATAAAGTATTATGGGAGAGGTAGAGTTACCTATGGTGCCTTCTCCTTTAACTTTTCCTTTCATATCATCTCCAAATGTAACATCTCCACCATCAAGTGAGAAAGATACAAATTGAGTGAGGTCTCCAGTCATGTGTCTAGAGCATCCACTATCAAGGTACCATGTGTTCTTGTTGTGGCTTCTAAAACATACCTACATATGAATAGGCAAGTGAGATCCCTTAGGTACCCAAATCTTTCTAATCTTGCTAAGTCCATTTGTTTTTACTTTAGCATTCAATTTGATTTTATCTTGTTTAGCATACATGCAAGCAACCTTATAATGTCCTTCTAGACCACAATAAAAACAAGTTTTAGTACCACTAGAAGAAGCCTTCACAAATTTGTTCTTATAGTTTGACATTGTAGTATCCCATTTATGTTCAAGTCCACTCTTATCATGTGACAATCTTCGAATATTAACAAGCCTATCCAATTTTAGTGAACCATTTTCAAACCTTTCAAAAAGTTTTTTTAACTCATCATATTCAAGAGATAGTTTACTATTTTCATGCTTTAGTTTGTTGTTTTCAATGGATAGCTCTTGTCGATTTTCATTTAAAATCGTGATGGTAGCATTTAAATCATGAATTTCAACTTTACATTTTTCATTTTCATCTTCTAAAAAATCATGATCTTTCTTTAACCAACCAAATTCTTTTGTCATGCTAGAAAGAGAATTTTCAAGAGATGCATTTTTATTAAGTTCAATTTCAAGTTCATCATGTGTACTTTGCAAGGAATCAAGAACTTCTTTTAAAATAATAACATCATTTAAAGTGCTTACCTCTTGATTGTCATTTGTTGAAGCCATGAAGAACACATTTTTGGCTATCATGTAATCTTCTCCATCATCCGGCTCACATTCACTTTCATTGTCCTCATCCCATGTGGCGGTCATTCCTTTCTTGTCTTATCTCCTCTTGAATCAATTGTTTGGAGTAGGCTCATTGTTGAGTGGACAATCCGGGCGAATGTGTCCAAGTTTCTTGCATCCGTAGCATCGGGGTTGAGATGATCCGTCACCGAGCTCTTCTTTCTTCTTGAATGGAGGATTGGCTCTTCTATTTCTCATGCCTCCTATATTCCTTTGCAAGAACTTGATCCTTCTTGTTAGGAGGGCTACTTCATCTTCCATGTCTCCCTTCGCCTCTTCATCATCGCCTACATTGCAAGCAAAAGCAACACCTTTTCCTTTTTCCATTTTATTTTTAATTTCAGGTGCTTTTGTTTTGAAAATCATCTCATGGGTTATCAAGGACCCTATTAGTTCATCTAGATTTAATGTGTTCATGTCCTTGGCTTCGGTGATTGCAGAGGTTTTGGATTCCCATGATAGAGGTAGGGATCTAAGGATTTTGGTCACTAAATCTCTATTTGAAAATTGTTTCCCAAGTCCCCTTAGTCCATTTACTAGGTTAGGGAATCTAGTGTACATGTCGGCAATGGTTTCATCGGGTGTCATTTGAAAAAGTTCATAATGCCTAAATAGATGATTCATTTTATATTCCTTAACTTGGTTAGTTCCTTCATGGGTAACTTCTAAGGTGTCCCAAATTTCCTTAGCAGTTTGAAACTCTATTGAATTCTCCGGGTAACAAAGCACAAATTAAAGAATTCATGGCTTTGGCATTATAGTTTGAGGCTTGTTGTTCGGCTTCGGTCCATTCATTTAGATTTCTAGTGGGCAAGGTATATCCATTATGAATGGCTCTCCAAATTTGGTAATCTTGGATTAAAAATATTTTCATTTTGATTTTCCAAAATCCATAATTTGTTCCATCAAAATAAGGTGGCCTAGTGTTTGAGTATCCTTCATAGTGTTGAGGGTAGTTTGTCATTTTTAGAATCTTTTCTCTACACCGGTTAGGGTTTTAAACAAAATAGAGACGAGGCTTTGATACCAATTGAAATATGGGTCTATGTGACCAAGAGGGGGGTGAATTGGTTTTAACAAAACATTTATCCGTTTTTTAATTCACAATTTTAACCTAACTCATTTTTTCTTTTTCTTGCTTAGTTTTGGTTAGTTCTCCTAATATCAAAATACAAAGGAAATGCTAAACCAAATACAAAAATGAAAGTGCAAGAATAAAAGAAAAACACACCGATGTATAGTGGTTCGGGCAAAGCCCTACTCCACTCTTCTTGAGATCGTCCTCAAGGATTTCCACTATATGAGACCTCCAAGACACCCGGCTCTGAGGCGATTACACTTCCAAGGATATTAAATGAGGGTGCCCTTAAACCTTTACACCGACTCTCCTTCTTTGTCGAGTTCTAAGCGCTTCTCCCTAGGGTATTAAGAATAGGATGCCTTATCCACCTTTACAATAAATAGAAAGAAGATTGCTTGGCCTCTCTTGGAGGCTTGATGCACAATGATTGCTCCTTGAATATTCTCCACACAAAAAAGGGTTGCAAGTGAAGGTCCTAAATCCAAACACTAATGATTTGCGAGTACAAGGCAAGTTTGGTGGAGAAGAAAACAAAAGCTCAAGCTAAAAGGGTTTGCAAATGCTTTGAATGCTTAAGGTTGTTTTTCAAATCATTCAAGAGAACTAGATGGACCTCTTGAATATGTATTTATAACCCCTTAAAAAGATATGACCGTTTGGGGGTGTATGTATCAAAAGACCTCAAAAAGCAACTAGCCGTTTGAATTAAAACGGCTGTTTTTTTTAAGTCCGAGAAATCTCCCGGAGCTCTGAGAAACCTTCCAGAAGGTTTTTTAAAAGTTCTATTTGATTTCTCGGAACTTCGAGAATCCTTCCAGAATGTGTTCTTGTTGTATTCTTAGAACTCCGAGAATTTCTCGGAGCTTCGAGAACGTCACGAAGTCAAAAAAATAGCCGTTTTAATTCAAATGGCTAGCTGCTTTTTGGGGTCTTTTGATACATACACCCCCAAACGGTCATATCTTTTTAAGGGGTTATACATACACATTCAAGAGGTCCATCTACTTCTCTTGAATGATTTGAAAAACAACCTTAAGCATTCAAAGCATTTGCAAACCCTTTTAGCTTGAGCTTTTGTTTTCTTCTCCACCAAACTTGCCTTGTACTTGCAAATCATTAGTGTTTGAATTTAGGACCTTCACTTGCAACCCTTTTTTGTGTAGAGAATATTCAAGGAGCAATCATTGTGCATCAAGCCTCCAAGAGAGGCCAAGAAATCTTCTTTCCATTTATTGTAAAGGTGGTTGGGGCATCATATTCTCAATACCCTAGGGAGAAGCGCTTAGAACTCGGCGAAGAAGGAGAGTCGGTGTAAAGGTTTAAGGGCACCCTCATTTAATACCCTTGGAAGTGTAATCGCCTCGGATCTGGGCGTCGTGGAGGTCTCATATAGTGGAAATCCTTAAGGACGATCTCAAGAAGAGTGGAGTAGGGCTTTGCCCGAACCACTATACATCGGTGTGTTTTTCTTTTATTTCTTGCACTTTCATTTTTGTATTTGGTTTAGCATTTCCTTGGTATTTTGATATTAGGTGAACTAACCAAAACTAAGCAAGAAAAAGAAAAATTGAGTTAGGTTAAAATTGTGAATTCAAAAACGGATAATGTTTTTGTTAAAACCAATTCACCCCCCTCTTGGTCACATAGACCCATATTTCACCCCCTTTTGCTCTGTTTGGTTCGTGAATCTCACCGGGAATGGAAAGTCAAAGGGGATTTGTGTAGAATGGCAGTCAACGGACCTTATGGGAGTGGGGTTTTGAAGTAACGTTTGGTTGTAGGGATGCTTACTAGAATTTCGTTGGAACTAAATTCCCAAACGCCATTTGGTTGCAAGAATTTCGCAGAAGATATGCGACGAAGCAGTACTTGGAGCCTCATCCGTCGTTTTAAAAGCCCATTCCTGTTGAAATTCTAATGAAAAAACTCGGTTTTGGGGGTTTGCCATTCGGTTCTCATTGGAGAGCCACGTGGGCCGACCGTGTTCCAACATTCTTGTGGGTGTTTTGACCATCGGGTTTGAAAAACACAACCAAACGACGTGAGGCATCTAAAATTCCCACCAAATTCTAATGAGATGCCTGGTTTTTGACAACCAAACAGAGCATTTGGAAAAATATGTTCCCTGTCTCTCTCTATCTATTTCTCTTCCAATTGAAATAGTTTTAAAGACAAAGGTTTCCAATCGATTTCTCTATTCTCTACAACAAAGGTACTGATTAAATCAGACCTTAAATAGGTGAATAAGAGTTATTTACATCCACAATAGTCCAAGCAAAGAAAATGAATCCATCGGTTCAACTTGCGGGGTCTGCGGCGTTTAGAACGATCACAACCGTTCGAGGAGTAGATCAAGCAGCGTGATTCCTTATTTCTTCTTCAAAGAGGTATTTCTTTCTATTTAATTAACACAAATATCTAATCTAGACTCTAGGATCTTGGGCAAAAGCAAGATCGAAAAGAAAAATTTTAAGTTCTATGCGAGTTTTGCTCCGCAGCGCATAGCGATCTTGACGGGAGGGCATAACCTTCCTTCATCTATATCCTTATGACAGAATGAGCTATCTCACATGCTTAACCAAGCATCCCCAGTGCATACAAACTCATCATACCATCTCATCTCATTCCAACAAGACTAACCCACATGTTGAACCAAGCGTCCTCGGTGCACGTGAGTCTATCGTGTGGTCTCTAAATAGCATAACTAACTCATGTGCAACCAGACGTCTCCGGTGCACACAAGTCCATCATGTCATCCTCTCAATTATTCATCATTGATGCTAATATCCTCAACATAAACGATAATTTTCTTAAAATCCAGATCTTCAGCTTTTACAAAATCATAGTCAATAGTTATTTGATTCTCCCATAGTCGAATAAACATTTCACATTTTCTACACTCTCAGATAATTATTAGAGTCAAATAAGGACTATTAGCCCTCAATGTCACAAACTGGTTCCTCATAATCCATAAGTTCAAAGATTAGCTTTCATTAGCTTACAAGGTCATTAGTCTAAGCTCTCATAGTGTACAGAATCAAATCTAGTAACTCACTACTTTCTAGTGTCATCAACTATGTTCATGACTCTTCTACTATTTATCTAGGTTTTCATAATGCACTAGGTCGTGCCTAAGATTCTCTAAGTTTACAAAGTCATCCATAACAACTTAAGTCTCAAAATGTCATGAATCATTCTCTCGAAAATCTGCTAAGAATTTTCATAGTTCCAGCATCCAAATTTTCTAGTCAACCCACTTTTCAAATTTCTAACACCTAGGACCTAAAGCCCAGGCTATGATACCACTTTTCTGTCACGCCCCAAACCCCACCCTAGGCGTAGGACGTGGCAGCGCCGTATACCTGCAAGATAAATCTCACAAACATACAAGGCTACAAAGCAATAACAAAAATAAACTTGGCATTCCATAACTAAAATATCAAATTCTCAAATAATGTGGACCCAACATAGCCAAATAAATCTCAACTCTCCCATGAACTAAAATGAACGAGTATAGACGTAGTCTTACACATTTGTTTACCAATACTCACTGTCTGGAACAAAAGCAAATAAGCTAAATATAATCTCCAAGGTCCTACGGTTCTAAAACTAAGCTTCTTCTTCCCCGTTCACCTCACGAGGATCAAACTCTGAAAATGTTAATATAACCACAGTCAACTGAAAAGCCCAGTACATAATAGCGCACCACAAAAGTGGGGTCAAAGCATGCTACATAGAGAGGGTCAATAGGCAAACGAAGATGGTAAAGACTGCATATGAGGTAACTGATACAAATACAATAACTAAGAAGCAAAGCTTATAAAATCATATTTCAAAGTTTTACATCAAAGAGGGTCTCAATAAGAGAGGTCACAAAGTCTTAAGAGATCACTGAAAGTGATAAAAAAGGTACAAAATCACCCGAAGGTCATCGGCTTAGCCCAAAAAGCATGTTATTTTACCCGATTGCCCGCGGTTCGAAACTAGTTTTTTATGTTCATATACCTGTCGACATGGTCAGCGAATAGCACCCACTAACGGGACCCAAAAGCCAACGTGTAACTTCCATTGGTGCGGGCCCTTATAGTTCACATATAAACCTAAGCCTCCACAAAAGGTGTCCACATATACAAAAGGTCCAAAGATAAGTACAAAGTTTCAAAGATTGTGGTTCACATTGGTTCCACAAGATTTTTTAGAGTAGTTTAGTATACAATGATCAAAAGGTTCTTATATCAAAATGGGTCACATATTCAATGCGAAAATCGTAGGCTATCAATGAGTACAAAATTCAATAGATTGTATTCAATGAAGGATAAGCATGCAAGACCCAAATCAAAGGCTAAGGTTATCATAGGTTTCACATATTCAAAGAGACTAAAGAGTAACAATTCAAAAAGGCATATCATTCAATGGCGAATCATATCACTAAAGTAGTACGAAATTACATACCTTGATATCGAACTACTTTCCTTTTCATAATCACCTACAATCAAGAGTATGAATATTTTTCATGAGTTTCATCACTAATTTCAATCTTATCAGGCATATATTTTCTCCTACTGACACAAGACACCCTTTGGTTCCCCATCGGAAAAGAATCGGTAAACTATCCTAGGGTTCTTTTTAGTATTTTGAAATTATAATCATTATAGTCTCCAAAAAAATTTCAAACTATTTTTAACAGAACGTTCGCATTTCCGGCATGTCTGTAGAGTGCAAGATCGTCGAAAACGGACAAGAAAAAAAGAAGTTATGAATTTTAAGTTTCACAAATTAGTGAGATAATTCCAGATTCGTCCCCGATTTTACCAGAACTTCTACGGACCATAACTTTCTCGTTTTAGCTCTGATTCGCACGTGGTCAGATCCGTTGGATTCATATCGACGAGAGGAATCCATCTAATCCAATTTCATGCTCGAATTCTGTAAATACCTGAAATACCCTCTCTCCAAAATTCATCCCTCTCTTTTAGTGAGGGGCATTTTTATCTTTAAGAGTTAGAATCTGATTAGGGCTTCTTTAGAAAATCCTATAAATACATCTTTATGAGAGATTAAGAAATCATAAGCCATCTTTGTAGCCCTAAGAGGAGATCTTCGTGGAGAAAGAGAGGAAGAACACGATTCAAGAAGAGAGATCGCGAACCGAGGTAAAATTTATAATCTTTAATGGTTAAACGAATTAAAAGAACCCTAAACTAGGGATTTGATGTGAAAAGAGATGTGATTAGAGCCTTGATTTTAATCTATGGTGGACTTCATGGTAGATCTTGGATTCCTTGAGATTCATTTCATGTCGAATCCTCAAAGAACTCGAGATCGATTGTTTATGTTCATAGAAACCCCGATGTTGGAGGATTTAACTTAAAGTTGAAGTTATGATTGTTAGAAATTGACCATAGTGATTCGGAGCGTGAAATCGGGTTCGGTGGGTTCCTTTTGTCAATAAGAATCCATCGGATCGGACCTCGCGCAATTCGAAGTCCGGATGAAAAAGATATGATGCGCTAAAGTTATGTGGAATCGGGTAAAACTGGTTTTTTCAGGGGCACTCGACTGGTCCAGTCAACTGGCGCACCAAAAAAATGTGTTTTACATTGAAACAATAGTTAAGGGACAGTCGACTGGTCCGACTAGTCCACTGGAGCGCCTAAAACTATGTTTCGCCGAGAAACAGTAATTGAGGGGCAGTCGACTGGATCGCCTAAGAGGGATTTTTTTATATGAGGACAGTAGCCTTCGGCCAGTCGACTGCCAATGACCTGAAAATTGTAAATTATTTTGGGAGTTCCCAATTCATCTTGTGTGTGTTGCCTTAGCTATTAGGCCCTTATGTGATATGAATGAACTATTTGAAATAGGTATTTGACCTCTAAGGAAAGGGATAAAGAAAGTGATTCGGTATTGAGGTACGTAATTTCGTACTACCTTAGTGTTGCAATTTACCTTTTGAATACTATGTCATTATTGATTGTGAACCCCAACCTTTCTGAATTGTGGAGCCATTGATAAACTTTAGATCTTTATTTGGATCTTGCATGCTCAACCTATTTTGCTTTTTCTTAAATATATGAACCCTTGGAATATTGATTTATCTCTATTGTGAAACTATTTTGGAATCAAGTTGAAACACTTGCCTTGAACTTTGAACACCTTCTTTCGAACTGTGTGAACTTTGAACACCTATTGAGATGCTTAGGTTATGTGAACTCAGAAAAGACCCCGTCAGTGGGGCATAGGCATGAGCCTATATGTGAACTGTGATCCCTGTGATCCCTCCAATGGAGGACAAATGTTGGCCCTGTCGACATGTATGTGAACCTAGGAACAAGTTCCGACACAGTGGGCAGTCAATGTAAGCAATAACTCACTTTGTGGACCCGTGGGCAGTCGGGGTGAAAATAACTTGCTTTTTGAACTAAACCGATGATCTCAGGGTGGTATCGTAACCATATTAATTACCTTCAGTGACCCTTTGAATATTGTGACCTTCGATGTGATACTAGACTTGTGCCCTTATAAACCTTTGCTCTCTCTTTATTGAACTTGTGATGATCGCTTTACTTGTGGCTTATACCCTCTCTATTCAGCTGTGAACCTTTCTTTTGTAGCATGTAATGATCCCACTTTTGTAGTGCGTTATTATGTACTGAGCTTTTCAGCTAACTATGGTTAAATTAATATTTTCAGAGTTTGATCTTCATGGAACTGGCAATGAGGCGCAGGAGTGATTCTGATTTCTAACTACCTCTACTTATTAGTACTTTTCATTCTTTAGACAGTGAATATTATTTAGGACTATTGAGATTATGTTATTTGATTTCATACTTTAATTTTGCGGGATTTTGGGTTAGATGAGAGATTTAGAAAAGAATCGATATTTGATTATTGGACGGATGTAAAACATTTAAATTTGGTTATTTAGATTATTTGGATTATTGCAGATGGTTTTGATATTTGCTTTGCTAGCCTTGTATGCTTGTGAAGCTTGCTTTACATGTGTACGGCACTGTCGCACCTCTAAGCCTTGTGTATTGATTATGTGTATGTGTATGGCTTGGGGGCGTGACAAATTCGACACATAATCATTGTAAAATAATCTAAACTTTTAACTTCAACCCTTCAAGACAAACTTTTCTAAAAACCAAAACGATCCGATCTTGGGCTCGTTAGGGATTCCATAACAAAGTGAATCCTAAGGAACCTAAGATCAGTCCTAAGGCACATTTTAAACGAAATAAAACCTTTGCTTTCATCCTTTTAAGATCACAGAATTTTTGTTTTAGGGTTTCTAATAACATAAATCAATAAAGAACATAGTTCTTATCTTGATCTTCATTCTCTAATTGGAAAACTTGGTTTTCTTCTTTTCCCATGCGAAAATCTTCTCTTAGGGCTGTAGAATTTGTTTTATGTTGTAACAATGAACATAAAACAAATTTTGGGTCCATTTTTACGTTGAAATAAATGGAGCTTAGTGTAAAAGAGTAATCACGACCAAGGTTTCAAATTTCGGTTTCGGAATGCGTTTTGGTCCTCACTGAAACTGAAATTTCAAATTTTTGTTTGAAATCTAACGAAATCTATTTCATGGCAATTTTTTCTCCTGATTTATTCCGGTCAAAATTTTCGAAATTTCGATAATTCCAGCAGAAATTTCAAGATAATATTAGATAATTATCAAAAGCCCAGATTTTTGGTGAAATCCCTAAAATTTAGGACAAAATTTCAAGATTCGAAATTTCGACCAAAAATACTACCATTTCATGTATGATTGATTTCGGTTTCGCTATCGACCGAAACCTGAAAATCTGGATTTCGGTCGAAATTTAAAACCTTGGTCACGGCCATGGTTTTAAATTTCGGTTTCGGCTAAAATTTTGGACTTATCCGAAACCGAAATTTTAGCCGAAATCCAGAAATTTCGGGCAAAATTTGGTATTCACACGTGAAATCCCAGTTTTTTTTTATGAAATTTCGATCGAAATTCTTTAATGGAATAAAAAATTAATATTTTATTAGAAATTTGGACGAAATCCCCGAAAATTATGCAATTTCGAACGAAATTTCCCTCGAAATTTGGTAAATTTCGATTTCGGTACGTTTTTCGTTCCTCACCGAAATTTCTGATTTCGGTCGAAATTTAAAATCATGGTCACAACTTACGAGTATACTTCAAGGTGGCAAACGTACCGTGCCGGCCCGGCACGGCACGACCAAATGAGGCCCGGAAAGGCCCGCGGGCCGGGCACGGCACGGCACGGAAGGGTTCACGGACCGTGCCGTGCCTGGCCAAAATCCTCAAGGCTAGGCACGGCCCACAGTCCGCCGTGCCGGCCCGTGTTTTTTTCATTTTGAATTAAATTTTTTCTCGGAACTCCGTGGGATAACCACGGAGTTCCGAGAAATTTTTTTTTGAAACAGAACATTTCTCGGAACTCCGTGGGATACCGACGGAGTTCCAAGAAATTTTTTTTGAAACAAAACATTTCTCGGAACTCCATGGGTATCCCACGGAGTTCCGAGAAATGTTCTCGGAATTCCGTGAATTCCCACGGAGTTCCGAGAACACTTCTGTTTTCAAATTTTATTTTATTTTTGTCCATATTTTGTGAACAATTTTCTTGGTCCCCTTTTGTCAATTTTATTTACTATTACTTTACAATAGTAATTTAGAAACACAGATCGATTGTGCCCGGAATATTTATCCAGGAACCTGGGCGGCACCTTTAAATTTTATTAATATCAAATATTATAACAAGAAAAGAAGAGCTGAGGAGGACATAGAACCTTGCCTCTAACCCTTTAAAGGAAAGAAAAGAGAAAAAATAAATACAACTTTTAAATTAAAAGTCTTCAACAATCTTCAGATGATGAGCTTTGAGCCTTCCAGTCCTTGTATCCTAGAATTTGCATCAAGCCAGTCCTTCAAGCACACACATACCTCTAATGTTTTTTATGACATTTTGATTCTTTTGTCTTCTAAAACCCTGTTACCTGCACTAAAAGCGGACTCCGATGCTACTGTAGACACCGGGGGGGTAGTATATCATGTGCCATGATTGATAGTACTGGATATGTTTTCTCATTTGCTTTCCACCACGGCAAAATGTCAAAAGTTTCTCATTCTTTGGGATTGATATAATGTTCATTTTCCAAATATAATGATAACTCATTGCAAGATGCTTCACCAACACTACTAGGTTTTGCTCTTTTTAGGCTTATTAAAGTAAAAATTGGATTATTTTTAGGCCCCGAGCTCGTAGAAGAACTGGATCTTCTTTGTCCTTGTTCCACCTCATATATATGATACATAGGCCTTAATAATGATTTAATTTCATTTATATTATTCCCTGAATCTTCAGGATCATTAGCGAGGTTGTTATTGCACTCTTCTAGCAAGACTTCTAAACCTTGTAATTTAAACCTAGGGTCCATTACTGTACTGAAGGAATATAAAAATAGAATTTTATTAAAATATTTTTTAAATTTAGCCTCCATGACTTCAATTATTTGTTCATGTCTTTCAGTTCTATTTTTTTTTAAAGTAAGCGTGATGTTATATAAGTTACTCATAATTATATTTGAGGTTGGTTTGTAAATAGCAGAAAAAGCATTAGTTGCAGTATAAAAAACTTCAAGAAAACTCATGAAACCCTCACAAGTGTTCCAATTTGGGAGACCTACAGTGTAACGGAGAGGTTGAGGTATATTTTCATTACCAAATGATTGAATTAAATTTATATGGGAGGCAATATTTAAACATTAAATAAGTTGAATTCCACCTATGTCTAACATCTAATTTGAATTTAGAAAATTCTTTTCCATAGGTGTTGCATAATTTTGCAAATTCTTGTCTTCTAAACATTGAAGAATTGATAAATGTAATATAAGTTTTAATATTTTCTATTTGTGAGACAATAAGAGCTAAACCATCTTGCACAGCCAAATTTAAAATATGGCATGCACATCTAATATGAAAAAGTTTTCCACTTAAAATAGATATCAATTCAGTTTTTAATAACTCTACTGCGGAAATATTATTACTAGCATTATCAAGAGTTATAGAACAAATTTTTTTCGTAATATTATATTCACGAGCAGTATTTAAAATATGTGTTGATATAACATTTCCAGTATGTGGGTAATTAATAAGACTAAAGCTAATAATTCTTTTTTCTAAAAGCCAATTAGAGTTGATATAGTGTGCGGTTACACAAATATATGAATAACCCTTTTTGGTACTCCAAATATCAGAAGTAAGTGCAATTTTCCCATTAAATTCTTCAAAATATGAAATCAATTGTTGTTTACGTTCATTAAAAATTTTACAACTGTATGATTTTAGAGTGTTTCTAGGTACCCTTTTAAAAGCAGGATTTAAAGCTTGTTTAGCATATTTTTCAAAACGTTTATCTTCTCCAAAAACAAATGGTTGCTCGGAGTGTATAACGTATGTGGTTATTTCTCTTCTATTATTATCATGAGAGTAGGAAAATGTTTGTATTGAACTAAACGTGCGACTTAGTTGGGCTTGCTTAGGGTCTAACGGGCCATGCTTTTTACCACAAGCGTCGGCATGCCTTTTTAAGTGGCCTGTTCCACCCGAAACATTACAACTAAGATCCCTTTTACAATGTTTACAAATTGCCCTAACTTCTACTTTCCCATCTGGACGTGTTATCTCTTCACGAGTGAAGGTAAACCAAACAGTTGAAGTTCTACCCCTTTTAACTTTAGAGCGAGAATGAGCTTGGCTCCCACTAGCACTAAGGTTGGGTTCATTTTCGACTCTAAATTCAACCTTGTCTTCACTCCACTGACCTCCAAAACAAGCTTCCATTAACTCATCATTGCCCATGACTTGGTTGTTGTCATGGCCAATGTTGGGGTAGAAAACTTCTTCCGAATCGGCCATTAAGAGAGGTTTAAAAAAAATTAATGAAAGGAGAATTATAATTGAATATTTAAATGGGTACCAACCTCAACCTATTTGAGCAAAATCTCGTCATCTTGTTGATCGCCGCCAATCGCCGCCTCTTGTTAATCGTCAATTGCCGCCTCCTTGATGAGTACTTAGTGCTACTAAGTAGAGAGACAAGTAGATTGGAGACAGAGAGGGAGAAGTTGATTGGGAGAGAGAGAGAGAGGGTGAACTTGATTAAGGAGAGAGAGAATTTGATTAGGGAGAGAGAGAAGTTAATTGGAGAGTTTAGATAATAGAGAGAGAGTGAGTTTTGGTGAGAAATGAAGGGGGTGGAAAATTGTATTTATAGGATTTGGTGGGTTATTTTTTTGACTTCCCAAAATACCCCCAAAAAATAGTTGTTGGAGGGGTTAATTTGGTAAAAGATTTGAAATGACTTAAATATCCACAAAAAAAGAGTTGTTGAGGAGGGTATTTAGGGAAGGTAAAACATTTAACCAATAAAAATCCAAAATACCCTCCAAAACTAGTTGTTGTGGGGGTTAATTTGGTAAAATACATGAAATAACTTAAATATCCACAAAAAAGAGTTGTTGGGGAGGGTATTTAGGGAATGTAAATAATTTAAACAATGAAAATCCTAAAATACCCCCCAAAAAAGAGTTGTTGGGGGTATTTTCAAGATTATATGAAAATATATGTTTTAGACGAAAATACCCCACAAACTAGCTGTTTGAAACAACTTTTAGGGAGTATTTTCGGATTTTACAAAAAACAAATGCATTTTCTAAAGGGGAACTGGGCTCGCGGGTCGGGCGTGCCGTGCCACCCAACAAGGCCCGGCACGGCCCGCGACTTCGTGCTAGCCCGGCACGGCACGCTCACTGTAGCTATTCGTGCCGCGGTGGCGTGGGAGTGCCATGCCACGGC
This sequence comes from Tasmannia lanceolata, assembly GCF_043159265.1. Taxonomy (NCBI): domain Eukaryota; kingdom Viridiplantae; phylum Streptophyta; class Magnoliopsida; order Canellales; family Winteraceae; genus Tasmannia; species Tasmannia lanceolata. Next base: position 1,536,281 of record NW_027518789.1, on the reverse strand, counting down.
CCGTTTGCCACCTTGAAGTATACTAAAGGGGGCTGTCCTAATAAGAAAATGGGGGGTGATTATAACACTCCCCTTTTAATGAATGCCAGTTGAATGTTATTTAAGTCTGACAGTTTGATAAGTTATCCAAGTCAAGTTCTAGATCCGCTGTTCTATGGTCTGGAATTAGTCTTTTTCTTTTGACAACTGAAGTGACTGGTCATCTTTAGTATATTTTGGATCTCAAGATAATAAATATCAGTTTCCAAGGAACCAACTCATATATATATATATATATATATATATATATATATGTGTGTGTGTTTCAGTCTTTCAGGTACCTTGTCATATCTCACTGTCATATAAAATCTGTACATCGGCGGTAAAATAAAATATAAAAAGTGAAAAAGGCCGACTAACAGTATAAAAAAAATAAAACCTGACTTGCAAGTTACAGTAGAAAAAGTGAGTACGCTTTATGCTCATTTTCCTTTCCAGTTTTAGGTAGCTGTCATCTCAGTCTACTGTTTGCTTTTGATAACATCTGAAATTATTATCTCTTTGTTGTAAATGCGGAGTTAAAAATTTAGTGGCGTGTCTAAACGTGTGTCACACGTGTCAGCATCCGTGTCTGTGTCGACACGTGTCAGACAGGTCTAGGCTGGAAATATGACATGTCTACGAATCACAGTAATTCTGTCATTTGATCTTAAGAGGCTCGAATGGGGAGGATTGCCCTCTTAATACCATTTTTTACTAGATAGTCCTCGTACCTCTTAGTCTTAGAGCATATTAAAGCAAATGACACCAATCAAAAAACAAAGCAAATGACAAAAAATAATGCTATTAGCTCAATAGAATTTGATGGGGTACGAAAAACAGCAACTAATGAGCTATTGACACGTGGCCCCGGAAGGGCCCACCACGAAATCGACACCTGCCCAGGAGTAATCCGATAATTACCTAAGAGTAGGTAAATCTAAACCCACAGAAGGGCCGACACCTGTCCTGGGGTAGGTAATCCAACCACCCCAGGCCTCCCTCTATAAAAGGCCTCTCAAGGCCCTAAAGAGTAATAACTTCTAAGCTACCACTCTTAAAATTTGGCTCTGCACTCCTGCTTGTACTGACTTGAGTGTCGAAGGGCCCGTCCGGAGCAACGACTCAGGGTTGGTCTTCTAACCTCGATTGCTCTTGTGCAGGGCTCAGCTCCTTCACTTCAGCTCCTCGGGTCCTCCAGCCCAGCTCTTACGTCACTGCCGTATCAGTTACCGATTTTAGGCCTAACAGATTGGCGCCATCCGTGAGACCCCGAACTAAAAGCTGTTCGAATCCCCTATACAAAATGGCAGGGTAGAAGAGTGCTCGGGTACCAACTGCATGAACTACCCGAGCCGTAATACCTCACAGGACCCGAAGCGAGAGAATCGCCTTGCAGGTGGTGGCTCCCTCTGCTACAGCAGAGCAGAGCCGAGCTCATTCGGAACATCTCAATCCCACGCCCACTCCGGATCAAGTTCAAGCTCTCTTTCAACAGATGACGGCTCTTGTCGGTCAATAGCAACACCTGATCGAAGCGCCTCCCCAACATCCTCCGGAAGCTCCACGACCTGTACAGGAAAGGTCGAATGCCGACAGGGGAGAGCCAGCGCGCCCCAGTGGAGACCGGACCCACTACTCCACAAGGCGAGTCCATCACTCCAGAACCAGGCATGCCCATACAGAGCCTCACCACCGTCAGAGGTCACGATCCCACTTCGCACGAAAGCACCGAGCCCAGGAAGCCCGCTCACCGTAGGAAAAATCCCGGCCTCATCGAAGGAATCCGGAAAGTCAGTCTGGCTCCGTTGCGAGCCCATCGGTGGAGAAAAACAAGTCGTTGGACCGAGCAAACCGAAGGGCTGACCCAATGTTACGGAAGATAGAAGAAATAGATCATTGTATAGAAGAGCTGGCAAAAGATCAGGGCCGGCCCGCTGAGAAGACGTACTCAAGCAGACCTCCGTTCACAGATAATGTTATGAACGCGCCAGCGCCCAGAGGGTTCAAAATGCCGACGGTTCCGCAATACGACGGAACCACCGACCTGTGGACCACCTGGAAACGTTCAAAACTATGATGCTCCTCCACGGCGCCTCTGACGGATTCCTCTGCAGAGCATTCCCGACCACACTGACCGGTGCAGCCCGGGACTGGTACTCGAGGATCAAGCCGAACTCCATTAGCAACTTTGAGAACTTTGGAGACGACATGGTCTGCCATTTTATGAGCAGCCGGAGGCCAAGGAAAACAACAGCATCCTTGATGGCCTTGCGGCAGGAGGATAACGAACCTCTGAAAACATTCGTCAGTCGTTTCAACAGAGAGGCTCTTCAAGTGCCGAATTTGGATCCATCAGCCGCCATGAATGCGCTCCTCGCAGGCGCCAAATCCAACCATTTCCGCCGATCAGTTGCTCGCCAGAACCCGCACTCACTGGCGGATCTGATGGCAGGGGCCGAGGAATATATAGCCATGGAGGAGACTCTAGCGGCCTTAGACTCAAACCGGAGGAGAACCTCCGAAGAAAAGAACCGTACCAAGCAGCGTAGGGATGATAAGGCCCCCAGAAGAGAGAGGTCCCCCCAAAGGAGGGAAGAAAACTTTACCCCTCTCAACACCTCCCGGAAACACACACTGGCCGCAATCAGAAGAGAAGAATTCGTAAGGTGGCCGACCAGAATGATCTCCAAGGGAAATAAGAGAGACAATTGGAAGTATTGTCGGTTCCACATGGACCACAGGCACGACACAGACGAGTGTTGGTAGCTCAAGGAAGAAATTGAGCTACTGATTGGTCGGGGATACTTGAAAAAGTATGTCAAAGATGACGGCCACAGAAGAGAGCGCAGGGAGAAGAGTCCCCAGGGCTAGAGCCCTCGACGATCACAGCCGCCCCTTGCGCGGGATTAATCTCCCCCACCATCCAGTCCACGACCAGAGGCACGCCGATCCCTGCCAAAGGGGGTCATCAACACGATTATGGGCGGACCGGCCGCTGGGGGCACATCATCCGCCGCTCGAAAAGCCTACGCGCGCCGACTCAATGCCGTGCACACGTGCGGCAAAAAGATGAAGACGGAGAATGAAATCGCCTTTTCAGATGCAGATCTCGACAACTTGATACTACCTCGTGACGACGCACTGGTCATAACCATGCTCGTCAAAAACTAGGAGCTGAAGAAAATCCTTGTCGACAATGGAAGTTCAGCCGATATCCTATACTATTATGCTTTTAAGCAAATGATAATAGGAGACGACCGCTTAAGGCCGACGAACTCCGATTTATTCGGTTTCTCAGGGGAGGTCGTGAAAGTGGAAGGACAGTTTGAACTTCGAGTCCTCGTCGGAGAGCCGCTCTGTCAAGCCTTCGCGATGGTCAACTTCCTGGTAATGAGGGCAACTTCGGTCTATAACGCTATCTTGGGACGACCCAGCCAGAATCTAATCCGTGCCGTCGCTTCAGCATATCACCAGAAAATAAAGTTTATAACGCCAAACGGCGTGGAAGAAGTCAGGGGAGATCAACCACAGTCCAGGGAGTGCTATGCCATGGCACTCAAGGGAAAAAATACGTCAGAATCGCTGCCGATTGAGCTACTCGATCTGAGAGACGAAGCCCAGGGGACTCAGCCCGCCGAAGACCTCATCTCCATCCCTCTGTGCAAAGGCGATAGTGAGAAGGTCGTTCAGATCGGCTCCTCTCTAGGCAGTAGCACCCGGCAGAGCCTCACCCAATTTCTTCAAGACAATGCAGACGTCTTTGCGTGGGCTCCCGTAGACATGCCCGGCATAGACCCGGAGGTCAGCACGCACAGACTCGGTGTTGATCCGACCTGCAGGCCGGTGAAACAGAAAAGAAGACATTTTGCCCTGGAAAGGCGGCAGGGGATCAAGGAAGAAGTGGAGAAGCTCTTGAGAGCTGACTTAATTCTGGAAATTCAATATCCAGACTGGCTGGCGAACGTGGTCTTGGTAAAGAAAGCCAATGGGAAGTGGAGGACCTGCGTTGATTTCACCGACCTGAACAAAGCTTGTCCCAAGGACAGCTACCCGCTCCCAAAAATCGACCAGCTGATAGATGCCACCGCAGGTCACGAACTGCTGAGCTTCATGGACACCTTCTCCAGATACAGTCAAATCAGAATGTATGAATCAGATATATCAAAGCCCTCCTTCATAACAGATCAGGGAACATACTGTTACCGCGTCATGCCCTTTGGCCTAAAGAATGCCGGAGCCACCTATCAAAGGCTCGTCAACAAGCTCTTCCAGAAACAGATCGGCCGTAACATGGAAGTCTATGTGGATGATATGCTGGTCAAAAGCCGAAGTGCGCAAGATCATGTCTCCGACCTGAGAGAAACATTCCAAATCCTAAAAGAACATAACATGAAGCTCAACCCCACCAAGTGCACTTTCTACGTCAGCTCGGAAAAGTTCTTGGGGTTTATGGTAAGCCAAAGAGGGATAGAGGCCAATCCAGAGAAGATCAAGCCCGTGGTGGAGCTCACTCCACCAAAAACCATTAGAGAAGTACAGCGGCTAACCGGGATGGTGGCCGCACTGAGGCGCTTCATCTCAAAGTCTGCCGAGAGAGGTCTGCCCTTCTTCAATGCCGTCAAAGGAATCAAGATAGCACCCTGGACAGAGGAGTGCCAAGCCGCATTCGAGGAGTTGAAGCAGTACTTGTCCTCCCCACCGCTGTTGACAAAGCCAGAGCTGGGAGAGGAGCTGCTTCTGTACCTGTCCGTAGGCCCCATGGCACTGGCAGCAGTGCTAATTCGAGAAGAGCCCAGCCAGCAGAAACCGATCTACTATGTCAGCAAGGTCCTACGTGATGCTGAGATCAGGTACCAGCGGGAAACTGGCGTACGCCCTGTTCATGGCGGCCAGAAAACTGAGGCCATATTTTCAAGCCCACACGATAAAGGTCCTGACCGATCAGCCGCTCAGGCAAGTTCTCCACAGATTGGACACCTCGGGCCGTCTTGTAAAATGGGCCGTGGAGCTGAGCGAATTTGATATCCAGTATCTGCCTAGGCCAACAATAAAAGCTCAAGTGCTGGCAGACTTCGTGGCTGAATGCACCATCCCCCAGCAGAGCACTGAATCCGAAACTGTCCAAACCCCAGTTGTGGAGAAGGTAACTACAACTGGTGAATGAACAGAAGCCGAGATTAAACCAGTAAGAGCAGAAATCGTCCCCGTACCGGCAGAACAGGATCCATCGACCATCGAACCACTCTGGGAAGTATATGTGGACGGATCTTCGAATAATGGTGGCTGTAGAGCCGGTTTGATTCTCACCGGGCCTGACAACTTCGTCCTGGATTACGCCCTAAGGTTCGGATTACGTGCGTCCAACAATGAGGCAAAATATGAGGCCCTCATCGCCGAAATGAACCTAGCAGTCCAGATCAGCGCCCAAAGACTGAAGGCGTACTGCGACTCCCAGCTGGTTGCAAACCAAATCCAAGGAGTCTATGAGGCGCGCGACGAGCGCATGATCAAGTACCTCTCCAAGGTGCGCCAGTTGGCCGTCAAGTTCAAAAACTTCGAGGTCATCAGAATCCCTAGAGCGGAGAATGCAAAGGCGGATGTGCTGTCTAAGCTGGTGGCATCCGGTTACACCACTCTTAGGAGTATATGTATGGAATTTCTGAAAAAATCCAGTATCGAAAATGAGGCTGTCGAGGTGATGCAGGTCGAGCAGGAGCCGTGCTAGATGGACGAGATCATTGATTACCTGCGCAGTGGGAAGCTCCCCGAAGCAAAGAAGTAAGCCCGCAAAGTGATACAGAGAGCAGCCCGATTCTCCCTAGATGGTGAAAGTCTGTACAAAAGGTCATACACCATTCCGTACCTAAAATGCCTCCGGCCAAGCAACGCCGCATACACTTTGCAAGAGACTCACGAAGGAATATGCAGAGAGCACCTGGGGGGCAAGGCCTTGGCCATCAAAGTACTGCTGAGAGGCCTGTACTGGCCAACATTGAGGCAAGATGCTCTGGACCTGGTCAAAAGGTGTGAAAGATGCCAAAAGTTCTCTCCCACCATCCATCAACCCGTTGTGTCCATGGCCCCAATCATTAGCCCGCTCCCTTTCGCAGTTTGGGGTATGGACATCTTAGGCCCCTTCCCGCCTGCCTCCGAGAGGCATGAGTTCGTCGTGGTAGCCGGTTTGCATTAATGAAAGGCACGTGCTTCGAGGGCCCTTACATGGTGCCACGTATTCCTCATTAATGAAGGGGTCACGTCCCGAGGCGGAAAATGCGGGTGCAATACAGGCGGAAAACGGTCGGTTATTTAAACTGCTTGAGCGTGGGATACCTTCTAAGTAATTGTGTCCGGTCCAAACCGGACACAAAATGTGGACCCCGATCCGAGAGGGGCGGGGGGACGTGCCCCCACGCGAGTCTCGGGATCATCCACGTGAAGGAGAGCTCTGCCAAGGAACTCTCGAAAGAGTGCCCCTCACAGCATGAGCGGCGATGTGAAGTCCGGGTCCTCTAGTAGTTCGGCATCTAGCTCGTCGGAGAGGACTCAAACTAGTCCGACCAGGATTCTCGGCCCCTATATGGCGAGTCCTGACATTAGCGTAGAGGTCATAGATAGTGGGGACGAGGTGATTTTGGATTTGAATAATACTCCGCCCCCAACGGATAGTTACTTCCGAGCAGAGGCCAGCGTTGGTAGCGACGCCACTAAGGCGTCCACAACATTCCTCCCGGGCCGGGCCGTTGAGGTCGTAGCTAGGGCTCGGATGGACGCCAATCCCCAATACAATGTTCAGGCTCTTTACGAGGAGGGAGATAGGGCTTGCAACGACAGCTCCGATGTCTGTATATACGACGAGTCGTTAAGGGCCGGGCTCAGGTTCCCTCTGCATCCATTATTCGTCGCGGTCCTTCAAAATTACGGGCTGGCTCCGGCTCAGGTCGCGCCGAACTCATGGAGGATGCTGATCGGGTTTATATACCTCGTCCAGGGCCGGCTTCAAAGAAGTTTGCCTGTGCCGTTGTTCCGCATGTGTGCGCACCTGAATAGGCATAAGGACGGGGGTTGGATTTACATTAGCCAGCGTCCTGAGGTGAAGATGATTACTGGCATTCCATCCTCCATACATCTATGGAAGAACAAGTTCTTCTATGTCGAGGACAGAGAGCCTACTGAGCCCTGGCCGGTTCCTCTAAAATGGGACACCCTAGACACACTTGCGCTGAGCCGCAAGCCGCTCCTTGAGGGCGAGGATATGGGAACGTTCGCCCTAGTCTGTGAGGAGTTGCACCGGGAGGGCCTCATTCATTGTGCGGAATTCTCTGGGGAAGAGGTTCTGGTCGGGCTTGGCATTAGTACTGCGACCCCGGCACGTATGTGGCTAGTCTTGCTTTTAATCTCTTTTTCCTCCTTTTTGCTCCTAACCGGTTTTTGTTCGTCCATGTTGACTCTCAGAGATACAGACGCAGTCCAAGTTGGAGAAGGTGAGGCAAGGAGCCTTTGTCAGGGGCCTGCAAGGCCAACAGGAGGAAAGCCCCAGAGATCTCGAGTCCTGCTCCGACCCAGGACGCGCCGCCCTCCAGGGGCAAGCCCTCAGTGAAGCTGGTCGGTGCTTACGGCCGAGGAGTGGGGTCTTCCAAATCGGGGGGAGCATCCACCGGAGTCCGCCCCGCCCAGGCGAAGTCTGGGGATAATATTTTTTGGCCCAACTGGGCCGTTCAGAAGAGCGACACCGGCCTCGGTGAGAGCCGGGTAGCCATGGAGATCGTCACCAAGGGTCTCCTGAATCAGGACAAGCTCCAGGTTCTAAACGAACCTCCAGCTGCGGCCGACAAGGCCATCTTCTCTTCACTCTATCAGGTATTTTTTTAACGCTCGGTAATCATTTATTTGCGCTCGCCTGCAGATTGGACTGTATTATAGTGACTTTCGTGAGAAGAGCCGGAAGTTTTCTGAGGCAATCACTAAGTCCGAGGAGGAGAGCGGCCAACTGATGCAGGAGGCAGCCGAGCTCCAAAGGTCCATCGGGGAGAGGGACGCGGAGATACAGCGGCTCAAAGATGATATGGCCGCCCAGAAGCAGAAGGCCGCCGAAGCCCTTAATGCACAGAGGGAAAGAGCCCGGGAGAGGCAGACAGCGGCCATCGAGGAGGCCGTGCAGAAGAAAGAGGACGAACTTATTAGTTTGTCCACTGAATCCCACAAGCTGGGATTCATGGATTGCCTTGAGCAGGTCAAGGGATCCAATCTGGCTGTCGTCTTGACGGGCCTTTTCCTTCTCAATCCGCCGGTGGCACATCCCTCACGGGGTGGCGGTCACGGGGTGTCTTGAGCTCCCCTTTTTCCCCTCTTGGGCACGGCTTCCTGATTCTTTTTGTAATGGCCCTTGGAGGCCCTACTTTTTGTAATCGCCCTTCGAGGCCCTACTTTTTCATGAATAGAAGTTACATTTCGCTGTCCACTGTCCACTTATGTTTGCCTCTGGCTAATACTGCTTGACTCACTGTGAGCCAAAAATACTCCGGCAGACATTCAAGCTTTAATTGACCCGGGTCTTTGTAGAGGTGAACCGAGGTGAACTAAGCAGCTATTACCCAAGTTTTAGGGAACTGGGTTTCCGGGTAGATTTGGTTTTTTCTGTCCGGGCCCGTTCCTGACCAGGAGTGCGCTCCCGGTCTTTGTGGAGACGAGCCGAGGCGAACCAAGCAGCGAGTACCCAAGTTTTAGTGAACTGGGTTTCCAAGTAGGTTTGGTTTTTTCTGTCCGGGCTCGTTCCTGACCAGGAGTGCGTTCCCGGTCTTTGCGGAGACGAGCCGAGGCGAAACAAGCAGCGAGTACCCAAGTTTTAGTGAACTGGGTTTCCAAGTAAGTTTGATTTTTTCTGTCCGGGCTCGTTCCTGACCAGGAGTGCGCTCCCGGTCTTTGCGGAGACGAGCCGAGGCGAACCAAGCAGCGAGTACCCAAGTTTTAGTGAATTGGGTTTCCGGGGTTGGTTTTTCTGTCCGGGCCCGTTCCTGACCAGGAGTGCACTCCCGGTCTTTGTTGAGACGAGCCGAGGCGAACCATGCAGCGAGTACCCAAGTTTTAGTGAACTGGGTTTCCAAGTAGGTTTGGTTTTTTCTGTCTGGGCTTGTTCCTGACCAGGAGTGCATTCCCGGTCTTTGCGGAGACGAGCCGAGGCGAACAAAGCAGCGAGTACCCAAGTTTTAGTGAACTGGGTTTCCAAGTAGGTTTGGTTTTTTTTCTGTCCGGGCTCGTTCCTGACCAGGAGTGCACTCCCGGTCTTTGCGGAGACGAGCCGAGGTGAACCAAGCAGCGAGTACCCAAGTTTTAGTGAACTGGGTTTCCGGGGAGGAGCGCTAGGAGATTTGCAAAGAGTCCTCTTTATCATTCACATTCAATATATATTTACAACGTCACTTTCGCGCCGGGCGGCCAACTACTGATAGTATTTTCGGAGGTTCCTTGAGTTCCAGGCGTGGGGTAGTTGGTGCTCCCCGAGCATCTCTAGTCTGTAACTCCCCGGGCGAATTATCACTTTCACTCGGTACGGCCCCTCCCAGGTCGGGGAGAGTTTGCCTACCTTCTTTGGTTGTGAGATAGCAGCCTTTCTCATGACTAGGTCTCCTGCTCGGAATTCTCTTGGGCGTATCTTCAGGTCGTGATAGCGGGACACTTTCTGTTTGTAGGCTGCGACTCTGATTCAGAATTCTTCTCGGGCTTCCTCTAGCAAGTCGAGGTTTGCGCGGAGCCCATCTCCATTGGTCTGCTAATTGAAGTTGGTGATTCTGGGAGACGGGACGCCAACATCGACGGGTATTACGGCCTCGGTTCCAAAAGACAAGTTGAATGGCGATTCCCCCGTAGCGGTTCGCGGGGTGGTGCGATACGCCCAGAGGACATGATAAAGTTCGTCTGCCCATCGACCTGCTTTCTCGTCCAGCATCTTTTTGATCCCCTGGAGTAGGATTCTGTTCGTTACTTCGCTTTGCCCATTCGTCTGAGGGTGTGCCACTGAAGTGAATCTCTATTCGATTTTCAAGTCAGAGCAGAATTTCTGAAAGTTCTGGCAGTTGAACTGCCTCCCGTTGTCCGTTATCAAGACGCGGGGAATACCGAATCTGCAAACGACTGACTTCCAGAAGAAGGCCCTGGATCCCATGCTGTGCTCTGTCGCAACAGATAACCAGAGATATAAAAGGTCTGTGCCTGATGACGAATGGGGAAGGGATTAGGCGCCCCCGATTCGCCCAAGTGCGAGCACCTGGTCTCTTATGCCATTTATTATTAACTTTGAAGAGTTTTGGGCAAAAATCACGCGAAATGGGAACGAATATCCCCGAGATAACGTCTATCTAATCATGCATGTCTCGGAGATGAATAAGAAGCACAAAAAGGAAATGAAAGATGTCACCTAAGAATAGCTAGATTATGAGTGCCATGCCTAATTGGTGTCTAAGTTCTGGTGGGCACACACATGCATGCTACATCTAAAGGTATAGGATCTGTACATGAAAGTAAGAAAACACAGCAAAACATACAGCACAACCAATGACTCGACACGACACACCCTAAACTCTAAGGTGATAATTGACTCGGACCAAGATGGCCATCCATCTTAGCTGCACTACGTATCCCGGCCTCGGGAAGAATCAGAGCCAACGTAGTTCGGCGACCTGTGCTAAACTACAATGCCTAACCTTCTAGGACCGCTATCCTAGACTCGATCAACTAGACCTGACTAGTTTTTAAAGCTTCTTGCGCCATTACTTAAGTTCAAGTGAATGGTAATTTTTTAGGACTCCCTATATGCCCTAACTAATGCAAGTGGACCCTACACCCTATGTGCGACTAGGCTGTGCGTCTTAAGGAAAACCATGGGCTATCTAAGCGCATTCTAATCTAGTCATCGGCTCGACTAAGTGTCTAACCGACCACGACCTGAGGCCTCCTAACTCTAGGGACACTCACACGACCAGGCATGACAAATCCACAAGATCAGGACAGACTCCTAACTTTAAGACACCCCAAACGCCTAGGACAGACTCCTAACTCTATGGGAAGATCTTTTGAAAATTGTTTGCAAGGTTATTTTGAAGAATTTTTGTATTTTGGGAAGATTTGAAAGCTTATGGAAGTTTTTGAAATTTGTGAAAGTTGTGAAATTGTGGAAATATTTACAAAAATGGTGACTGAACTCAGGATGCCAGCAGCACGCCTGAGCTGCCTACGTACCCCTCAGCTAGGGATCAAGCCATCCGTAGTTCGGACCAGGATTTCCTAACTACACTCTAATGACTCGAGATTTTTGAGATTTTTTATTTTTCAGATGTTTTTGATTTTTTTCGACACAAGAGGACAGAATCCTATCATCACAAGGGGAGGACAGACTCCTACATCCCGCAAAGGTTGGACAGCATCATATGCTTTGCGGGGGGGAATGGACAGAATAACAACTCTGCAAGGGTTGGACAGCATCCTATACCTTGCAGGAGTGGATTAGAAAAAACGCACGACTTGATGAGAGGGTGGACAGAATCCTAACCCCTATGATGATAGGACAGACTCCTGAAAGACTGAAGGACTGACTCCTATGCTGAAGACTGACTCTGAAAGATGGAAGGACGGAATCCTAAATTTTATGAAGGGATAGGACAGAATCCTAAACTCTACAGGGGAATGACAGACACCTAAACCCTAGGATGGTAGGACTGACTCCTAAACTCTCTAGGACTGACTCTAATAGAGGAAGAAATCCCTTAACCTGCGAAGACTCTAAGGCAGGAAGGGAAGAGGTTGGCTCAAGATACATTCCGTCATAGCCTCTTTCATATCCTGAAACAAACAATGAAACCCGAGCTACAATGAAGGCCCTTTTGAAACCCTTATACAGGTACGAGAAGACTGAGCCCAACAAAGATGGAACATAAACATAAACGCCAAGGGAAACATGTAGATGGAGAACAGGACCAATGGGCCATGGGCATTTTAACTGGAAACAGATGAAGTTGATGCGCCCAACAAAACAAGGTAATGCCCGTACTGCTAATGGAGAGGTTGCTATGGGCTAAAATGAAAATGGCGGTTGGGTGTAGTCCAAGATATCATTGACCAATGTTTCACAATAGCAATGAATTCAATTTAGTTCAAAATATCAAAGCAACACATGATCAGGAAAGCCCTAAGATTCGGGCCTAAAGAAAATCAAGTTACAAAGGAAAGTGGAACCCGATTTTAAATATTCAAGCAACATGGATCCAAAAATTACATAAAGAAGTGAGATTACTTGGCATATTTCTTTGTAAATTGGCACAAGGGAAATGGCAAAGATGACCAGGTAGGCAATGATAGATTTCCAAGATTGAGAGCTCAAAAATATTCAAACTGAAATAAAACTATTAGGGTATGTCCTCCTATAATCCCTAGAAACTGTGAAGACAGACTTGCAACTCATGATATCAGAGCAAGCATAACGCCTCAAGAACAAATAAACACTCATAGCAGCGCCATGAACACCATGAATTTGAAAGAGAATATCATGTAAAAGCTTGAGGGGAATGAATCATACCTATGGATCGCAGGAAATTGCGCTTACAATGTAGAGTGCCAGTGATTGCGAAATTTCCCAAAATGCCGAAAGTGTTTGCAGATTGTCAGAATCGAGTGCTGGCCGCGGAAGGAGGTTGGTTGAGGCAAAAAGGGGGGAATGGGGGGGGAACCTGCCAAAACCCCTCTCTCTCTTAGCTCTCTCTCTCTCTCTTTCTCTCTCTCTCTCTCCCTCTCTCTCTATATTTCTCTGTTTTTTTGCAAATGGAGGGGGGTTTGGGTCTTACAAATGGGTTTTGGGTAAAAACCGAAATGGGTTTGGGATTAGAAAATGGTGGATGTGGTTGTTGATGGGGGATGGGGATCGGATTCGTCGGCGGTTTTTATATGGGTTTGGAAGTGGGGTTGGGGTGGAGATGGGTTTCGGTTTTTTGAGGTGGTGGTTGGAGAAGATGAGGGTTTGAGAGGATTTTCGAAGTGGGTTTTGGGTGGAGATGGATTTCGGTTTTTGGAGGTGGTGGTTGGAGAAGACGAGGGTGGAAGAGGGGGTTTCAATGGAGGTTTGGGTGGTCGGATTCCGGCAAGCCTGCCGGAATCCATGAAGATGGTGGTCTCTCCCCTTCTCTCTCTCTCTCTCTCTCTCTCTCTCTCTCTCTCTCTCTCTCTCTCTGCTGCTGCTCTGTTTTCTCTTTTTTTTGAATGGGGGGAGCGGTGGTGGAGGGAGGAGAAGATGGTGGAGGGTTTTGTGAAGGGTGGTGTCGGTGGCGATGGAGGTGGGTGGAATGAAGGTGGGTTTTGCAGAGATTGCGGCCGATGGAGGTGGGTGGCTGTGAAATGGGTTTGGTGGAGGTGGTGGCTCGGTGGAGGAGGAAATGGTGGATAGTGGTGGTGATCGGCTTCAATGGAGGTGGCGGTGGATGGGTTTTTTTTATTTTTGTTTTTTTTTGAATGGGCTTTGGGTGTCAGAGGAGGCGGCTGGCGGTGGAGGTTGCAGAGAAAGGGGAAGATGGAGGAGGAGGTGGCGGCTGTGGGTGGCTGATGGTGGTGTGCGTGGTGGCGGTTGTCGGGGTTTTGCCGACGGCAAGAGGGATGGCTGGCCGGAGATGGGGGTTATGTAGGGTGGAGAAGATGGGCGGCTGGTGGCGGCGGAATGGGATGAAGGAGAGGGTAGAGAAGATGGTGGCTCACCGGAGGAGTGGTGGTCGGCGGCGGCTCTTTCTCCCTCTCTGCTTCTTGTTTTTTTTTCTCTTGAAAAATGAGTGAGCTCTCTTTTTTCTTTTTCTTTTTTCTCTCTAGAAACCCTAGCCCGACGGCTTATTTAAAGAGAAATGATGAATTTTTCTCCCCCCATCCTCCATGGGCAGCCCTCCTACCTAGTGCATTTGGCTACTCTCCTTACCCTATAGGGTGGTCCAAGTAGAGAACAAGGTGAAAATTCCCTTCTCTATACTTGATCCTAATCTTCTGATTTGATCCAAGGGACATTATCATTTGGAGCTTAGGGGTACAAATAGAGGAGTGGTAATATCAAAACTCACAGGCATTTCACAATTTTCGCAAAGTTCAGGAACATGGGTACGAGGACCAACGTCGGCGACTCCAGGGTACAAATGCGATCTTGGGTTTTCCTGGGTTGTGAAAAATGTTCAATGGGCTAGGCAACAACAATATTTTTTTCAAAAATTTTGGGTTTATTTCTCACCTCGGAATTTGGGAATTTTATTTGATTTTTTTTTTTGAAGTGGTTATTCAATTTTGGGGACTTTAGGGCCTTGTCAAAATGGGGTGTCTACAGATGCCCCTCTTTGGCAGAGTGTGCTTGTCGCACGAAAGCCAAAGCCGAACAGACAACACATTTTGACTGGCCCAAAGTTTCAAGCGGAAGGGATACAAGGGGGCGACGAGATGGATCGACGAGACAGATTCTCATCGAGAGGGAATGATACGATGAATTGACGAGACAGATTCTCGAAAAGAAAACCGAGATGGACTCTCAAGGGGTAGTGAGATAGACTTTCACAGATTGCAGAATGGAATGATTAGACAGCATCTAATGAAGCCACTCAGGGATTTGGAGATTGTAAAGCGGAATGATTAGACAGCATCATGATCAAACCGAAATTAGGATCTGGGACAAGCGAAATGATTAGACAGCATCTTGATCATTCCTGAATTGGGATCTGAGAAGACAGCATCTTAACAGATGAACACAGCGGAATGATTAGACAGCATCATGATCAAACCTGAATTGGGATCTGAGAAGACAGCATCTTGACAGATGAATATAGCGGAATGATTAGACAGCATCATGATCAAACCGAAATTGGGATCTGAGAAGACAGCATCTTGACAAAAGAACACAGCGGAATGATTAGACAGCATCATGATCAAACCTGAATTGGGATCTGAGAAGACAGCATCTTGATAGAAGAATCACAGCGGAATGATTAGACAGCATCATGATCAAACCTAAATTTGGATCTGAAAAGACAGCATCTTGACAGATGAATACAGCGGAATGATTAGACAGCATCATGATCAAACCTAAATCGGGATCTGAAAAGACAGCATCTTGACAGATGAACACAGCGGAATGATTAGACAGCATCATGATCAAACCTGAATCGGGATCTGAAAAGACAGCATCTTGACAGATGAACACAGCGGAATGGGTGCTCTCAGGGAGACTTTAGTGAGGTGCTCTCAGGGAGACTTTGGTTGGGTGCTCTCAGGGAGACTTTAGTGAGGTGCTCTCAGGGAGACTTTGGTGAGGGTGCTCTCAGGGAGACTTTGGTTGGGTGCTCTCAGGGAGACTTTGGTTGGATGCTCTCAGGGAGACTTTGGTGAGGCGCTCTCAGGGAGACTTTAGTGAGGTGCCCTCAGGGAGACTTTGGTGAGGTGCTCTCAGGGAGACTTTGGTTGGGTGCTCTCAGGGAGACTTTGGTGAGGTGCTCTCAGGGAGACTTTGGTTGGATGCTCTCAGGGAGACTTTGGTTGGGTGCTCTCAGGGAGACTTTAGTGAGGTGCTCTCAGGGAGATTTTGGTGAGGTGCTCTCAGGGAGACCTTAGTGAGGTGCTCTCAGGGAGACTTTGGTTGGGGTGCTCTCAGGGAGACTTTGGTTGGGTGCTCTCAGGGAGACTTTAGTGAGGTGCTCTCAGGGAGACTTTGGTGGGGATGGATATTTCTTTTGATTTTGATTGATTGATTTATTGATTCAGATTGATTCCTTTGAAAATTGCTTTGTCTCTTGCCGAGAAAATGGGAGTGCGGGTTCCTTGCTGAGGACCGGGCTCACATGATTTGCTGGGATTTTGGGTATTGACCCTTTTTGAAAGAATTGGATTCTATTGGGAGCTGAGTGCTTTGAGCAGCTGCTAGCGGACACTCTGGGAAATAGATGCTAGACTCCATTGGGGACTAGCTTTGCTGATGAGCTGACTATGGAGTAGGCTTAGCCGGGGAATTTGGAGGTTTGACTCAAGATGTGCTCGAGCTTCTCTCATCTCAACTTGCTGGAGGCCTTATTACTGATTGCCTTTATGCTTGACATCTTTTATGACACAAGTCATAAAAGATGCCCCTAGTATATTGTGTTTCCATGACAGGAGTTTTAAGGAGGCAGGACAATGATGGTTGAAGAAAAGATGTTTCATTTCATGAAGGCTTGAGGTTGCACAGTTTTTTTTTTTGTATGGAGAGAGTAGGACAATCACCATGATGGCTGGGTCTGAGAATCCCTTCTTTCGCATTGCTCACTTTTGGAGGCTTAAGGTCTCTGGTAAGTTTGAACAAGATGTCTCTTGCCCCTTCTGATACCTAAACCAGGATTTACTCTGAATTTTCTTTGCATTTTGGAGGACACGCCCCCATTCTTCCAGCACCCGACAGTTTGGACTTTGCAAGGAGAGGGAACACAAATATGAAGGAGGAACAGATTTCCAAGGACTCAATCAAAGAAGACTCTTATTGCTTTAAGGACTCGACTCGCTTTCGACTCACTCTTGGATCTGATGTGTTATTTTTCAAGGGTATGGCTTAGCCACTCTTAGAGTATTTTGAAGACCGTGTCAAGAGGCACTACTCTCCTTTTTCGGTGTTTATGTCATGGTTATTATCCCTTTCGGATTGCTCGGTTTCAATGCCCCTAGTTTAAAGGAATGTTAAAGTAAGCTTGCTGGCACTACTTGGACTCCGAGATTTTACTCTGGTTGAAGACTGTTTCTCCATCTCAATGATTCGCTTTTTGTTGGAAGTCATTGCCATTGACCAAATTGCCTTTTCAGGTTTTCAATCTGACGGACCGCTTGCCCTAACTTTTGCCTGGATCGCCCTTTCGGGTTTTCAATCCAGCGGGCTCGATACCCTAACTTCTGTCTAAGCCGACTTTTCAGTTGTCAACTTACTTAGCGGGTGAATGACCCTAAATTTTGCCTAGACCGCCCTCTCGGGTTTTCAGCCTAGCGGGTCTTCAGACTCCATCGTTTTTTTATTTTTTATTTTTTTGATTTTGAACCTCTGCTTGTTCACCAGAAGGACTTTGTAGGTGGGCTTGGGTTCAAAAGGGTTGGATATTTCCTTTGGATTTCAAAGTTTCAACCGAGCCTGGATTGGTCAGGTTGCCTAAGTACCCAAAAAATGGAGGATCAGGTCCGCGTAGTTTGCTGGGGTTTGAAACAGAATGATTTGGCTTTAAGCTCAAAAGTTTGAAAGGGAATATTTTGATTTTTATTCCAAAGGTTGAAAGGGAATAATTTGACTTTTATTCCAAAGGTTGACCGAACCTGAATTGATCAGGTTGCCTACGTACCCTGTAGAAAGGGATCAGGTCAGACGTAGTTCGGAACGAACTACCCCTGGTTTGTGGGTGCTTGAAAATAATGTTTGATTTTGTTGAGGCTCGAAGGTGTTTGCAAAATGTTTTTTTTTTTAAAACTTGGGATTTTGGCATTTAAGGCTCAGGCGTCCAAAGATGGCCTTCTGGTGTTTTGGCATACAAGCTTCTTGAATGGCTAAGGTTCAATGGCTTTGAACTTTTTCTCTTTCTCTTTTTTTTTTTTTTTGAGGAGTCTGGCGGCATTTCCTGGCAAGACTTCATCTGTACTGTGCAAGCTAGACTGATTGAATTCCCACTTTTTCTTTGGGATCTCGCACTGATATTCAGGATTCTACGACTCTGGGTCTTCTCTGAATGCTGAAGATTTTGAAATCTTTCAATCTATTTATCAGCTCTGCTTTTTGAGATTCTGACGTTCTTAAGGAGTTGACGTGGGGCATGCTCCCTTCTCCTTTCTTCTCTGGATTCTATCCTTCTTTTTTTGTTCATTTGAAATGCGGGAATGCCCTTACCCTTTGATTACTTTGACTTAGAATTCCATCGTAATGTATAGCCCAAGTATTCTTTTTGGGGTTCATGTTCTATGCTCATGACTTTGTTGTCCGAAAGTCTTCTCTCAATTTTTCATTAACTTCACTTGATATCTGGTATTCTTCGTTTGAAATTTTCGCTTTTTCGACCCGATGTCTGAAGCTGAGGGTGACTTATGTTGAACAATGCCAAGGCACGCTTCTGGTTTATCCTCATAGGACCAAGCAACACTTCTTTGAACCCTCTAAATAGGTTTATCGATTCTTTGCGCTCTTCGGGAGATTTTGCCAATCCTTATTTCCCGAGTTTCGGATTTGGGTACCACTATTCACGGTATCGATTTCATCTTCAAGTGGCTTTGCTCGACGCTCTTCCCCTCGTTTGATCAGCTTTCAAATCTCGAGGAGAATTTCATCGGCATCCTCGTCCGAGGAGGGTGTCTTAATTTGTTTATTAACATTAGATCCAAGAGTGAACATATACAAGAATACTGACGACACTGGAATCAAATGTTCGTTGCATTGAATGTTTGAAGTACATACATTGATTTTTGACGCGCCACGATAGGCTCTCCATCAAATTTAACAAAAGACTGGATATTGGCTCACAATGAGAGAGACTAATAAACACAACGTACTTAGAATTGATATTGACATGGTTAGACTTACCAACTTTGACAGGGAGGTTGGTATACACACTTCAAAACAAATTTCAAAGACGAGATACTTCATCAGAGGCAACAGATTGGCGCTGAAAGTTCAAGGACAACGTGCCTTCATTAATGATGATAATGATTGGAGAGAACAATCCTGGAGTTAGAATCTCAGAAGGGAGGGCCTCTTTGGTTTCTGTTGACCCAGCTCAAATTGTTCTTTAGTACCTGACCATGGCAAGGCTTTCTCTGGTATGATGTTTTCAAGGAGTTCAAGCTCTGACATTTTTCTTTTTCCTTCTCAATCATTTCCAGCCCAGAGGTGGTACAGGTAAAGGTGGCGAGATCCATGAAGGGTTGAATGAGTTGAATGGTTCCCACGGTGGGTGGAAGAAGTGCAACATGGTTAGGTGCAGAGTTTTCGGAAGCATTTGAGTTTGAAAAGACTGAAGGGATCCCCGTCTATCAGGTCCTGAATTTCATCATCATTTCCCTCATTTCGGCCAGGACGAGACTCTCAGTAGACTCAACCATCTAGGCAAGGTGAGAGGAAATAGGTACAGCAGACTGGTTAGACCAGGAAAGTTTAGACATGGAGAGGTTCTTTTGGGAGATATGATAGGCAACTGGGCAAGTCTCTTGTCATGGACAACACAAACATTAGGCTTTGTGAGAAGTAATCACATGGCAATGTAATGTGCAAATTGAAATAAAAGGTAACACAAGCACATCTTTCTCCTGGCTAAAAGCTGGCAGCTTAACGGTTGTACATGAAGATGTGGTACGGCAAGTACATGGTTTGTCAACAAGCTTAAAAGGATGACCACACTCAAGGTATTCGGAGAAAATTCGGCAGCATAACAACTATACTAGGAGATGTGGTAAGGTAAGCACATGGTTTGTCAACGAACCCAAAAGGATAATGATTACGCTCAAGGGTTCTGAAATAAAATCGGCAGCATGACGGCTATACTAGGAGGGTCTCAGCAACAAATAATGAAGAGTATGCCGTCATGATCAAGATAAAGCAGGGCTCTCAGCAAGAACACACACTCCGATAATGATAATGGCAAGATAGACTCACAATCGACATGTGGAACACGGTCTGATCAGGATCAATCAAATGATCAAGCTCACGGAAGACAGATCATGACTAAAAGAGCCAAGAATCTGATGATAATCCACAGAATGGATAGAGAAGAATAATTGATTAGATTATGAAGGAAAACTTAACTAGGAAGTAAACCCTAATCTAATAACAAATATGTACATATATATACATGTATATATACTAACCAGGGGCACCAACCCTAGTCTAATCTAGCGGAGCCAAGGAGGTCTCGACTCGTGACAGACTGATGAGTGTACTAGGACCGCGCTGTAGCCACGCAAGGTGAGCTATCCTAGTCTACAAATGGGACAAAGCTCCTAACTCTAGGCTTCACATGTGTAAGCAACACATGTTCGTCCTCATATGAATACAATACAGATGTATATAAACACGGGTACTTCCTAGTTGGGTTTCACTAAGCCAGCAAGTATATACATAATATATAAAACAAAGTAGGGCTCCGGACTCAATCTATCGGGTACTATGCGTATGAAACATACTTAATATGTATAACAAAAGTACGCCCAATGTTATACATAGTATGCTTCATTGCCCATCGGCTGCTGTAGACAAAAGTACGCCCAATGTCTACGGCTGCAGCACCGGCGCATAGCTTGGAAATAGATTCAACAGTACCATCAGGGTGTAACAACATCCCAGTCGGGCACGCACTGAATCTATCCCGTGGAGCCAATAATGATGAAAAACAATGAAAGAAATAAAGAATAAACGATATGATAATGCATGATGTGTAGTGTGTGAATCCCTCGTTTTAATTACGCACCTACTTGGTGCCCCTGGATTCTAACGATAAAGTTCCCATTTAGCTTGGTTTTGACCCAAATTTCCTCAAAATTAATTAAAAATGGCATTTTTACAGAGTTAGGCAATGTTTCAAAAATTCCCCAGCAGAGTCGCCAATCTGTGGACCCCGATCCGAGAGGGGCGGGGGGACGTGCCCCCACGCGAGTCTCGGGATCATCCACGTGAAGGAGAGCTCCGCCAAGGAACTCTCGAAAGAGTGCCCCTCACAGCATGAGCGGCGATGTGAAGTGAGATACCTCTCGATTCGGGGACTAGCCCGGATTCGAGACGCACCTTAAACAAAGAGAGAGTCGCCATCCAAGGAAGTGGGCCCTGGATCCCATGCTGTGCTCTGTCGCAACAGATAACCAGAGATATAAAAGGTCCGTGCCTGATGACGAATGGGGAAGGGATTAGGCGCCCCCGATTCGCCCAAGTGCGAGCACCTGGTCTCTTATGCCATTTATTATTAACTTTGAAGAGTTTTGGGCAAAAATCACGCGAAATGGGAATGAATATCCCCGAGATAACGTCTATCTAATCATGCATGTCTCGGAGATGAATAAGAAGCACAAAAAGGAAATGAAAGATGTCACCTAAGAATAGCTAGATTATGAGTGCCATGCCTAATTGGTGTCTAAGTTCTGGTGGGCACACACATGCATGCTACATCTAAAGGTATAGGATCTGTACATGAAAGTAAGAAAACACAGCAAAACATACAGCACAACCAATGATTCGACACGACACACCCTAAACTCTAAGGTGATAATTGACTCGGACCAAGATGGCCATCCATCTTAGCTGCACTACGTATCCTGGCCTCGGGAAGAATCAGAGCCAACGTAGTTCGGCGACCTGTGCTAAACTACAATGCCTAACCTTCTAGGACCGCTATCCTAGACTCGATCAACTAGACCTGACTAGTTTTTAAAGCTTCTTGCGCCATTACTTAAGTTCAAGTGAATGGTAATTTTTTAGGACTCCCTATATGCCCTAACTAATGCAAGTGGACCCTACACCCTATGTGCGACTAGGCTGTGCGTCTTAAGGAAAACCATGGGCTATCTAAGCGCATTCTAATCTAGTCATCGGCTCGACTAAGTGTCTAACCGACCACGACCTGAGGCCTCCTAACTCTAGGGACACTCACACGACCAGGCATGACAAATCCACAAGATCAGGACAGACTCCTAACTTTAAGACACCCCAAACGCCTAGGACAGACTCCTAACTCTATGGGAAGATCTTTTGAAAATTGTTTGCAAGGTTATTTTGAAGAATTTTTGTATTTTGGGAAGATTTGAAAGCTTATGGAAGTTTTTGAAATTTGTGAAAGTTGTGAAGTTGTGGAAATATTTACAAAAATGGTGACTGAACTCAGGATGCCAGCAGCACGCCTGAGCTGCCTACGTACCCCTCAGCTAGGGATCAAGCCATCCGTAGTTCGGACCAGGATTTCCTAACTACACTCTAATGACTCGAGATTTTTGAGATTTTTTATTTTTCAGATGTTTTTGATTTTTTTCGACACAAGAGGACAGAATCCTATCATCACAAGGGGAGGACAGACTCCTACATCCCGCAAAGGTTGGACAGCATCATATGCTTTGCGGGGGGGAATGGACAGAATAACAACTCTGCAAGGGTTGGACAGCATCCTATACCTTGCAGGAGTGGATTAGAAAAAACGCACGACTTGATGAGAGGGTGGACAGAATCCTAACCCCTATGATGATAGGACAGACTCCTGAAAGACTGAAGGACTGACTCCTATGCTGAAGACTGACTCTGAAAGATGGAAGGACGGAATCCTAAATTTTATGAAGGGATAGGACAGAATCCTAAACTCTACAGGGGAATGACAGACACCTAAACCCTAGGATGGTAGGACTGACTCCTAAACTCTCTAGGACTGACTCTAATAGAGGAAGAAATCCCTTAACCTGCGAAGACTCTAAGGCAGGAAGGGAAGAGGTTGGCTCAAGATACATTCCGTCATAGCCTCTTTCATATCCTGAAACAAACAATGAAACCCGAGCTACAATGAAGGCCCTTTTGAAACCCTTATACAGGTACGAGAAGACTGAGCCCAACAAAGATGGAACATAAACATAAACGCCAAGGGAAACATGTAGATGGAGAACAGGACCAATGGGCCATGGGCATTTTAACTGGAAACAGATGAAGTTGATGCGCCCAACAAAACAAGGTAATGCCCGTACTGCTAATGGAGAGGTTGCTATGGGCTAAAATGAAAATGGCGGTTGGGTGTAGTCCAAGATATCATTGACCAATGTTTCACAATAGCAATGAATTCAATTTAGTTCAAAATATCAAAGCAACACATGATCAGGAAAGCCCTAAGATTCGGGCCTAAAGAAAATCAAGTTACAAAGGAAAGTGGAACCCGATTTTAAATATTCAAGCAACATGGATCCAAAAATTACATAAAGAAGTGAGATTACTTGGCATATTTCTTTGTAAATTGGCACAAGGGAAATGGCAAAGATGACCAGGTAGGCAATGATAGATTTCCAAGATTGAGAGCTCAAAAATATTCAAACTGAAATAAAACTATTAGGGTATGTCCTCCTATAATCCCTAGAAACTGTGAAGACAGACTTGCAACTCATGATATCAGAGCAAGCATAACGCCTCAAGAACAAATAAACACTCATAGCAGCGCCATGAACACCATGAATTTGAAAGAGAATATCATGTAAAAGCTTGAGGGGAATGAATCATACCTATGGATCGCAGGAAATTGCGCTTACAATGTAGAGTGCCAGTGATTGCGAAATTTCCCAAAATGCCGAAAGTGTTTGCAGATTGTCAGAATCGAGTGCTGGCCGCGGAAGGAGGTTGGTTGAGGCAAAAAGGGGGGAATGGGGGGGGAACCTGCCAAAACCCCTCTCTCTCTTAGCTCTCTCTCTCTCTCTTTCTCTCTCTCTCTCTCCCTCTCTCTCTATATTTCTCTGTTTTTTTGCAAATGGAGGGGGGTTTGGGTCTTACAAATGGGTTTTGGGTAAAAACCGAAATGGGTTTGGGATTAGAAAATGGTGGATGTGGTTGTTGATGGGGGATGGGGATCGGATTCGTCGGCGGTTTTTATATGGGTTTGGAAGTGGGGTTGGGGTGGAGATGGGTTTCGGTTTTTTGAGGTGGTGGTTGGAGAAGATGAGGGTTTGAGAGGATTTTCGAAGTGGGTTTTGGGTGGAGATGGATTTCGGTTTTTGGAGGTGGTGGTTGGAGAAGACGAGGGTGGAAGAGGGGGTTTCAATGGAGGTTTGGGTGGTCGGATTCCGGCAAGCCTGCCGGAATCCATGAAGATGGTGGTCTCTCCCCTTCTCTCTCTCTCTCTCTCTCTCTCTCTCTCTCTCTGCTGCTGCTCTGTTTTCTCTTTTTTTTGAATGGGGGGAGCGGTGGTGGAGGGAGGAGAAGATGGTGGAGGGTTTTGTGAAGGGTGGTGTCGGTGGCGATGGAGGTGGGTGGAATGAAGGTGGGTTTTGCAGAGATTGCGGCCGATGGAGGTGGGTGGCTGTGAAATGGGTTTGGTGGAGGTGGTGGCTCGGTGGAGGAGGAAATGGTGGATAGTGGTGGTGATCGGCTTCAATGGAGGTGGCGGTGGATGGGTTTTTTTTATTTTTGTTTTTTTTTGAATGGGCTTTGGGTGTCAGAGGAGGCGGCTGGCGGTGGAGGTTGCAGAGAAAGGGGAAGATGGAGGAGGAGGTGGCGGCTGTGGGTGGCTGATGGTGGTGTGCGTGGTGGCGGTTGTCGGGGTTTTGCCGACGGCAAGAGGGATGGCTGGCCGGAGATGGGGGTTATGTAGGGTGGAGAAGATGGGCGGCTGGTGGCGGCGGAATGGGATGAAGGAGAGGGTAGAGAAGATGGTGGCTCACCGGAGGAGTGGTGGTCGGCGGCGGCTCTTTCTCCCTCTCTGCTTCTTGTTTTTTTTTCTCTTGAAAAATGAGTGAGCTCTCTTTTTTCTTTTTCTTTTTTCTCTCTAGAAACCCTAGCCCGACGGCTTATTTAAAGAGAAATGATGAATTTTTCTCCCCCCATCCTCCATGGGCAGCCCTCCTACCTAGTGCATTTGGCTACTCTCCTTACCCTATAGGGTGGTCCAAGTAGAGAACAAGGTGAAAATTCCCTTCTCTATACTTGATCCTAATCTTCTGATTTGATCCAAGGGACATTATCATTTGGAGCTTAGGGGTACAAATAGAGGAGTGGTAATATCAAAACTCACAGGCATTTCACAATTTTCGCAAAGTTCAGGAACATGGGTACGAGGACCAACGTCGGCGACTCCAGGGTACAAATGCGATCTTGGGTTTTCCTGGGTTGTGAAAAATGTTCAATGGGCTAGGCAACAACAATATTTTTTTCAAAAATTTTGGGTTTATTTCTCACCTCGGAATTTGGGAATTTTATTTGATTTTTTTTTTTGAAGTGGTTATTCAATTTTGGGGACTTTAGGGCCTTGTCAAAATGGGGTGTCTACAGATGCCCCTCTTTGGCAGAGTGTGCTTGTCGCACGAAAGCCAAAGCCGAACAGACAACACATTTTGACTGGCCCAAAGTTTCAAGCGGAAGGGATACAAGGGGGCGACGAGATGGATCGACGAGACAGATTCTCATCGAGAGGGAATGATACGATGAATTGACGAGACAGATTCTCGAAAAGAAAACCGAGATGGACTCTCAAGGGGTAGTGAGATAGACTTTCACAGATTGCAGAATGGAATGATTAGACAGCATCTAATGAAGCCACTCAGGGATTTGGAGATTGTAAAGCGGAATGATTAGACAGCATCATGATCAAACCGAAATTAGGATCTGGGACAAGCGAAATGATTAGACAGCATCTTGATCATTCCTGAATTGGGATCTGAGAAGACAGCATCTTAACAGATGAACACAGCGGAATGATTAGACAGCATCATGATCAAACCTGAATTGGGATCTGAGAAGACAGCATCTTGACAGATGAATATAGCGGAATGATTAGACAGCATCATGATCAAACCGAAATTGGGATCTGAGAAGACAGCATCTTGACAAAAGAACACAGCGGAATGATTAGACAGCATCATGATCAAACCTGAATTGGGATCTGAGAAGACAGCATCTTGATAGAAGAATCACAGCGGAATGATTAGACAGCATCATGATCAAACCTAAATTTGGATCTGAAAAGACAGCATCTTGACAGATGAATACAGCGGAATGATTAGACAGCATCATGATCAAACCTAAATCGGGATCTGAAAAGACAGCATCTTGACAGATGAACACAGCGGAATGATTAGACAGCATCATGATCAAACCTGAATCGGGATCTGAAAAGACAGCATCTTGACAGATGAACACAGCGGAATGGGTGCTCTCAGGGAGACTTTAGTGAGGTGCTCTCAGGGAGACTTTGGTTGGGTGCTCTCAGGGAGACTTTAGTGAGGTGCTCTCAGGGAGACTTTGGTGAGGGTGCTCTCAGGGAGACTTTGGTTGGGTGCTCTCAGGGAGACTTTGGTTGGATGCTCTCAGGGAGACTTTGGTGAGGCGCTCTCAGGGAGACTTTAGTGAGGTGCCCTCAGGGAGACTTTGGTGAGGTGCTCTCAGGGAGACTTTGGTTGGGTGCTCTCAGGGAGACTTTGGTGAGGTGCTCTCAGGGAGACTTTGGTTGGATGCTCTCAGGGAGACTTTGGTTGGGTGCTCTCAGGGAGACTTTAGTGAGGTGCTCTCAGGGAGATTTTGGTGAGGTGCTCTCAGGGAGACCTTAGTGAGGTGCTCTCAGGGAGACTTTGGTTGGGGTGCTCTCAGGGAGACTTTGGTTGGGTGCTCTCAGGGAGACTTTAGTGAGGTGCTCTCAGGGAGACTTTGGTGGGGATGGATATTTCTTTTGATTTTGATTGATTGATTTATTGATTCAGATTGATTCCTTTGAAAATTGCTTTGTCTCTTGCCGAGAAAATGGGAGTGCGGGTTCCTTGCTGAGGACCGGGCTCACATGATTTGCTGGGATTTTGGGTATTGACCCTTTTTGAAAGAATTGGATTCTATTGGGAGCTGAGTGCTTTGAGCAGCTGCTAGCGGACACTCTGGGAAATAGATGCTAGACTCCATTGGGGACTAGCTTTGCTGATGAGCTGACTATGGAGTAGGCTTAGCCGGGGAATTTGGAGGTTTGACTCAAGATGTGCTCGAGCTTCTCTCATCTCAACTTGCTGGAGGCCTTATTACTGATTGCCTTTATGCTTGACATCTTTTATGACACAAGTCATAAAAGATGCCCCTAGTATATTGTGTTTCCATGACAGGAGTTTTAAGGAGGCAGGACAATGATGGTTGAAGAAAAGATGTTTCATTTCATGAAGGCTTGAGGTTGCACAGTTTTTTTTTTTGTATGGAGAGAGTAGGACAATCACCATGATGGCTGGGTCTGAGAATCCCTTCTTTCGCATTGCTCACTTTTGGAGGCTTAAGGTCTCTGGTAAGTTTGAACAAGATGTCTCTTGCCCCTTCTGATACCTAAACCAGGATTTACTCTGAATTTTCTTTGCATTTTGGAGGACACGCCCCCATTCTTCCAGCACCCGACAGTTTGGACTTTGCAAGGAGAGGGAACACAAATATGAAGGAGGAACAGATTTCCAAGGACTCAATCAAAGAAGACTCTTATTGCTTTAAGGACTCGACTCGCTTTCGACTCACTCTTGGATCTGATGTGTTATTTTTCAAGGGTATGGCTTAGCCACTCTTAGAGTATTTTGAAGACCGTGTCAAGAGGCACTACTCTCCTTTTTCGGTGTTTATGTCATGGTTATTATCCCTTTCGGATTGCTCGGTTTCAATGCCCCTAGTTTAAAGGAATGTTAAAGTAAGCTTGCTGGCACTACTTGGACTCCGAGATTTTACTCTGGTTGAAGACTGTTTCTCCATCTCAATGATTCGCTTTTTGTTGGAAGTCATTGCCATTGACCAAATTGCCTTTTCAGGTTTTCAATCTGACGGACCGCTTGCCCTAACTTTTGCCTGGATCGCCCTTTCGGGTTTTCAATCCAGCGGGCTCGATACCCTAACTTCTGTCTAAGCCGACTTTTCAGTTGTCAACTTACTTAGCGGGTGAATGACCCTAAATTTTGCCTAGACCGCCCTCTCGGGTTTTCAGCCTAGCGGGTCTTCAGACTCCATCGTTTTTTTATTTTTTATTTTTTTGATTTTGAACCTCTGCTTGTTCACCAGAAGGACTTTGTAGGTGGGCTTGGGTTCAAAAGGGTTGGATATTTCCTTTGGATTTCAAAGTTTCAACCGAGCCTGGATTGGTCAGGTTGCCTAAGTACCCAAAAAATGGAGGATCAGGTCCGCGTAGTTTGCTGGGGTTTGAAACAGAATGATTTGGCTTTAAGCTCAAAAGTTTGAAAGGGAATATTTTGATTTTTATTCCAAAGGTTGAAAGGGAATAATTTGACTTTTATTCCAAAGGTTGACCGAACCTGAATTGATCAGGTTGCCTACGTACCCTGTAGAAAGGGATCAGGTCAGACGTAGTTCGGAACGAACTACCCCTGGTTTGTGGGTGCTTGAAAATAATGTTTGATTTTGTTGAGGCTCGAAGGTGTTTGCAAAATGTTTTTTTTTTTAAAACTTGGGATTTTGGCATTTAAGGCTCAGGCGTCCAAAGATGGCCTTCTGGTGTTTTGGCATACAAGCTTCTTGAATGGCTAAGGTTCAATGGCTTTGAACTTTTTCTCTTTCTCTTTTTTTTTTTTTTTGAGGAGTCTGGCGGCATTTCCTGGCAAGACTTCATCTGTACTGTGCAAGCTAGACTGATTGAATTCCCACTTTTTCTTTGGGATCTCGCACTGATATTCAGGATTCTACGACTCTGGGTCTTCTCTGAATGTTGAAGATTTTGAAATCTTTCAATCTATTTATCAGCTCTGCTTTTTGAGATTCTGACGTTCTTAAGGAGTTGACGTGGGGCATGCTCCCTTCTCCTTTCTTCTCTGGATTCTATCCTTCTTTTTTTGTTCATTTGAAATGCGGGAATGCCCTTACCCTTTGATTATTTTGACTTAGAATTCCATCGTAATGTATAGCCCAAGTATTCTTTTTGGGGTTCATGTTCTATGCTCATGACTTTGTTGTCCGAAAGTCTTCTCTCAATTTTTCATTAACTTCACTTGATATCTGGTATTCTTCGTTTGAAATTTTCGCTTTTTCGACCCGATGTCTGAAGCTGAGGGTGACTTATGTTGAACAATGCCAAGGCACGCTTCTGGTTTATCCTCATAGGACCAAGCAACACTTCTTTGAACCCTCTAAATAGGTTTATCGATTCTTTGCGCTCTTCGGGAGATTTTGCCAATCCTTATTTCCCGAGTTTCGGATTTGGGTACCACTATTCACGGTATCGATTTCATCTTCAAGTGGCTTTGCTCGACGCTCTTCCCCTCGTTTGATCAGCTTTCAAATCTCGAGGAGAATTTCATCGGCATCCTCGTCCGAGGAGGGTGTCTTAATTTGTTTATTAACATTAGATCCAAGAGTGAACATATACAAGAATACTGACGACACTGGAATCAAATGTTCGTTGCATTGAATGTTTGAAGTACATACATTGATTTTTGACGCGCCACGATAGGCTCTCCATCAAATTTAACAAAAGACTGGATATTGGCTCACAATGAGAGAGACTAATAAACACAACGTACTTAGAATTGATATTGACATGGTTAGACTTACCAACTTTGACAGGGAGGTTGGTATACACACTTCAAAACAAATTTCAAAGACGAGATACTTCATCAGAGGCAACGGATTGGCGCTGAAAGTTCAAGGACAACGTGCCTTCATTAATGATGATAATGATTGGAGAGAACAATCCTGGAGTTAGAATCTCAGAAGGGAGGGCCTCTTTGGTTTCTGTTGACCCAGCTCAAATTGTTCTTTAGTACCTGACCATGGCAAGGCTTTCTCTGGTATGATGTTTTCAAGGAGTTCAAGCTCTGACATTTTTCTTTTTCCTTCTCAATCATTTCCAGCCCAGAGGTGGTACAGGTAAAGGTGGCGAGATCCATGAAGGGTTGAATGAGTTGAATGGTTCCCACGGTGGGTGGAAGAAGTGCAACATGGTTAGGTGCAGAGTTTTCGGAAGCATTTGAGTTTGAAAAGACTGAAGGGATCCCCGTCTATCAGGTCCTGAATTTCATCATCATTTCCCTCATTTCGGCCAGGACGAGACTCTCAGTAGACTCAACCATCTAGGCAAGGTGAGAGGAAATAGGTACAGCAGACTGGTTAGACCAGGAAAGTTTAGACATGGAGAGGTTCTTTTGGGAGATATGATAGGCAACTGGGCAAGTCTCTTGTCATGGACAACACAAACATTAGGCTTTGTGAGAAGTAATCACATGGCAATGTAATGTGCAAATTGAAATAAAAGGTAACACAAGCACATCTTTCTCCTGGCTAAAAGCTGGCAGCTTAACGGTTGTACATGAAGATGTGGTACGGCAAGTACATGGTTTGTCAACAAGCTTAAAAGGATGACCACACTCAAGGTATTCGGAGAAAATTCGGCAGCATAACAACTATACTAGGAGATGTGGTAAGGTAAGCACATGGTTTGTCAACGAACCCAAAAGGATAATGATTACGCTCAAGGGTTCTGAAATAAAATCGGCAGCATGACGGCTATACTAGGAGGGTCTCAGCAACAAATAATGAAGAGTATGCCGTCATGATCAAGATAAAGCAGGGCTCTCAGCAAGAACACACACTCCGATAATGATAATGGCAAGATAGACTCACAATCGACATGTGGAACACGGTCTGATCAGGATCAATCAAATGATCAAGCTCACGGAAGACAGATCATGACTAAAAGAGCCAAGAATCTGATGATAATCCACAGAATGGATAGAGAAGAATAATTGATTAGATTATGAAGGAAAACTTAACTAGGAAGTAAACCCTAATCTAATAACAAATATGTACATATATATACATGTATATATACTAACCAGGGGCACCAACCCTAGTCTAATCTAGCGGAGCCAAGGAGGTCTCGACTCGTGACAGACTGATGAGTGTACTAGGACCGCGCTGTAGCCACGCAAGGTGAGCTATCCTAGTCTACAAATGGGACAAAGCTCCTAACTCTAGGCTTCACATGTGTAAGCAACACATGTTCGTCCTCATATGAATACAATACAGATGTATATAAACACGGGTACTTCCTAGTTGGGTTTCACTAAGCCAGCAAGTATATACATAATATATAAAACAAAGTAGGGCTCCGGACTCAATCTATCGGGTACTATGCGTATGAAACATACTTAATATGTATAACAAAAGTACGCCCAATGTTATACATAGTATGCTTCATTGCCCATCGGCTGCTGTAGACAAAAGTACGCCCAATGTCTACGGCTGCAGCACCGGCGCATAGCTTGGAAATAGATTCAACAGTACCATCAGGGTGTAACAACATCCCAGTCGGGCACGCACTGAATCTATCCCTTGGAGCCAATAATGATGAAAAACAATGAAAGAAATAAAGAATAAACGATATGATAATGCATGATGTGTAGTGTGTGAATCCCTCGTTTTAATTACGCACCTACTTGGTGCCCCTGGATTCTAACGATAAAGTTCCCATTTAGCTTGGTTTTGACCCAAATTTCCTCAAAATTAATTAAAAATGGCATTTTTACAGAGTTAGGCAATGTTTCAAAAATTCCCCAGCAGAGTCGCCAATCTGTGGACCCCGATCCGAGAGGGGCGGGGGGACGTGCCCCCACGCGAGTCTCGGGATCATCCACGTGAAGGAGAGCTCCGCCAAGGAACTCTCGAAAGAGTGCCCCTCACAGCATGAGCGGCGATGTGAAGTGAGATACCTCTCGATTCGGGGACTAGCCCGGATTCGAGACGCACCTTAAACAAAGAGAGAGTCGCCATCCAAGGAAGTGGGCCCTGGATCCCATGCTGTGCTCTGTCGCAACAGATAACTAGAGATATAAAAGGTCCGTGCCTGATGACGAATGGGGAAGGGATTAGGCGCCCCCGATTCGCCCAAGTGCGAGCACCTGGTCTCTTATGCCATTTATTATTAACTTTGAAGAGTTTTGGGCAAAAATCACGCGAAATGGGAACGAATATCCCCGAGATAACGTCTATCTAATCATGCATGTCTCGGAGATGAATAAGAAGCACAAAAAGGAAATGAAAGATGTCACCTAAGAATAGCTAGATTATGAGTGCCATGCCTAATTGGTGTCTAAGTTCTGGTGGGCACACACATGCATGCTACATCTAAAGGTATAGGATCTGTACATGAAAGTAAGAAAACACAGCAAAACATACAGCACAACCAATGACTCGACACGACACACCCTAAACTCTAAGGTGATAATTGACTCGGACCAAGATGGCCATCCATCTTAGCTGCACTACGTATCCTGGCCTCGGGAAGAATCAGAGCCAACGTAGTTCGGCGACCTGTGCTAAACTACAATGCCTAACCTTCTAGGACCGCTATCCTAGACTCGATCAACTAGACCTGACTAGTTTTTAAAGCTTCTTGCGCCATTACTTAAGTTCAAGTGAATGGTAATTTTTTAGGACTCCCTATATGCCCTAACTAATGCAAGTGGACCCTACACCCTATGTGCGACTAGGCTGTGCGTCTTAAGGAAAACCATGGGCTATCTAAGCGCATTCTAATCTAGTCATCGGCTCGACTAAGTGTCTAACCGACCACGACCTGAGGCCTCCTAACTCTAGGGACACTCACACGACCAGGCATGACAAATCCACAAGATCAGGACAGACTCCTAACTTTAAGACACCCCAAACGCCTAGGACAGACTCCTAACTCTATGGGAAGATCTTTTGAAAATTGTTTGCAAGGTTATTTTGAAGAATTTTTGTATTTTGGGAAGATTTGAAAGCTTATGGAAGTTTTTGAAATTTGTGAAAGTTGTGAAGTTGTGGAAATATTTACAAAAATGGTGACTGAACTCAGGATGCCAGCAGCACGCCTGAGCTGCCTACGTACCCCTCAGCTAGGGATCAAGCCATCCGTAGTTCGGACCAGGATTTCCTAACTACACTCTAATGACTCGAGATTTTTGAGATTTTTTATTTTTCAGATGTTTTTGATTTTTTTCGACACAAGAGGACAGAATCCTATCATCACAAGGGGAGGACAGACTCCTACATCCCGCAAAGGTTGGACAGCATCATATGCTTTGCGGGGGGGAATGGACAGAATAACAACTCTGCAAGGGTTGGACAGCATCCTATACCTTGCAGGAGTGGATTAGAAAAAACGCACGACTTGATGAGAGGGTGGACAGAATCCTAACCCCTATGATGATAGGACAGACTCCTGAAAGACTGAAGGACTGACTCCTATGCTGAAGACTGACTCTGAAAGATGGAAGGACGGAATCCTAAATTTTATGAAGGGATAGGACAGAATCCTAAACTCTACAGGGGAATGACAGACACCTAAACCCTAGGATGGTAGGACTGACTCCTAAACTCTCTAGGACTGACTCTAATAGAGGAAGAAATCCCTTAACCTGCAAAGACTCTAAGGCAGGAAGGGAAGAGGTTGGCTCAAGATACATTCCGTCATAGCCTCTTTCATATCCTGAAACAAACAATGAAACCCGAGCTACAATGAAGGCCCTTTTGAAACCCTTATACAGGTACGAGAAGACTGAGCCCAACAAAGATGGAACATAAACATAAACGCCAAGGGAAACATGTAGATGGAGAACAGGACCAATGGGC
Source organism: Tasmannia lanceolata (assembly GCF_043159265.1). Classification (NCBI taxonomy): domain Eukaryota; kingdom Viridiplantae; phylum Streptophyta; class Magnoliopsida; order Canellales; family Winteraceae; genus Tasmannia; species Tasmannia lanceolata. Next base: position 1,502,977 of record NW_027518789.1, on the reverse strand, counting down.
CATGGGCATTTTAACTGGAAACAGATGAAGTTGATGCGCCCAACAAAACAAGGTAATGCCCGTACTGCTAATGGAGAGGTTGCTATGGGCTAAAATGAAAATGGCGGTTGGGTGTAGTCCAAGATATCATTGACCAATGTTTCACAATAGCAATGAATTCAATTTAGTTCAAAATATCAAAGCAACACATGATCAGGAAAGCCCTAAGATTCGGGCCTAAAGAAAATCAAGTTACAAAGGAAAGTGGAACCCGATTTTAAATATTCAAGCAACATGGATCCAAAAATTACATAAAGAAGTGAGATTACTTGGCATATTTCTTTGTAAATTGGCACAAGGGAAATGGCAAAGATGACCAGGTAGGCAATGATAGATTTCCAAGATTGAGAGCTCAAAAATATTCAAACTGAAATAAAACTATTAGGGTATGTCCTCCTATAATCCCTAGAAACTGTGAAGACAGACTTGCAACTCATGATATCAGAGCAAGCATAACGCCTCAAGAACAAATAAACACTCATAGCAGCGCCATGAACACCATGAATTTGAAAGAGAATATCATGTAAAAGCTTGAGGGGAATGAATCATACCTATGGATCGCAGGAAATTGCGCTTACAATGTAGAGTGCCAGTGATTGCGAAATTTCCCAAAATGCCGAAAGTGTTTGCAGATTGTCAGAATCGAGTGCTGGCCGCGGAAGGAGGTTGGTTGAGGCAAAAAGGGGGGAATGGGGGGGGGAACCTGCCAAAACCCCTCTCTCTCTTAGCTCTTTCTCTCTCTCTCTCTCCCTCTCTCTCTCCCTCTCTCTCTATATTTCTCTATTTTTTTGCAAATGGAGGGGGGTTTGGGTCTTACAAATGGGTTTTGGGTAAAAACCGAAATGGGTTTGGGATTAGAAAATGGTGGATGTGGTTGTTGATGGGGGATGGGGATCGGATTCGTCGGCGGTTTTTATATGGGTTTGGAAGTGGGGTTGGGATGGAGATGGGTTTCGGTTTTTTGAGGTGGTGGTTGGAGAAGATGAGGGTTTGAGAGGATTTTCGAAGTGGGTTTTGGGTGGAGATGGATTTCGGTTTTTGGAGGTGGTGGTTGGAGAAGACGAGGGTGGAAGAGGGGGTTTCAATGGAGGTTTGGGTGGTCGGATTCCGGCAAGCCTGCCGGAATCCATGAAGATGGTGGTCTCTCCCCTTCTCTCTCTCTCTCTCTCTCTCTCTCTCTCTCTCTCTCTCTCTCTGCTGCTGCTCTGTTTTCTCTTTTTTTTGAATGGGGGGAGCGGTGGTGGAGGGAGGAGAAGATGGTGGAGGGTTTTGTGAAGGGTGGTGTCGGTGGCGATGGAGGTGGGTGGAATGAAGGTGGGTTTTGCAGAGATTGCGGCCGATGGAGGTGGGTGGCTGTGAAATGGGTTTGGTGGAGGTGGTGGCTCGGTGGAGGAGGAAATGGTGGATAGTGGTGGTGATCGGCTTCAATGGAGGTGGCGGTGGATGGGTTTTTTTGATTTTTGATTTTTTTTGAATGGGCTTTGGGTGTCAGAGGAGGCGGTTGGCGGTGGAGGTTGCAGAGAAAGGGGAAGATGGAGGAGGAGGTGGCGACTGTGGGTGGCTGATGGTGGTGTGCGTGGTGGCGGTTGTCGGGGTTTTGCCGAAGGCAAGAGGGATGGCTGGCCGGAGATGGGGGTTATGTAGGGTGGAGAAGATGGGCGGCTGGTGGCGGTGGAATGGGATGAAGGAGAGGGTAGAGAAGATGGTGGCTCACCGGAGGAGTGGTGGTCGGCGGCGGCTCTTTCTCCCTCTCTGCTTCTTGTTTTTTTTTCTCTTGAAAAATGAGTGAGCTCTCTTTTTTCTTTTTCTTTTTTCTCTCTAGAAACCCTAGCCCGACGGCTTATTTAAAGAGAAATGATGAATTTTTCTCCCCCCATCCTCCATGGGCAGCCCTCCTACCTAGTGCATTTGGCTACTCTCCTTACCCTATAGGGTGGTCCAAGTAGAGAACAAGATGAAAATTCCCTTCTCTATACTTGATCCTAATCTTCTGATTTGATCCAAGGGACATTATCATTTGGAGCTTAGGGGTACAAATAGAGGAGTGGTAATATCAAAACTCACAGGCATTTCACAATTTTCGCAAAGTTCAGGAACATGGGTACGAGGACCAACGTCGGCGACTCCAGGGTACAAATGCGATCTTGGGTTTTCCTGGGTTGTGAAAAATGTTCAATGGGCTAGGCAACAACAATATTTTTTTCAAAAATTTTGGGTTTATTTCTCACCTCGGAATTTGGGAATTTTATTTGATTTTTTTTTTTGAAGTGGTTATTCAATTTTGGGGACTTTAGGGCCTTGTCAAAATGGGGTGTCTACACAAAAATGTGTCCGTCCCAAGCCGGACAGAATATGGCGCATTCGCTAAACGACAAAAATCTGCCCGGCCCAAGCCGGACAGAATATGGCGCGTTCGCTAAACGACAAAAATCTGCCCGGCCCAAGCCGGACAGAATATGGCGCGTTCGCTAAACGACAAAAATCTGCCCGGCCCAAGCCGAACAGGATATGACTCGTCCGGAAAACGACAAAAATCAGTCCGGCCCAAGCCTGACAGAATATGGCGCGTCCGCTAGACGACAAAAATCAGTCCGGCCCAAGCCGGACAGGATATGGCGCGTGCGCTAGACGACAAAAATCTGCCCAGCCCAAGCCGGACAGGATATGACGCGTCCGCAAAACGACAAAAATAAGTCCGACCCAAGCCGGACAGAATATGACGCGTCCGCTAGACAATAAAAATCAGTCCGGCCCAAGCCGGATAGAATATGACGCGTCCGCTAAACGACAAAAATCAGTCCGTCTAAGGCCAGACAGACGTCTTGACCGGACAGATTTTATACCTCACTTCTGCCCGTCCCAGGCCGGACAGATTTCCCAGGCCGGACAGACTGCTTGGCCGGACAGATTTTCCAGGCCGGACAGACGGCTTAGCCGGATGGATTTTCCACTCCGCTTCTGGCCGTCACAGGCCGGGCAGACGGCTTGGCCGGACAGACGGCTTAGCCAGACGGATTTTCCGCTCCGCTTCTGGCCGTCACAGGCCGGGCAGACGGCTTGGCCGTACAGGTTTTCCATCGAGCCATCCCGAACACCAACTCGTTCTACCATTTAAGAATACAACTCCTCACACTTCCCCAAATCACTACAATGACTTGGAGAACTGGGGGGCAACTGATGGAGTGCGAAAAACAGCAACTAATGAGATGTCGACACGTGGCCCTGGAAGGGCCTACCACGAAATCGACACCTGCCCAGGGGTAATCCGGTAATTACCTGAGAGTAGGTAAACCTAAACCCACAGAAGGGCCGACACCTGTCCTGGGGTAGGTAATCCAACCACCCCAGGCCTCCCTCTATAAATTTGGCTCTGCACTCCTGCTTGTACTGACTTGAGTGTCGAAGGGCCCGTCCGGAGCAACGACTCCGGGTTGGTCTTCTGACCTCGTTTGCTCTTGTGCAGGGCTCAGCTCCTTCACTTCAGCTCCCGGGTCCTCCAGCCCAGCTCTTACGTCACTGCCGTATCTGTTACCGATTTTAGGCCTAACAGAATTCATTTCAAACTATTAAGAAATTAAATAATTTTGTTAAATGTTATATCCGCAAGTAAAAAGAGATTTGGCACACATAGTATCACATGTGGAACCCCTTGTCGTAACAGTTTATAGAAGTAAATGTGAGTAAGATGATAAATGTTATTTCTCTCTTCCTCTTCTACTCATTATATTACTTTCTAAATCCTGTATTTCTTCATAATGAACCTTGAAGTCAGGATTTCTTAGAACCATCATAGGAGGGCATATATAATGACTATATGCTACCAACTATCACACTAATAGTTTTGATTGATCGATTGATTTGGTCTATCTTGCGAGATATCTTGCGAGAACAGGTTGCCAATCAATTAGTCAGATTTCTAGCCATACACACAGGCTCCAGGACGGATTGTCCACAGATCGAGATCACATGCACGTTAAATAATAAGGAAAGGAATGAGTGATTACTCTCGCGACCGATTTCTTATAGTCAGTCAGGTACACAGATTGGCTCTTGAGCATATATGGTACGGGTACGTAGTTAAGAAGAATGGGAAGCTGTGGGTGCGCGTCGATCTAGTTTAGAACCTGAATGCCACCATGCCAAAAGACCAGTACGTACCCCATGGCCAATCTACTAGTTGATGGCATGATATTCTTTCTTTCATGGATGGACTATCCGGTTATAATCAAATATTCATTCAAGGAATGTGTCCACAAAACAGCCTTCTGATGCTTGTTCTGATTAATAGTGGCATTCATTCTACTGAAAGGTCATGCCCTTAATTTGCACTAAGGAATATTGACTGGTGCAATGTGCCAAAAGGGTTGAACATTGTGATCTTCCACGCCATCATTGGTCGATTCATGGAGGTATACAACGGAGACATCATTAATTATAAAATAAAAATGCTCGGTTAGTTATGTTGAAGACGTAATGCTGGCATTTGTGTGCACGAGGGAGCACAGATTGAACCTTTTGAATGCATCGTTGATGTGGCCGCTGGACCGATTCAACCTTCATGACAGGCCGTTTACAGTCAAAGATTCATTGTTGTCATTCTAGCTTGGTTTTAATACAGTGCCGACCAGATTTTCAAGTGTTTTATTTTCAAGATAACTGGCTATGGAGAGACTTTCAGGTTCAATTAGAAATGAGGTATAGTGTTATACTGGACTACTGGTTAACTGTGTACTCAGTTATGCTTTTATGTTATTTGCTATGTCAATGGGTCCCAAGTGCAGGCATCTTTTAAATGTTGCAAGGTAGATTCCATTATCACCCCTGATTTCGATACATTCACTCCATTATAATTTTGAGTCGGCCAATAATCGTTTTTGGCTCACTATAAGTTCTCAACTTGGGACTTAGGATACAAATATTATGATAAGAGTCCAGGCAATCAATATATAGTACACATTGAGCCCATCATTTTTGGTTGGATAATTTCTAGTTTTTCATTCTTTCGTACATCTTGTAATGAGTTGTACAAAATATGGATGTATTTAAAATAACAGAAATGGTAAAATTACCAGAACAACTGGCAGTTCCAACTATACGAGTTTTTATATGGTGTTAGCCTGTATAGTCCAATACTTTCCAAAAGGTATTGTACACCTTACACCATAGGATGATCCAAAGAGTCTATTTGATGAGCCACAACATAAATAGGTTGTGCCAAAAAATCATTTCCATAGGATGATCCTAGCCCTGTGATCTATAGAAGAACTCCATATTATGGAAACCTCAATAGGTCGAATGGTTGGGATCATCCTATGGAAGTGATTTTTGGGCACTACGTAATTACGTCGTAGCCCATGAAATGAATGGTTTGTATTCTCCTATGGTGTGAGTTGTACAGTACTTTTTGAAAAATACTAGACAATAAGGGCTTACACTCTATAAAATCTAGTATAGTGCCTTAATTTTATGATTGCACGCCTTATTTTAAGTTCTTATCATGGTTTAAATTTTCGGTTTTGGTACCGGTTTCGGACCCTGAAATTTCGACTGAAATCCGGTACAACAAAGAAAATAATATTTTATTCAATATTAAATTTCGGCTGAAATTTTCTAATTTCGGTGGAATATTAAATTAATTAAAAAAAACAGGTCTTTTGGGTGAAATTTTGGCCAAAATAAAATACCGTTTCGGTTTTTGGTGATTTCGGTGTCAGTCTCCACCGAAATCCGAAATGTCGGTCGAAATTTAAAACCATGGTTCTTATATTTCTTTTCAATCTAAAATAGGGATTTGCTTGTGTCCATTGCCGAAGGCATTCCGTTGATGGCCCGTTGGATGTGAGAGCAGCCCCCCTTTTCAGCAGATTTTGTTTTCATTCATGTGGTGGCTGCACCATATTAATATTTTAATGCCTCTATAATATGGATGGATAGCGTCCTCCCCTGTGATTATCTGAACCATTCATTTGTTATGCATTTCAATTGGATGTCAATTGCACAATCATGATAAATAAACAAACGATTAGGGACCTAATATTAATATTTTAATCAATCCCCACCCAAAAATCTATAAATAAAACTCCGTTTTTTTCCCTCCATTTTTTAGAACCTGCAAGGCTGCAACTCAAGTAAATAGCTTAGCTCAAAAACGAAAGGAAAAGAGTGTAGGACTTGAAAACTGTGCAAGGTCTCATTTCCTTAGCCGTCATCCTTGCATGCTTGTTATTATGTGGGGATTTTTAAGTTTTCTTGGGACCTGTCATAAAACAGAGAGAGATATGTAAAAAATGGATTGCTCTATCTATCTCACTTCATAACATAAAAAAACAGAGGGCAGAGCTGTGGTGTTTTTGTAAGGATTTTGGTTTCTGCTCATCCAAGTATCTCACTTCATAACAAAAAGGAAACAAAGAGAGGGAAGATATATGTACGAAATTTCTTCCTTTTTTGTAACCATTTTCATCCACTTTTTTTGGGCCTTGTTTTTAATTGAAGTTCATTTTTCATAAACACAAGCAAAAGGGAGTGGAAAAGGCAGTGATTTTTTTGTGGGTGAAGCTTCTATACACAAAAGGTATCTCTCTTACAGCTTAAGAAAAAGTTGAAAATCCCGGATTTTACTAAAAGAAAGAAAATGGGTATTTTGAATATGGATTTTGATGTCACTGTGGTAGTTGCAAAAATACCATACTCATCTCTCCATTAACCTCAAGTTATTAGTTACATACTCGCATGAATGGTTTTAAATTTCGACCGTGTTAGAAATGAGATAGGGTTAGAGATAGAGAGGAAGAAGAAGAGGAGTGAAGGTTGGAGAGCCTCCATTAGGGAGCTCTACACACATACAATGTATATATAGGCCTAAATAGGGCAAGTGGGTACAAAGACTACAATACCCTCTATACTAGAGGTAATGACTAAACTACCCTACAACATGTTATTCAACAGATCGAAATTTCATACCAAAATTGAATTTGGAACCAAATTACCAAATTTCGGTTTTTGGTGGGTCCGAAACGGTTACCTAAACCGAAATTTTAAACTATGCTCGCATGCCATCTCGTCTTCTGTTGTTTTATCTTTCCTTTGCTAACAATTCATTAGCTGAGAAAATCTACAACAGATCTTTGCTCTCTTAAGAAAATTATTATTTTATTTGAAATCTAAAAGTTGTACCATAAATCTAGATTACAGCTCCCTAGTAATTTCATCATTCCTTCTCCTGCTCCTACCTGGGCAATGAAAACGAATTTCAAAAGTAACCTAATGATAATATTTTATTGCGTTCCAAGTCCCAGATCACCTCTTTTTTTCCCTCCATTTTTTAGAGCCTCTAAATAGAATAATATAAAACAAGAAATATGACTGTAGGACTTGAAAACTGTGCAAGCTCTCTTCATCATTTTGGTTTTTGCTCTGTAAGTGTCTCGATTCATAACAGAAGCTGAGAGCTATCTACGAAAATTCTATCTCATTTCTAACCATTTTCATCAGCTTTTGTTTACCTTCTTTTTAATTAAAGTTCATATTCAGGATTTTTTGTGTGTTCGTTCTGGAAAAGCAGCTTTCAGCTTGCAGGAAGCTTCTATACACAAAAGAAGGTATCCTTGATTTTACAATTTTTACCAAGGCCCTGTTTGTACTGCAAGAAAAACATTTCTTATGATTTTTTTTTCCATCATTATAAATTAATGGTCACTGTAAATATAGCTTCAACTGTGCTGGTTCGACTAACTTTTTTCATGTGTAATCAGACAATGGAAAATGAGGAAAAAATCTATTTTCCAAACTTATTCAGAAAATTTCAGCAATCCAAACAAGGCCTAAAAGAAAGCAATTTTTTTTCTATGAATTTTTAATCCCGTGCATGTAGCTCAGTCCGATGATATGATCCAAGATGAGTGCTCTTCCTGATATCTGCATTGTAGAATATGAGTCTGGTAGTTGCAAAAGTACCCCATTCATCTCTCCAACCTCGAGTTAGCCACTAGCCATCTCCTCTTCTTTCAATTTTTTTTTTTGTCTTGTTATCTTTCATTTTCTAAAAATTCATTTGTTGAGATTGGTTGCAACAATAAGCAAAGGTTCAAAAATGCTCAGCTGAAAAGTTCTGAACAGATCTACTGACAACTTTTTTTTTTCTTTCTTGATCGTTGCCTATGATACACATATCATGCATGTATGCCATAGTTCATATGGTGGGATCAAGTTTAATGAGCAGGACTTACTGATAATAATCATAATCTGCAGATGACGAAGGAAACACACAAGCCGAAGAAGTCTGCTGCCACTCCCATCTTGAATCAACCCTCCGAGAGCAAAAAGGCTCCGTCTCGGCAGGTGTGGAGTGAGGTGAATGAGATCATAATTTTGAAAGGCATCGCAGAATTCATGGAGAACGGCTCTGAGCTCCAGGAGATCGACATGCCCACATTTTACCAATTTATCAAAAAATCGATACGTTTCAATTTCAGCAAGGACCAATTGGTTAACAAGATCCGTCGGTTGAAGTGGAAACACAAGAAAATGATAAGGGTAAACAAGGGGAAACGCCCCGTTTTTGCAAGCATTCATGAGAAAAATGCTTACAATCTCTCAGTAACGATATGGGGCACCAAAGATGAGGAGTCATCGCAGAAGCCGCAGAACCAACGGACGTGGACCAAAGAAGATGAGTTTATCATATTGAATGGCCTTGTTGAATTGAAGAACAAAGGCTCCAACTTCTCAAGGAATGACATGTCCACATTTTACAATTTCATTCAAAAATCCATCAGCTTTCAATTCAATCAGACTAAATTGAGCGACAAGGTGCGCAGACTTAAGTGGAAGTACAAGACGTTGAGAACAAAAAACCAGGGGAAAGTTCCCTTTTTTAGGAACATCCATGAGAAAGATGCTTACATTTTTTCTGAAATGATATGGGGCACCAATGAGGAAGATGAAGGCAAGGAGACCGTAGAAAAGACGCATGACCAACTAAAGTGGAGCAATGAGGGCGTGATTATCCTTTTGAATGGAATTATTCAGTTCATGACCAAAGGCTCCAACCTTCCGTGGAAAGACTTGCCCACCTTTCACCGTTTTATCCAGGAATCAATCAATTTCAACATCACTCAGACTCAAATGAGTGACAAGATGCGCCGGCTGAAGTGGAAATTCAAGAAGATAAGAACAGAAAATGAAGGAAAAGATCCTGTTTTTAAGAAGGCCCACGAGAATGAAACTTACAAGCTCTCGAAAAGATTATGGGGTGATGAACACGAGGATTAGGACTGATAGTTTTGGCAGGTATTTTGGTAGAAGCCCATTAAGAGGCTCATTTTGATTATGCTGCAAATTAGATTAATCCAAGTGTAATGCTTCTTGATGTTTGAATCCATAATATTTTGGTTAGCTAGTACAATGTCTTTAACTTGATGTAATGAATTCTATATATGCATCAGGGCATTAGTGTTTCATACTTTTGTTTAATGAATTCTATATATGCCTTATTTAGATGGGCATGGTTTGGGTTGTATTTTCCAGATTCTACAAACTGTAGGAAAATATTTTGTTTCCGCGTGTCTGATTCTAATTTTTGTGAAAGTATCCATGTTGATCTCATTATAACTAGGAGATTTTTTTCCATTCATTTTGAGTTTTTAAAGAGAATTACGTAGTTTTAGATGTTCTGTCTCTGTTCCAGTCTGAACTTAAAGGATTTCCAACGCAAAATATCTCTTTTTGGCTAGAATTACTTTAGTAAGAAAAGTCCTGGATTTAGTTTAGTCAACCATGGTGAGAATAGGTTCTTTAATTGAACTGTTCGACCACATTGAATTAAATTTACCTATGTTTATATACTGCTGAATTATACTGAAGAAAGCTTCATTACCAAAAGTTTCCGATTTCAGTGAAATATTCAAGTAGAAAATGACCAAACCATTCATGTCTATGCCTGCTAGTTTATCCGTCCTACACAGATCTGTGTTTTTCTTTTGCTAGAAAATCCCATTAGGATCACTCCCTCGAGGAGTTGAAGATTAGGGATTCTAGTAATTAGACTGACTCTCTGAGTAGTAATCTAGTGAAGCATCTAGGGCATGTTTGGTTAAAATGCTTTTACTGAGGTTTCTTAAGTCTTCTCAACTCATTCTTTGGTAAAAAATTATTTTAGATGAAACTTGAACAATATTAACCTCAGCCTTGTTTGGATTGCAGGAATTTCTGGGTAAGTCTAGAAAAGTAAAACTTATCCCGAATTTCCTGTTTTTCTATTGTTTCATTACCCAAGAAAAATATTAATTTATCTTTCAAAAAAAAAAAAATAAATTAATTTGTACCAGTAATTCTGTATTTTTCTAGTCTTGATCTCATGTAAACATGGTTTAGGGAATAAATTCATATTTCTCAACTGCTTGGCAAATGCAAAACCTTGTATTTTAATTTAAAAAAAAGCTTCTAGAGGGATTTATCTTACAATCTCTTGGATTTGTTTGAGCTTGACGTGGTATTGAAAAAAAAAAAATCAGCTTCTAGAGGGATTTACATTGAATATCCTGACATGTTGTTCTGCAAACAATCATACAAATAGAGCTTTAAATCTTTAAAAGCAGAGATTGAAATTCCATGTTCTAGATTGATTTGCATTGATGTTGTTTATATCTGTTTTGTTTATTTGAGATCCCAATTTGAAGAAATTCTTCTCCTATATGGTTTTATGAGTTTTGTCTAATTTCACTTCAAGGGAGAGTTATGTTGATGTTGATTTGGTTAAACCTTCGAGGACTTTAAATTGAAGTCTTTAACATGTACAAGTATTTTAGTTAAAACTCTTGAATGAGTTCTTTTTGTTTAAGCATCTTGAGTTCAGCACAAAGTGGATATTGTACATTTTCTATTGGATGGGGAAAACTATTTCACGTAGTAGGCTGGGAGCTGTTTTTTTCGTGGCAATCAACAGACATCAAAGAAGTGGCAGCTCATGTCATGTTTTTGTCAAGTAGCACCAACTAGTATTTCAGTTGTTTGTAACCTTACTGACCACACCATAATAAACCATATGTTGTCTCCTAGGTGACGTTAGATCTGTGTTGCTTGCATTGTTTTGTGTCTCTACCAATGCCTGAGGGCTGAAGCCACAGAATTTGCAGATGGGTTTGTGGAATGGTGGTGCCTCACCTGTAAGTATTGGGTTCTAGGTTGGACAAGGCAAAAGGGGGCTTTGCTTGTTGGCTTCTGATGCAAGAGGATCACGAAGCCCAAGCTTTGTTGGGACTGGAGGCAGGATTTGGGTTCTCATCTATTTCTTAGGCATGGTAAGGTCATGTTTTGGTGATTTGCAGATAAGGGTGTCAATTTTGGCTCGGGCTCGGAGGCTCGCTCGAGCTCGGCTCGAATCCTTAACGAGCCAAGCCGAGCCGGCTCACCAGGCTCGTTAAGCTTAATGAGCCGAGCCTAATTTAGGCCAGGCTCGGCTCGGCTCGTTAAGGCTCGTTAAGAATTTAATATATTTAAATATATATATTATATATTAATTTATACATTAAAAGGGTTGTCCAGGGAGTGAAAGCGGGGGGCAAAATATGTCACTTCATTTTTGGAATCCCATTTGTTACTAGACCACCCCCCATAGTGTAAAAAAAGTAGTCAAATATAACCCGAGCTCGGTAAGGCTCGCGAGCCTGGCCGAGCCTGACCGGGCCGAGCCGAGCCCGAGCCTGGTTGGAGCCCGAGCCGAGCTGAGCCTGGCCAAGCTCGGCTCGTTTACACCCCTATTTGCAGAGGATTATGTTATGTTGGAACTCTGCTATCATTCCTCTTCTCATGTTTGTCAAGAATTCCCAGTTTTAGAACGACTCCATCAATGTCTCTCACTTATCATCAAGTAAATCATATCCATGCCCTTTTACAATGGCCGAATTCCCAGTTAAACCAAAATGATAGCAGCTTGTACTATGTATTACAAATTGGTCTTGCCTAGCATCTTCTACTATGTATTACAACATGGTCTTGCCTACCATCTTCTACTATGTATCACAACATGGTCTTGCCTTTTACTCGGTCATTACATGCTTTTACTGAAATAAGAATCTAAGATTTCATGTTATAGCTCAATATTATTAAAGGAAGTCATGCTTCCTACGAACAAAGGAACTGGTTCATCTCGATTTCTCTGTCAGTAAAATTCTACCATCTGAACACTTCTTATCAGTCCATAGTAACAGACTGATACATATGGTTGTTGCATTTTCTTCCCCCTAAACATTTAGCTATAGTCTTCTCTTACTGATCTCTCCCCACCACCCCCCCACAACACACACACGCACACAGATATATTATGATAACTGCAAGCATCTTGTAATTGTTACTTCATTGAAATTGCTGTAACTGAGAAACAGATCCAGTGTCATGGTATGTTTTGGTGATGTGCAAAATGTATCTCCTATTAATCAGCGTTTCACCTGTACCATTTCATTAGCTTGTACCCAATGTGGATTCGAAAGGGTGGGTTTTGGATATTGAAAATATGTGATGCTAGATTGTCTTGAGCATGATAATGAGATATTGGTTTTGTGAATGATTTAACTAGATATGCTTGTAAATCTTTTTTTGTCAAAATCCTGTTAGGGGAACTGCAATAACAGATGTAAAAGATGAAACTGGATCAATATTCCATGAGCATGAACCCAAATTTTAGGGGTGCAGCTCGGGCTAGGTTAGATTGGATCGGGTTGAGGCCAACCCCAGCCCAACCCAACCTGAGGAGAGGGTCGACCCTAACCCAACCCGTCTCTAAATGTTCCACCCAGAAAGTGTCTTAAAAGTGTGTTAAATTATCTTTTATTTTTCACGGTTTACTGTTAACTTTTTGGCTGGATTGATTGAAGTTTGGGAACAGGTTGTGTAGTAAAGTTCAACTCCTTTTGGGGCAGTAAAGGTAGGTGTGCAACTCGGGTCGGGCAGGTCAGGTTTTCCAAAACCCTACCCTACCCTACCCGAGAATAATCTCAGGTTGGGTCTTTTTTATAGAAAAACCCAAGATTCATAAACCCGATGCTGCCCAAGATAGTTTATCCGGTTGGGTCGGGTTGGGTCGTGTTTTCATCTTTTAGGGTTGGATGTTGACTAATTTTAAAGATTGTAGAAAAAAGACAAATCTTCACACCAAAAATCTCTAAATTTATATCATCAAGTGTATAAATTTAAGGACACTATATTTCACTAGACATCACACATCAACGAAAACAATTGTATCAATATATTGGAAAATAAACAGGTTGGATTCGTCCGTGACACTATTGCATTGGTGGCTCGAGTGTAATGAATAGTTCTTTGAATCTAATCTTATATAATATAGTAGGATGGGGGTTTCACTGTTCATGCGTACGTAGACAGCCCCTCCATCCAGCGTGAGATCTACGTGGCACCCTAAACCAAAAAAAACTGAAATTTTACGAAGTAACTGAAATTTTAGGAAGTGGCACCCTAAACCGCGAAAAAACTAAAATTTTAGGAAAAAAACTAAAATTTAGGATTCTTTCCTATCATGTGTGAGACACCCATAACTTATCAGAATCCTATTTCTCATTCAATCGACACAATCTCTCTCTCTCTCTCTACCCATCTTAAACGTTTCTAATTTCTAATCGTTTCCTATGCAAAAACAAACTCCTCTCCATTTTCTAATCCTATATTTACGGATTAAAATTTTTAAAAATTTACTCCTATAACTTATAAGAATCCTAGAATTTCTCGACACAATCACTCTCTATACCCATCTTAAACGCTTCTAATTTCTAATCCTATCCTATGCAAAAACAAATTCCTCTCTAATTTCTAATCCTATATTTTCGGATTAGAAATTTCCTTCCTTCCCGTGGATTGTAGCCTATATTTTCAACAAAATAAAGAAACCCAACCCTAATGCCCTTATTAGTTTCCAAACAAATAAGGGATGCTTTTCTAACCTTTCTCACGTCCATAAAAAGCACCCAGATCTTTCATATCACCATCTCTCTCTCTCTTTTCCTTATTTACATACAGTTGTGATTGTGATTCTCCTCCAAGGTAAGAATTTAGATATTTTATATGAATTCTTTGATAAAACTATAGCCATGATCTGATAGAGATGTGAACTAGAACCTTACCAGGGAGCTGAAAATCCTCCACTTTCTTATGAGATTTTCTTTTTGTACATATATTTGATATATTTTTCTGCAGTACAATTTTTTGACAATATCTCCCTCTTTACTATGTGATTTCAAGTGTTTGGAAACACTAGGATTTATGATTCTTTACTGGGTTAAAGTAAAATTCAAAGTTTTCGTGATTTCGGAAATATTAGAAAAAAACTGTTTTTTTCATGAATTTTCCCTTTTCTTGGCTGAATTCTTTGTCTTTTAATTGTTTCTTGGGATTTGGATAATGAGAGGAGATAGCAGCTTTGGATGAAATTCAAGCATACTATCTGTCAACAATTGGATTCAGCTATCTCTGCAATACTATCTCTTCAAAGAACAAACTAATGTAATTATTAATGTTCATTATAGATGTTTTGTATACTGATTGGTGCTTCTGATTTTGTATAATGGGTTTTATTTATTAGATCTCCAGGTTGTAGGGAGAATTTGGTTTCATTATTAATGGTCATCTTATTCATTTGTTTATTGGTTGGTGTTTCAGATTTTGCATAATACATAATAAGGGGTTGTGCATGATCTTAATGGACTTCTCTGAATAATTATTGGGTTTAGGGAAATAGATTTTCTAAAAGTTTTGTATTTATGGGTTGTTTAAAGTTATGTGATTTATTGGGTATTTTTTTACTCAGATATTTGGGTTGTCATCTGGATAAAATTCACTGGTTTTTTGGTTTTATCTTGACCAAAATCATACATCTGTGCTTTTATATTTTGGCACAAGTTTGAGAGTTAATTTTTTGGTTCTTAAATGAATGGTTAGAAAATTGATGGTTCTGAGTAGAGCTTTTGGATGCTGATTCTGAACTCTTTATGGCCTGTTTGGATGCGAGAAAAAAAAATTCATGGTGGAAGAAAAAATTCTTTTTCTTTTCAGAATTTTGGTTGAGATAATATTATCATAGGGAAGTGATATATCTGCCCCTTTTTTATTTGGGACAGCCCGCTCCAATTGGTTGAGATAATATTATTATAGGGAAGTGATATATCTGCCCCTTTTTTATTTGGGACAGCCAGCTCCAATATATATATATATATACTAGCAAAAAACCCCGTGCGATGCACGGGCCGACAAAGAATTGTATAGACCACATCATAGGTTGATCTAAACCGTCCATGTGATGGAACACAACATAAATAGGTTGTGCCCCAAAAATCATTTCTATAGGCTGATCCTAGCCCTCCAATCTATAGAGGTTTCCATAATTCCTCTTCAATCGGAGGTGGGTAAGATTGAAATTATGTGGCTTTAATGAGTGCCTTTGTTAAAAAGCATAAAAGAGGGTGTACGATTGAAAATATGTGGGTTGAATGAGTGCATTTGTTAAAAAAAGTCAAAAAAAGTGATCTGTAATTCTATTAGTTTCTCTTCTGCTATATATATATATATATATATATATATATATATATATATATATAGAGAGAGAGAGAGAGAGAGAGAGAGAGAGGAAAATGATTGTGAGCTTGAAGCTCATATAGCTTATATGAGCTTGAGGGCCCAAACACATGTGGGCCCACATTGTTAGGATGATCCAAACCATTCATTTGAAAGGCCCTTACATAGATAAGGTGTGTACAAAAAATTGGCTCCATAGGATCATCCTAACCCATCCAAAAGTGGAGGGCAAAATGGACAGACACCGTTTGTCACAAATCTGCTCATTTTTGCCCTCCACTTTTGGAGGGATTAGGAAGATCCAATGGAGCCGATTTTTGGTACACACCCTATCTATGATGGGGCCTTGCAAATGAATGGTTTGGATCACCACAAACAATGTGGGACCCATGTGTTTGGGCCCTCAAGCTCATATAAGCTATATGAGCTTCAAGCTCACAATCATTTTCCTCATATATTCAGCAGGCCAGATTGTGCCACGTACACTGGAGCTCGCTGTCCTATGAAGTTATCATTTCCCTATCATAAATTGAAGGGTTCTCTAAGCAAATGGTGCTATAACAGGAAAATCCTTAAACCTGGATCAATATGAACTTATTATTTTGATTCATCAATTGTAGAAATATGTTTTTTTTCTTTTTATTGTTATAATTTTTTTTGGAGGTTTGAATAAAAGTGAATCGAGGATAGATGTTGGTTTTCGACTGTCCGCGACAACCATGGCATAAGCATGATTTCGGACACCTCATTATGTATTCAGGTTGTTTCATTTTGTAGCATTCACAAGGAGCTAAAGGTGGATTAGTGGGTGAAGCTGAGAACCCATTTCAAAATACATGATATCCAAGAGAATTTATATGATGAAATGGCGTACAAACACATAGTCGTCCTTGATATTTGATCCAACAACAGCTCACTTTTTAGAAGCTGCTGTTGGATCAAATATCAAGGGTGGTACTTGCATCATACTACCTTTACGTGTTTGTACACCATTTCATCATATAAGTTCTCACTGTCCAATGTATGAGTCGAACTTACGCTGATTCTGGATCTGAAAATCTTACTGGCAATTCCCGAGACCATTTCAGATGGCCATCGATGCAACTCTTTCAAGTTTCAACTGATGATGCAATTTTCAAGATTTTCTATGTACTCTCTCTATTCTATAAACTTTTATCATTTTAAATTATATTTAACATCAATCAACTGTATCTTTCTCACTGTTCATTTAACTTTAAGCTGTTTCGTCTCTCCCTTGCTCTCTCAATCCCTCATATATTTTTTCATTTTCTTCGCCCCTGTGCATCACACTGTCTCTTCTTCACACTCTACATTTGGGTCAATATTATTTCTTCTTACGGCTCTTTCTATAGTTTAATTATGATTTTGGACTATAAATTGTGAATATGAAGTACTCTGAGTCACTAGCTTTTTGGCAAGAAAATTTACTCTTCCATCCCATAAATGCACATCTCAATTTCTTTTTGCTTATTTTCTCAAGGCCTCTTTCACGCTTCCTCCTAAATTAGATTCCAACAACTATTTCAACTGGGACCATCATGTCAATCTCTTGAGTTAGGGTCAGTGCTTTATTTCTTCATGAATTAGTCTTGGTCGCTTGCCCATTGTAATACAACCAATCCGCATCAGGCCCCCTTTTGGAGGAAAGGGTATTTTGCTGTCTAGATTATAAAGCAGTGTTGTTTGCTTTATCTTTTGTACTGAGATTCCAAGCAACTTATCTCATTTATATCAAATGATGATATATCAATTTACTATCTGCCTACGTTTTTGTATCGCCCCGTGCATCGCACGGGTGTCCCACTAGTTAGATGATTATGTATCAGGGAATTTTAGTCATTTAATTTTCACCATACAATCACTTAAAATGATGTTGAAGAACTCCACTTTTGTCCTAATTGATTATTTAATTAATTGATGCTTGGCATAATCGGCATCAGACACAAATAGGGCCTAATCGGTTGCCAGGATCAAATAATCCAAACAAACAAGGCCCAAGGTATTGACATAACTTGTATGGTCTGTTTGGATTGCCAGAAGGTGATACGTGCCTAGATGGGTCCCCACTTGGATTGGAATAAATTACTTTCTTATTTAGAGAATAATATCATATCTTACTAGATCTGATATATTTAGTAGCTTGATAGATTAGAATACTGATTAAGATTAGTATAATCTTTATTTAGTTATTTTTATTCTTATCATAAGATCTTTCTATGTTTATCTTGGAGTGCTTTATATAAGCACATGCTACTGTAATGGAAATCAATGAATGAAGAAATCTATCTTAGAAATTGTCTTTTTGCACAAAGGAGGATTGATCCTTCCCTCGAAGTGGATCAAGAGGTTGATCTTCCCGCTAAGAAGATCGAATCACGTTACAAGCCGATTCTGGTTCGTAACAGAAAGCCCGGAATTAGGCATCTGAATCGGCATCTGATTTCAATTCCGTATAATTCTGGAGAAGGTGAATCAGGTTCTTGTCTTGGTGCAATTATTTTTCGGCAGATTTTAAATGCTGTGTACAGAGAGAGAGAAACCAGGGGTGGGGGCGTAATGTGGGGCCCACTTCGTAGGATGATCCAAACGATCATTCGTTGAACCACAACAGAAATAGGCAGTATGCCTATCAAAATCATCTCCATATGGTGGTCCTAACCAGAGTTTTAAATTTCGTCTGAAATCCGAAATTCCGGACCAAATTTCGAATTTCGGTCAAGACCGAAACCAAAACGTTCTGAAACAGAAATTGACGAAACGTACCAAGTTTCGGTCGAAATTTCATCAATTTCGACGACTTTGAAAAAAAAATCTTAATTTTTCATTCCTTTCCCAAATTTCAGCCGAAATTTCGGCCCAAAAAATTGCCATTTTGTGTGCCTTTACCTAATTTCGGCTAGGTCTGAAATCACCTCCGAAACTGAAATTTAAAACCTTGGTCCTAATCCTCCAATCTATTGAGGTTCATATAATGTGCACTCCCTCTACATCCCATCTACGCTGTGTACCGATAAATGAACGATTGCAATCATCCTATGAAGTGGGCTCTACAATAATTTAAAACAAAAACACCTGACTTCACCATATTTTTGACCCGTTTTTGTTGGACAATGGACGATCCGTCTAGGCCTCTTTTCCCATGAATGTGGACTGTGGCCTTTTTTTTCCTCTTTTCCCATCAATGTGGATTGTAGCCTCTTTTTTCCCTTTTACCAGCTTTGGTTTGAGTAACATAAGTTGGACGGTTAAGATCATAGCATATTAATAGTGGGAATAACGGCAATGGTTTAGATTATTGGCCTCCACCTCTACATTTGCCAACTAATTAATATCTTTGTTGATTCTACTCTTGCTTTGGGAGAAATCATAAGATAGTTTGGTATTTCATATTAGTAGTAAGTGCGATAGATAAGCACATGTCACTAAACCAATGAAGAAATTATTCTAAAAATTGTCTTTAAGCAGAAAGGAGAATAGGCCCTTCCCTCGAAGTAGCTGAAGAGGGTGATCTTCATCACGTTACGAATCAAATCGGGTTTTCCAAACCCTACCCTACCCGAGAATTATCTCGGGTCGGCTCTAATTTTTTACAGAAAAACCCAAGATTCGTAAACTCGCGCAAGATAGTTTATCCAGTCGGGTCGGTTCGGGTTGTGTTTTCAATTTTTAGCATTTGATGGTGACTAATTTTAAAGATTGTAGAAAAAAAAAACAAATCTTCACACCAAAAATCTCTAAATTTATATCAATAAGTGTATAAATTTAAGGACACTATATTTCACTAGACATGATCTCATCAACAACAATTGTATCAATATATTGGAAAATAATTTGCTATGTTATTTAAGAGATATTTAAGAAAGTCACGGTACATCCATATGAGTTGGGTTTCGGGTTTTCTTTCTTTAAATTTGGCCATACCCAAGATTGAATCGGGGTTTCCAACCTAAAAACTCGACCCTACACAAGACCTATGATTTCTAAACCTGACCCATGTTAATTTCGGGTTGGGTCAATGAGGGTCAGGTAAAACCCGACCCAAGTTGTAGCCCTAACTATAGGTGATTGGTTCCCTTATGCCTTGTTAGAAAGGCAAATAAGAGGTTGGAATTGTCCGTGAGACTGTTGCATCGGTGACTTAAGTGTAATAAATAGTCCTTTGAATCTAATCAAATGATTATGTATCAGGGAATTTTAGTCATTTAATTTTCACCGTATAATCACTTAAAATGATGTTGAAGAACTCCACTTTTGTCCCAACTGATTATTTAATTAATTGATGCTTGGCATAATCGGCATCACTTATTAGATAATCAGACACAAACAGGGCCTAAGTGATGTTTGGCCTTATCGGTTGCCAGGATCAAATAATCCAAAACAAACAGGGCCCAAGTATTGACGTTACTTGTATGGTCCATTTGGATTGCCGGAATTAGGCATTGGAAGCATCTGACTTCAATTATGTCAAATTCTGGACAAGGTGAATCATGTTCTTGTCTTGGTGCAATTATTTTTCAGCAAATTTTATATGCTGCGTGCAAAGAGAGAGAGGTAATGTGAGGCCCACTTCATAGGACGTTCTAAACCGATCATTCGTTGAACCACGACAGAAATAGGCAGTATGCCTATCAAAATCATCTCTATATGGTGGTCCTAACCATCCAATCTACAGAGGTTTACATAATGTGCACTCCCTCTACATCAAAGTTTTAAATTTCGGTTTCGGGGGTAATTTCGGTCCTCACCGAAACTGAAATTTTAGCTGAAATCCTGAAATTTCGGCTGAAATTAGGTAGAAGATCTCTAAATGTCGTTTTCTTAAGCCGAAATTTCGGCAATTTTGGTTGAAATTTGGTAAAGGAATAAAAAATTATTATTTTGTCAATACTTTCAATGAAATTTCTGAAATTTGGTAAATTTCGGCTATTTCGGTTTCAAAATATTTAGGTTTCGGTACTGACCGAAAGGTAAATTTCGGAAATTTCGGTTTCGAAATATTTAGGTTTCGGTACTGACCGAAATTGAATTTCGGATTTCGGCCCGAATTTAAAACCTTGCTCTACATCCCATGTACGTTGTGTCCCCATAAATGAACGATTTCAATCATCCTATGAAGTGGGCTCTACAATACTTTAAAAAAAAAAAAACACCAGACTTCACATGCGCACACCATATTTATGGCCCCTTTTTTTGGACAATGGACAATCCGTCTATTTTCGGCCTCTTTTTCTATGAATGTGGATTTTTGCCTTTTTTTCCTTTTACCAGCTTTCGTTTGAGTAACATAAGTTGGACGGTTAAGATCATAGCACATTAATGGTGGGAATAACAGCAATGACTTAGATTATTGGCCTCCACCTCTACATTTGCCAACTAATTAATATCTTCGTTGATGCTACTCTTGCGTTGGAGAAATTATAAGATAGCTTGGTATTTCATATTAGTAGTAAGTGCGATATACAAGCACATGTCACTAAACCAAATGAAGAAATTATTCTAGAAATTGTCTTTAAGCACAAAGGAGAATAGGCCCTTCCCTCGAAGTAGCTCAAGAGGGTCATCTTCTCTCTAAGAAGATCAATCATGTTACGAATCAAATTAGGTTTGTAACATTTGGTATTAGAGCAGTTACCACGTTTCGTGCTCGAGTCATGGAAGGGGCGACCTATGGAGAGGATTACCTAGTAAAAAAGCCAGAGTGAAGTTGCCACACTGTGGGCTGCCCAGAAGGGTCGACCTGTGGAAAGGGCTACTTGGAAAAAAAGGCCAGAGTGAAAGCTGTCACAGGGTGGGCCACTGAGGACGGTGGATGCATAAATATGGTAGAATGTTACGGTTGTGAGTGGAGGCCCATCTAGGTATGGGGCTAGGTGGTACACAGACTGGTATGGACGGGTTTAAGGGGCTTTGCCTAACGTTCCCTCAGCTCTAGAGCTTTTGGCGTATTGGTAAGATACCAAACATTTGGTTTATAATGTTATTGATCTTCTTAGAGGGAAGATCAACCTCTCGACCCACTTCGAGGGAAGGGGACATCCTCCTTTATGCTCAAAGATAATTTTTAGGATAATTTCTTTATTGATTTTCCATTAATAGTGACATGTGCATAGATAAAGCACTTAGAGATAAACATAGAAGTTGATAAATCATGATTATCCTAATCTAATTTAGTATCCTAATCCATCATAACTACTAAATATATCAAATCTATTGAGATCCAATCTTATTCTCTAACCCATACCAAACAACTACTATAAAATACCAAACTAATTTATTCCACTCCAAGTGGGACCCATCTAGGCACGTAACATTCCACCCGCATTGAAATCAGTCTTGTCCTCGATATTGGAGATAAAGCATTGGCAAGTTGGTGAAAATGAGATCTTGCATAAGACATTATGAAATTCTTCTGTTCCCTTCTTATGTTTCCTTGCTTTCTTCTTCTTCTCTTCGTTTTGCGACTATTCACCTTTTCGTATGTCATCATTAAGGGTTGAAGTAGCTCCACTTGTAAACTGATCTCATTGCGCCGTTCATCAAAGCTCCTTGGTTGTGCTTTTTTGAAATAATTGATATTTTGACCCATTGATGGTCGTGAGTGTGGGTCTTCTCGATGGCGCTGAAAATTTTGAGATGAATGACAGATTTTTTGATGACAAACTTATCAGAATCGACAACACTGAAAATTATTGATGCCAATCTTTCCTTTTTTTTCTTCTATTTAATGTCTTTTTCTCCTCTTTCTCCACTTCTTTTCTCCCCCTTTTCTGTTTAGTCATTTCTTTGTTGATTTGGAAGCCTTCTTGAAGGTTCTTTCATTGAACTCTTCATTTAGCTTATGCAAACATGGAGGTTCTTCTAACTTCATGCCAAGCGAGAGTGCCATCCTGTTGAACTTGGCATTCGTAGAAGCTAGATGCCTTTTTATCTCACTTATAGTCTCATCCCACTGATCCATTACTCATTCTATTATCTTCTCCACGAGGCCGGATCGTGCTGCGCTGATACCAAATGTTTACGAACCTGAATCGGTTCATAACGAGATTGATCATAACGAGATTGATCTTTTTATAGGGAAGATCAGAGTCTTGATCTACTTCGAGGGAAGGGTCCGTTCTCCTTGGTGCTCAAAGACTCGATGTTTACCTCTAAGTGCTTTATCTAAGAACATGTTACTGTTGATGGAAATCAATGAAGAAATTATCCTAGAAATTGCATCTTTGAGCACCAAGGAGGACGAACCCTTCCCTCGAAGTGGGTCAAGAGGATGATCTTCCCCCTTTGAAGATCAATCACGTTACAAACCAAATCGGGTTCATAACACATTTCTTGTACGACCTACACTGTCTATGTAAAGAGGGTTGTGTTTAAGAAGAAATGCAAGAGACTTGCTGATCCTTGAACAAATAAGGTGTAGTGTCCTTATTGCTCTAGAGACGTCACATAAGAAAACAAGCCCTAAGCCAAGCTAGGCAAGCGTAGAATAAAGAGGAGTGTTGTATCATTTCTCCTTTTTAGTTTAGATGGGTGTTGATGAATTACCCCCTTAGCAATCTGCATTTATCGACTTTAACATATTGAAATCCTAGTTGGGCAATCAAGAGGGGGGTGAATTGGTTGGGTATTAAAAATTTTACTCTTTTAAAATCCTTTTTAAAAGATTACTAATACTTGTTAATTAATCTTTGGTTAATAGAGGATAGCAAAAATAAAAAGTAGAGGAAAGAACAACCACAAAGCAAATAAGAAAAGGGGAAGAGCAATAAAAGAGATACCACACTAATATTTATAGTGGTTCGGTCTTATAACTCCACGACCTACTCCACTCTTCTCAAGTTTGTGTCCTTGAGGGAATCCACTAAAAGTATGATTCTTGATACAACGAAGAAGGGGCCTGTAAGCCCAATGGTTCACACCTTGGCAATTCCCATCTTATTTTGATGATTCCAATACACAAGTGATTTAAGATCACTAATGTGTTTGATTGTCTAAGTTGTAGATCATGATTGCTTAAAGACAAGATTGCTTGGATTGAGGCCAAGAACATTGGACCACATTATGAAGGCCAAAGACATTGGAGATCCAAGACGAATAAAGACTTGAAGAATCGCAATTGAAGATCGAAGTTATTTTAGAATGTATTTGATCCAATCTCAGTTTAGATTTTAAGAGGCTTAAATTACGTTAATCTCACACACCCTAAATGTTTAAGTGATTGTCCTTGTGGTGTTCCAACACTTTGGAACCCTCATAACAATCCCAACTTGGTGTAAAGTTGGAAGCCCAAAAACCAGAAATGAAAATCTGCTCGACATAGGCTTCTCGGAACTCCGAGCTCGGAACTCCAAGACATTCGTCGGAGCTCCGAGAAATGGTCCAGTAGCATTTTTCCAATTTCTGTTTGTATTCCCGGAACTCCGAGATCAATTATCGGAACTCCGAGAACACTATAACGGGAAGAATTATATCCGTTGGTGTTTTTGCCAGAATTACCACTATGCCACCAAACGGTCATATTTGGGTTTTTCTATATATATGGGTATTCCAAACTTTCCAATTATCAATCCTAACACTCAAAAACTCCATTTGAACATCCAAAGAGTGATTAAAGCTTGTTTATGCCTCTCATCCTCTAAGATTAGGATTTGGATCATTAGGCTCAAATTTGTACATCTTCTACAAATTGTAAACCCTTGTGTGGGACCCGATCCCTGCGAGAGGGGTGGGGCGCGAGCCGCCACGCTCTCTCTTGATCTCTCGTACCCACGCGATTGGCGTGTGCTCTTTTATTATTGATTTTAATTCGTCTTTTATGTGAACTTGGGATCACTAAGGTAATCCGAATTTCACACAAAAGAGAGTGACAGAGTCGCCACCTAGATGTGGGATCTAGGAGCCATAATTAACCAGAAATCTAGACTCGTTACCTGGTTACAAGAATGGAAGGTATGTGTAGTTATCCACCACATGCACCATTCCTGCCCGATAATCGGTCTTCAATTCCAAAAGTTAACTCTTTTGAATTTCTTTTAAATGGCTCATTTAACTTTATGTTAGTGTGCTAACTATGTGACATGCATCCTATGATCTAATTTCAATGTAGATCCTAAATGTGTATCTTGATTTCCTAATTTGTTTGAATTCAATCTAAGTGAATGTTCTCCTAAAATTCTAATTTCATGGAAAGTCCTAAGAGATTTAATTAAGAATTTACAAGAAAATTAATATACAAAACCCCAGCATTTGTGTGGAGCCGACTCGTGATTGGTATGCCATCAAGCATCCAAGCTGCCTACGTACCAAAGCCTCACTGGTATCAGAGTCGACGTAGTTCGGTGCACCTAAGCTAAGCTACTTATGCCTAACTCAACTAAGACACCGATCTAGACTGGATTGACTGTTTCAACAGTTTTAAGAGAAGTTATTTAATTCAAGTTGAAGATTTTATTATCCTAGGATTTCATCTAAGATGCTATATGATCCTATCTAAGTGCAAGTTGTCCCTTAGACTAATGCAGGTTAACCTACATCTTAGGTAACTAGGCTTGTCCTAGGGAAAATTTGGGTGACTAGTGTAACTAGACTTATGGCACGGTTGCTATCCATAGCAAAACGTCCGTGATGAGGCTGGACTCTTAACTCTAGGACTCCCTAAAATCTAGAACACGACATGACGTAAGTGTTCCTAAATAGGGCTCTAATGGTTTTTATGACGGAAACCGTAATCCAACGGTTCCTAAAGACATGAGGTAAATCGATTCAAGTTCTTGAAGTTAATGAATTTCAGATTTCAAGGATTTTCGGTTTCTGAACATTTAAGGAATACCAAAGGTTCTATGGTTCACAAATTTCGGCCTCGAATAGCATCTACGGAAGGGAATCGTGCGCTCTTCCCTTATGCAATTTAATACTTAAGTTATAGCACCTTATTGCCTGGCATATCTCTCAGGATTTCCGTGGACAGTAAACCTCGGAGCCAATAACATGCTATAACTTAAACACTCAAATTGTCAAGGATCGATTGCAATTGGGATACGATTATGGATGCTATGGCCATTTACAAGGGAAATCTAAGGATCCTAAGATTTCTGTTTCAATGAATTAAGGAGTGAACATATGACAGAAATTTATGGTTCTTTAGAATTTTTCATAATGATTTTTGATTAATTTCAAATTTTTAATGGATTTTATCAATTTCATACTACCTGAGTGATTTTACAAGTGAACTCATTGCAAACAAATTCTAAATAAATCAAAATTTTTACAGCAACAAGATATGAAGGAATGTAGCTAACTGGAAAGATGTTATGGATTTTTATATTAAGCTCCTATTAATTTTTGATTTAATAACAATGAGACTAGGTTGTTAAAATAACACAGAAACTATTAGAAATAGAAATCTAAATTCATTGAAATTTCTACAGTAGTAAAATATGAGTAAACATAGTATGATGTGAGATTTTCACGAATTTTAGATACTATTTACTATCAATTTCGGATATTTGAATTTTCAGACCAGATTATGAAAATTTTACAGAAGTATCCAATATGGAATATAAGACTACTGTAAAAATCTTGAGAATTTTAATTGTGATTTAATGTTAGTAAAAAATCTCACAAAATCTGATTGTTTTCAAAGAAAGCATCAAATATTATACCAAATAACATCAAAAAATCCTTAAAAATTCATGGTAGAATGTATCAGTACCATATTATTTTCTTACAAAACGTCATTAATTTTGGAACCTATTTAGTATATTTTCCATTTTTCTTCTTCAAAAAGATGTTTTTGAAGAGTTTTCTATTTTTAAAACATGATTTTTGAGAAAATTACGACTTCGGAAAATGTCCTTTAACCTTGTTCTGATATGATGAACATAAAAAAATTTTAATATTCCAAAAAATAAATCATCCTGAGATAGCTATTTTTTCCAATTTCTTAATTTTTCAGTCATTATTTTAAATGAAATTCCATTCTTCACTCAAATTTTCGAAATCCTTTGGTCCAATGTCCGATCCGATTTGACAGTTCTTTTAATCTATTCAAATAGATCAGCGTATTAAATTTTGAGACGGATCGGACTTGAAACACTCATGTAAAATACGATTTTTAGCACACACATATAATATTGACTTAAATACAATTAAATGTTAAAACCATGCAAAAATATATAAAAAATATAGAACAATTCTGGAAAAATCTGAGAACAGTGCACCTACCTTTGATTGAAATGCTCGCCGAATCCAAGAGCCGAAGAATCCGAAAAATCCTGCCGATGCTTGATCCGATACCCTTTCTTCTCTTTCTTTGTTCGTTTTTTTGTTTTTTTTTGTTTTTTGTTTTTTTGTTTTTTTCTTTCACTGTGGATAGGGAGAGTGAGATAGGGAGAGATAGATGAGAGGGATATTAGAGAGAGTGAGAGAGATAGAGAGGGAGTGAGAGTAATAGAGAGTGAGAGAGTGAGAGAGATTAAGACCGAGACAGAGAGCAATATAGAGAGAGACAGAGAGAGAGAGTGAGAATAACAGAGTGAGAGTGTGAGAGAGACCGAGACAGGGATAATAACAGAGTGAGAGTGTGAGAGAGACCGAGACAGGGGGATAGAGAGGGAGAGAGTGAATGAGACCGAATGATACACAGATAGGTAGAGAGGAAGAGAGTGAATGAGACCGAATGATAGAGAGGAAGAGAGTGAATGAGACCGACTGATAGAGAGATAGATAGAGAGAATGAGAGAGATGGAGAGGAGTATAGAGCGTGACAGAGAGAGATTAATCGTGTGAGAGTGGATGTTGGGAGTTGGGAGGTGAGAGAGATGAGAAACAGAGGCCGTTTGGATGGTGAGGGAGATGAGAAACAGAGGGAGAGTGAGGGAGAGGAAAAAAACAGAGGAAGAGGGTGAGAGAGAGCTACCGCTGTATTGGAGAAATCTGCTCCTCCAAAAAAGGGGAGCGATTTGTTGCTCTCAGCTAGATCCCAGAGTTGCCGTGGGGAGCCATCCCTTTTTTCTTTCTTTTCTTTTTATCACCGAGCTGCTATCTATGGTTTCTCTCTTTTTTTTTTTTTTAAAGAACCTTTTCCCCCAAGCTGCTGTCGTTCCTCTCCAAAAAACAGAGCCACTATCCTCTTTTTTTTTAGAATCCCAGCTTCGCTTTTTTTTTTTTTTTTCAATAGAAAGCATTTGCCGAAATTTCTAAAAACTTCTGATTCAAGAGAGGTATTTTTGGTTCCTTTTCTTTTTTTCAATGGACTATATCCCTCTTACCTTAAGACAGATTCTCCCCTCCTCCTTTGTTTCTTTTTTTTTTCCTTATGTTGGCTTGTCTTTTTTAGATAGGAATACCATATTGTATGCTTTCTTGCCTTTTCAGGGGAGCACATCACGTGAATACACATAGTGCATGGGTTTGGGTTATTTGGCTATCCAGCTAAATGGGGTGGACATGATAGCCATGAAGTGATCCTCACCGCCCGATTGATTGGCTACCATGCACATACACTAAAATGATTTCGACCATCAATTTTATGATCCACTATGTGAGCATGTGGCGCCCCAAAACCATTTTCATAAGATGATTTAAATCGTTCATTAGGCGGACCACATCACACCAACGGATTGCGCCCCATAAGCTATTTTTGCGGGCCGACCCGAACTGTTCAATTACTAAGCCATGGCACAAATTGGGTTTCGCAGTGATTTAGCATCGCCCTCCTCTAACCCTTTCTATAAGATTACCCTAACTGTTCCTTTAATGGGCCATCACCTTAAATTTTAATTTTTCACAATAATGAGCCCGGGCCAGATCCAGAAAAATACACTATGTCCACCATGGACATTGGTTTCGCTTATAAATTCAAAACTCATGCTTTTCATCAAAACAATGTGGGATACACTTACTTGATCTAGTCAACACATTCAATATGGGCCTACCAAACGGGTCCAAATTCTCCCTTGTTTGGATTCTCATGAATAACCCCTCTCAACACTTAGCGGAAAAATGCGAAACATGGCAGAAATGATTGAAAAGATCGAGAAAGCATAAGGGACGGACACGGGAATGGAAAACACTGAAAAAGACCGATAGCAAAACATTAATTTCTTTGTTGATTAGAGCGGAGCAAAATGGGGGTATCTACAGATGCCTCTCTTTGGTAGAGACGACGTAGTCATCGAATACCAAAGCAAAAGTGACAGTGCCATTTTGCGTAGCTTTGATCGACAAAGGACTCCCTAGACACAATGCAACCTAACATAATGCAAGACCCTAGATGAAATCCTAGAATTTGAACATATATCAAAATCATTTACTCTAAACACCATGAGATGACAGTTTAGAATAACGGAGAATCGGATTTACTCTGGGTGCAAAAATTTTACAATCCAGAACAAAAGATGATTATGATGTGGCGCCGTTTTCGAACGGGCAATGAAGGAATGAGATACCATTTTCAAACGGATTTTCAGAGGAAATGAGATGCCATTTTCAAATGGTCTTAGAGGGAATAATTGATGACTTTCGAAAGATTTTTAAAGAAAACGAAGCATCACGAGCTCAGATAAAATGTGATACCATATTTGGATGGGTTCAAATAGAACAGGATACTGCAATTACACAGACCCAGTGGAAACGAGACACCAGAATGAGACACCGTATTAGTACGGTTTTCCAAAAGAATATGAGATACCACATTTGTATGGATCTCAAAGAGGACTAAGAGACCATTTTTGAATAGACTAAAAAAGGATGAGATACTGTATTTATACGACTCTCAAGAGAGTAAGAGACCATTTTTGGATGGACTTGGAGAGAATGAATCAACGTATTTATACGAATTCTATGGAAATGAGACATCTCATTTATACGATGCTCAAAGAGAATAAAAGTCCATAGTTGTACGGACTCGAAGAGAATGAAATACCGTATTCATACAGAGCTCAAGGAAATGAGACATCACATTTATATGATGCTCAAAGAGAACAAGAGATAATGGAATATCGTATTTATACGAATTCCAAGGAAACGAGACATCATATTCGTATGATGTTTGAAAAGAATAGAGAGACCATTTTTGAATGATTTAGAGAGAATGAAATACCGTATCTATACGGATTCCATGGAAATGAGACATCACATTTGTATGATGTTAAAGGAGAATTAAGAGACCATTTTTGAATGAACTCGGATAAGATGAAATACCGTATTTTTACGGATTCCAAGAAAATGAGACATCACAGTTGTATGATGTTCAAGAGCGGAGACCATTTTCAAATGGCTTGAAGAGAATGAAATAGCGTATTTATACGGATTTCAAGAAAAATGAGATACCATATTCATATGATGCTCAAAGATAACTCAGAGATAATGGAATATCGTATTTATACGAATTCCAAGGAAATGAGACATCATATCCGTATGATGTTCAAAGAGAAAATATCATTTTCAAATGGATTCAGAGAGATATGATAATTTGAGTTTTGACAGAGATTATCAGAAAAAGGAAATCAAAATCTCCAATTAGCAATTTTGGAAGCAAATGATTTAATAACACCATGCAGCAAAGGACTTTCAGGGCTTGAATATGAGATGCCACTTCGTTAGCAATCTGCCCCAGTTTGAGGCATTCTAACCTTCTTCTATTCATTGACCAGAGATCATTCTTCAAAGATTTTTCGCCATTCATGACAGTCTCGCCTTTTCCAAGTTTCTCAAAACCTGTTAATGAACCTGTCTTCAGAGTGATTGCACCCTACAACAATTCTTAAAATAGAATTCGTAAAAAATTTTCTAAAAATAGAACCACAGACATTTGTAATAAAAAAACAAAATAAGAAAGATTACTCAAGTGATCTCGTGATGCTTCTGACTTATCAGTATTTTCATTTGGGTTAGGCTGGCCTCTTTTAAAGAATGTTTCTTCATTGATAAACATCTTCACTCATTTTTAAGACAGTGATACTTCATATATCTTTCTATCAACTTTCCGATTGCTAAAAATTAATGCCCCTAGTTTCAGGAATCGTTGTTATTTTTGCCTGACCTACAGTGATTTCAGAGATTGCTGTAATTCTTCTGGGAAGAACCCAATCTTACCACGACCAAGTTTCCCTTTTCAGATTTTCAACTCGGCGGACCGCTCGGCCTTAACTTTTGCCTGAATCGCCTTTTCAGGTTTTCGACTCAGCAGGCCACCCCCTTAACTTTTGCCTAAGCCGCCCTTTCAGGTTTTCAACTTAGCAGGGGAATGATCCTAAATTTTGCCTAGATCGCCTTTTCAGGTTTTCAATCTAGCGGATCTTGAAGCTCCATTTCTTTTTTTTCTTTTTTTCTCTTTTTTTTTACTTGAACACCAAAAGGACTTTATAGGTGAGGTAGGGCTTTTCAAAGAATGGCTTAAGGTTTTGCAAGAATTTCGACCGAACCTGTGAATAGGTTGCCTACGTATCCCAGTGTAAGAATCAGGTCATGCGTAGTTCAGGGCGAATGCCCCTAGTTCGAAGGTATTTCAATTTTTCTTTTCTTTTTGCATGGATTTTTTTTTCTTCTTTTTTTTTTAACTTCTTTTTGGAATAATTGATTTTCTTCTTTTGAAACAACCGAACTCGGTTTGACCGAGCTGCCCACGTACCCTGGTGTAGGGATCAGGTCATGCGTAGTTCAGGGCGGATGCCCCTAGTATATTGGGTTTTGAAGGAAAATTTTATTTAGGCTCAAAAGGGTTTGCAAAAGGTTATATATTTTTTAATTTTGGGTTATGAATTTGGGATTCATTCGGCCAAAAGACGGACTTCCGGTGTTCAAGCATAGAACCTCTTGAGTTGATCAAGATTTGTTGGTTCCGGTAATATTTCTCCATTTAAATTACGGAGCTTGACGGCTTTTCCGGGTAAGATTTGGTCCACAATGTATGGTCCTGACCAATTTGGTTTGAACTTGCCCCTTGGGTCAAATACTAGTGCTCGATTCTCTTTCTGAATAAGATTGCCTTCTTCTAAATCTCTGACCTTAACCTTTTTATTAAAAGCCCGGGCTATTCTGCGCTGGTAACCCTGCACATGGTAAAGCGCTTTTAACCTCTTCTCATCTAGCATGTTCAACTCTTTATATCTGGCATCTGCCCATTCATTTTCTGGCAACTTAACCTCAGTCAATACTCGAAGCGAAGGTACACGGATCTCAACAGGTAGCACTGCTTCCATCCCGTAAACAAGAGAGTACGAGGTTGCTCCAGTTGAAGCTCTAATTGATGTTCTGTAAGCCCACAAGGCGTACGGTAACTTATTCAACCAATCCTTATAAGTTTCTGACATTTTGCTAATGGTAGTCTTGACATTTTTGTTTGCAGCTTCTACCGCTCCATTTGTCTGCGGCCGATAAGGTGAGGATTTATGATGCTTAATCTTGAACTCTTCACAAAGAGTGATTACTTCTTTCTTGAAATGAGATCCGTTATCTGAGATAAGTTCATGGGGAATTCCATATCTGCAAATGATATTGGTGCATATGAATTTAGCAACTGATGCGGATGTAAGCTTTGCGTAAGAAGCGGCCTCAACCCACTTGGTGAAGTAGTCAATTGCAACGAGTATGTACTCGTGACCATTAGACGACCTAGGAGAAATCTTGCCAATGATGTCAATTCCCCATACCGAAAACGGCCAAGGAGAGGTAAGAGAATGCAATTCGGTGGGTGGTACATGGATGAGATTTGCATGTATCTGACATTTATAGCATTTCTTCACAAATGTGTGACAATCTGCTTCCAATGTTGGCCAATAGTACCCCAGATGTAGGATCTTCCTTGCCAACATCTTCCCATTCATATGAGGCCCACACACCCGTTCATGAATATCTGCGAGAATTTCTTCTGCCTGATCTTCAGTGACACATAAGAGTTGAATTCCGTCGAAAGACCGTCGATACAACTCCCCTCCACAAATGACAAAATTAGCTGCCAATCTCTGCAAAGTCCTTATTTCTTTATTCGACGCCTCATTGGGATGCCCCTGGCCTGAGATGTAGTTCTTTATGTCCGTATACCATGGCTTACCATCGGGACATCTTGCAGTTATTTCTATAGCATCAACATATGCAGGAGCCCATTGCTCCTGAACCGTGATGGGCCTCATCTTCATATTGTGAGGTATGTCAATCATAGAAGCTAATGTCGCTAAGGCATCGGCGAATCTATTTTTCAACCTTGGTAAATAACTGAAAGTGATGCACCGAAATTGTCGAGCAAGAACATCCAAGTATTCATGATATGGCTGTAGCTTTTCTTCTTTGGTTCTCCACTCTCCTTGAGTTTGGCAAATGATTAGCTTCGAATCTCCATATACGTCAAGATTCTCTATGCCTAAGGCCAATGCGGCCTCAAGCCCAACAATGCATGCTTCATACTCTGCCATATTGTTGGTGCAATTAAATTGCAACTTAACGGCAAGGGGAACATGCTCATTTCGAGGTGACACAAGCAATGCCCCTACTCCTTGCCCTGTTTGGTTTGCTGCTCCATCGAAATAGAGGGTCCAACCAGTTTCTGGATATTCATCTTCTATCATCATGATCTCTTCATCTGGGAACATCGGTTTGAAAGGCTGATTTTCTTCTCGGGGTGCTTCAGCCAATTGCTCAGCAATGGCTCGGCCCTTTACTGATTTTTGGGTTACATGGGTGATGTCGAACTCAGACAACAATAATAACCATCTGGCAGTCCTGCCTGTCAGGACTGGTTTTTCAAAGAGATACTTCAGAGGATCCATTCTTGACAACATCAGGACCTTATGCGATAAAAGGTAATGCCTGAGTCGCTGAGTTGCCCAAACCAAGGCTAAGCAGGTTTTTTCTAGGACAGTGTACTTTTGTTCATACTCTAACATCTTCTTACTAAGATAATATACAGTCTTTTCATGCTTGGTTTCTGGATCTTGCTGTGCTAACATACAACCCATGTTGGTTTCTGTTACTAACAAGTAAAGCAGCAATGGATGCCCCGGTATTACTGGTGCTATTATCGATGGTTCAGCCAAACTTTATTTTATCTTCTCAAAGGCCTGTTGACATTCCTTCGTCCATTCTTTGGAAGTATTTTTCTTTAGGAGCTTAAAGATAGGTTCACAAGTTGATGTCAGATGAGCGATGAATCGCCTTAGGAACTGTATCCTTCCTAGGAATCCCCGAATTTCCTTATCGATTTTAGGCGGCGGCATCTCCTGGATAGCCTTAATCTTCTGAGGATCTACCTCTATGCTCCTTTGGCTCACCATGAATCCTAGCAACTTACCAGAGGTAACCCTGAATACACACTTGCTAGGATTCAGGTGAAGCTGGTATTTGAGTATTCTTTCAAAGAACTTCTTAAGGTTCGGGATATGATATCTCATTTCCTTGGCTTTTACAATCATATCATCGACATAAACTTCGACTTCTCTATGTATCATGTCATGGAGTAAGGCTGCAGCTGCTCTTTGGTATGTCGCACCGGCATTCTTGAGACCAAATGGCATTACCCGATAGCAATAGGTCCCCCATTGTGTAATGAACGAGGTCTTAGTCATGTCCTCGGGTGCCATCTTAATTTGATTGTAGCCCGAGAAACCATCCATGAAAGACAGTAATTCATGCCCGGCCGTATTATCTACCAGGATATCGATATGTGGTAGAGGGAAATCATCTTTTGGACTTGCCTTGTTCAAATCCCTGAAATCTACGCACATTCTCACCTTTCCATCTTTCTTTGGTACAGGTACTATGTTTGCGAGCCATTCTGGATATTCCACTACTTGCAGAAACCCAGCATTCAACTGCTTAGTAACCTCTTCCTCTACTTTCAAGACCCACTCGGGCTTCATTCTCCTTAGCTTCTGCTTTTTAGGTTTAATTCCTTGTAACAAAGGTAGCTTGTGTTGAACAATGTCTTCACTCAACCCAGGCATATCTTTGTAGGACCAGGCAAAAACTTCTTTATATTCCTTAAGTAGGTTTATTAATTCATCACGCTCTTCAGGAGATAGAGTATTTCCAATTTATTTTTCCTGTATTAAATCTTCTGTTCCGATGTTTATAATTTCGATTTCATCTTTAAGAGGCTGGGCTCGGCGCTCCTCCTCTTGTTTGAGCATATGTTGCAATTCAAGGGGAGTTTCGTCGATCCCTTCTTCCTCGTCTGAGGAGGGAGTGTTATCATTATTAAAGTCAGAAGCAAACACAGAGACATACTGAGAATCAGATTTCATTGACTGGAAAGAAATTACATTATTATCATTGGACTCATCCTGAACAGGCTCATGATTCACATTATAAATAAAATCAGAAAATGACTCGCTTGGATTAGGCACTGACACGGATTTAACCAACTTGACTGGACTCGACTTAGCAATGAAATAAGTAGGAAAAACATCAAAACTCCAGTTTGAAAGATTTTCTGTTGCAGGTGCAATCCGACTTTGAGGTTCAGTAAAGGTATCATCGCTCTGAATAACTGCTACTAGCACATCTTTATAGTCTGTTTCTTCTTGCTCTTCAGAATAGTCTAAAACTGGCAACTCCTGCCAAGCAACATCAGGCACATCTTCTTCAAACAAGGACCCCAACACATCTGGCTCAAGGTAGACTAACCAGTCCTCAACAGTTTTCTCAACATAACATACCGGCGGTTCTGTTTCTGAGAGAGCAAGGCCACTAAATATTTCAAAACCAGGTATCATGATTCCTGTCACCGAGTCATACCATGGCTCGGAGAACCCATAGTATGGAGAAGTCTCGCCTTCTTTGATAAAGTGACAATTCATCGATAAGGAATATGGAGCCATTGGAAGTACCCTTCCGGTGCGGCGGATTTCTTCCTTCAATTTCAACAATTCTTCCATGGCTTCTTCCTCCTCCTCAGTAGGTACATATCCAAGACCGAAAATTCCATGGTTTGCTTTGATTGGGCGGTAGTGAGATGCCTTGCTTGGATCATGGCCCAAATTCATACCAGGAAAGTAATTCATTTTTCTCATTATTTTGGCAACCACAGGACTGATAGCAAAAGGTAAACACAACTCCTCCCGAGAGGCCTCTTCATAGGAAATAGCAGCAACGTCGAATGCGAAACCATTCAAGTTATAATCTTCTGCTTCTGCAACTGGAAGGATCAGAGTTTCTCCTGTTATCTGTCCTATTTCTGGCTCTTCGTCACCTCTGACAGTGAACAACTTCCCATCTTTGATCAACTTCAATTTTTGATGAAGGGTTGAAGCAACAGCACCTTCCTTATGCAACCAGGGACGTCCCAGAAGCATATTAAACGAAGCCTTGATATCAATAACTTGAAACTCAACCTCAAATTCTTGACCGCCTACAACAATCTTGGTGGTAAGGACCCCGACCACATTTCTGCGGGTGTTGTCATATGCGAGGATTCCAAGGGTTGATTCGGCGAAATCAGTGGGACCGAAACCCAAGGTAATGGCAGTTCTCAATGGACACACATTCAACGCGGATCCATTATCTACCAACACAGATGGTACTTTCTTGCCTTCACAGACAATAGTGACATGAAGAGCTCTAGCATGATTCCGACCTTGAGGAGACAGCTCCTGATCTGAGAAACTAATGACTCTGGTGGCATGGGTCAGAGCGACAACTTCAGCCAGTTGATCTGGAGATATTTCTGAGGACACCTGTGTTGTATTCAATTCCTTTAACACAGCCTCTCTGTGTTTCTTTGATGCTATCAATAATCCCCAAACAGATATAACGGCCTGGGTCTTCTTCAACTGTTGCACAACTTCATCATCTGGGTCTTTCACATATTGTGGCTCTTCTCCTCGAGCCAATGCCCCTGGATTCTCGACTCTCAATTCAGCAGGTTTGAAAATTCTTCCGCCCCTTGTAACATGTCTAACTTCATCCAATTCTGGCTCATCATAAGTAATAACTTGAGGGACTTGTGGCTCATAGGTGATCACCAAGGGAGGTATCGACTCTCTTAGGTATGACTCATCATAGAAGATGATTTGGGGTTCAAAAATGGGTTCTAAGGCACATATAAGGGTGAGAGGGTCAAACTCAGAATCTCCTATGGTTATGGCATTAACGGCAGCAGGAGGGTTAGCATGACTAGGTAGCGGGTTTTGGGTAACATTGGGTCTTGGCTGGAATGCAATGACTTTCTCATCAATGAGTTTCTGGATTCTAAATTTCAAGGCGATGCAGTTGTCCGTAAGATGACCAGGACCCCTGTGATACTCACAGTGTAGGTCAGCTCGCCAATTTGCAGGTAGAGGATTGGAGGGAGGCCGGATGGCAGGTAGGGTTATGCGACCTGAAGCAAGACACTGCTTAAGCACTTCTGAAGATGAAATAGGAAGATGGGTGAATTCTACCTGGGTTCGTTGCCGAGGTGCGGTCGCGGGTCGCGGGTTGGGCATAGTCCATCACTAGAGGTTCTTGGGACTTAGAAGATTGAGCATTGGAACGAGAGATACTATTGACTTCGGCTGGAGGGAACTTTTTGAAATCTCTGGGTTTGGGTTGCTACGGTTAAATACACCTTGAGCCATAGCCTCCTCTGTCTGGGTGCCTGCCACAATGAAGTGTTTGAAATCTGGATAATATTGCAATGACATGTGATACTGGAGTTGGGGGGAAATATTTTTCATGATTATTTGAACCTGCTCTTCCTCAGAAGGGCGCTCCATCATCTGAGCTGCTAGTCTTCTCCATCTTTTCACAAAAATTAGAAAAGATTCCCTCGAGTCTTGCTTGGTTCTCTCTAAATCATTTCTAGTGATTTCCGTCCCATCATCATATTTGAATTGTCTGATGAACTGTTCACCGATATCCTTCCATGTCCTATAACGAGTCTTGTCTAAGACCATGAACCACCTTCTAGCAACCTTGGTTAGAGAAACCGGGAACAACTGAGCCATTTGTTCGGCAGATAGACCTTGAGGCTGGCACATGATAGTGAACATTTGCAAGTGTGTGATCGGACAACCCACACCGTCATATTTGTCAAAATCTGGCATTTGAAAATTAGCAGGGAGACGGATTTCGGGAAACAGTGTAAGATCACTTGGGTTGAAACCACCCTGGTCTTGAAACTGGATGTCTTGAACTTTCCTGGTAAGACTTTCTAATTTCTCCATAACTGTCTTATCAACCACGGACTGAGAAGGCCTACTGCGATCCTCGCTGTACTGCTCTTTTTCCAAATCTTCTTCGGTTTTATCAGGGATAGAGATGAATACTGGCTGGGCAGGTGCGGCTGAAGTAGCTGTATGGTGCATAGGCCCTTTATCTTTGGACAACGACGGCCCCAACTTCTCAGAAAGCTGAGCCTTGATAACTCGGTTCTCTTCTTTGAGCTCTTGAAGTTGCTGGAGAATCAAGGTGAGAGTATCGGTAATACCAGCGAGTGGAAGACTGTCTTGGTTGTCTGCCATTGGCGAGGATGAGGATGAGAAAGAAGGAGATGCTGGGGTTCTCAGAGAAGGTGGCGGGGATACAGATTTCCTCTCCAATCGTGAAGAGATCCGAACCCAAGGAGTAGTGGGGTTAGCTATGGTGTTTACTTCCTTGAAATATTTGAAAGACATATTTTAAAATCAGAAAGAAGTAGACAATGATGCACGCATAGATCAAGATAATGAGAGAGAAAGATGAACTTTATTGATCAATCATTAAAGCTTGAGTACAGGGTTCATTCTTTCAAAGATAAACGGATAAGATTAAACATGAAACTAAGCATTCTTTTTAGACTTCTTCTTCGGACGACAATCTTCCTCAGCTGACTCTTTTAAAGGTTTGATGATTCTGACATCCCAAGCAGATGAAACGGCTTTGACAATCTTGGGCTTGAGATTCTCAGGCGGATAAAAATGACGAAGGGGAGGCACAATAGATTGTTCCCTTCCATACTGACGCAGGATCCTGGCAGGAACATAAAAGGAAGTCTTTTTTAGACCAAGAAGGTGAACGTAGTTAGCTTCTCCGGTGTTGAAGACAGCTTCTTGGATTCCAGGAATTTGCCAATAAATCTGATCTTGTTGGCGAGAATTTAACCATTCAACCCAATCGCTTTTATGATCGAAAGAAACATCATGACGCCATTCACTGAAGGTCTATAACGTATGATCGAAATGGATAGGAGGTACAATTTTTAGCTTGTGGCACAACCACACCTGGAGTAATGTAGGACATCCTGAGAAAGACCCAACGAAAGAGCGAACATAAGAGCCTGGACCTGAGCTGGCACGATGGCTAGCCATATCATCCAATCCATTGAAGGTTTCTGCAAGTATAGTAGGAATTGGATTGGCGCCCCAAATGGGGATTGGCGCCCCGATCCATTTGATCCACGAGGTCCAAAAGAACAGCTGACGCAAAGCGAGAAGGCTGGACAGTGAGGAACCTGGCGAAGGAGCAGAATCTCATAGCGCGACGTCGAGCTTTTTGAATATCAACAGCACCAATGTGTCCAATAGGAGGGTAAATGTCAATCAGTTGTTGCATGGACACCTCTTGGCCTTTCATGAAAGAGTTCATGGATTCATCTGGATTATTCATTAAGCGAAGGAACAAAGGACGATAATCTGGAACATAGGATGGCTTCACTAGAGGGCCATCCACAGGATATTCCAATAAGGCACACCATTCTTCAAAGGTGGGACACATTTCTTGGTTGCCAAAACGGAAGACATGATGATCGGGATCCCAACACTCTGATGCGGCATAGAGTAATCCCCAATCGAGCTTAATGGTTGCCAC
Source organism: Tasmannia lanceolata (assembly GCF_043159265.1). Taxonomy (NCBI): domain Eukaryota; kingdom Viridiplantae; phylum Streptophyta; class Magnoliopsida; order Canellales; family Winteraceae; genus Tasmannia; species Tasmannia lanceolata. Next base: position 1,463,581 of record NW_027518789.1, on the reverse strand, counting down.
GTAGCCGAAGAGATTTTTCTCTTGCTCACTTATGGCATAGATGTGAGATTCTCTTAATGTACCACGAATCCAATAAAAAATTGTACGAGTAGACATGGTGCTTGTAAGCCAAGAGAAAGGATACAATAATGATCAGGGTTATATGAACACGAGACTGGGATAAGTTCCTGCCAGTAAAAGAAAGTATGAATACATGATCGAATCACATGATAGAAGATTGAAAGGCGTACGATCAAAAGATGAGATGAGATAGCATAAGATTGCTTTTAACGGATAGATCATGAATGACTAATCCTATGAGATCTTCAGAAATGATGGGATTTATATCCTAACCCCAAAGGAAATTTTTTTTGATCTTCGTACATTTTAACAGTGTTACCTGAAGGCATCAAACCCTAATCCTAATTTAGCGGAGTGGAGAGAGGATCTCGACTCATGACTTTGTTTGTGCACCTAAGGACCGATCGTAGCCATTGGAAGATGGACCACGGCCTAATCTAGACATAAATGGGTAGGATATCCTAAGCTAGGCTCACACACGTGATGCACATGTGTTCGTATACTACATGCTGTGTGGGTTAATCTAGGGGTAAGGCCAAGAGTTCCCTTAGCGCGAATCGGTGTTCGATATACTGTACCAGTGTCCGGCGTATCAATACGTGAACAAGAGATCCGTTTACGCACCATAAGGTGCTAGGCTAAGGGTGGAATGCTTCTCTAGCACAGAGGCACCAGATGATGAAATCTCAGTCAACCATGCTAGATAACACTCCGGGTTCCTAAAATAGGACGTGTGTGCATGTGAGATGCAAGGGTTTAGATGCAGGTGATGTAAGTGTGTGCAACAAGTTCGCGCAATCTATGATGCCTTCAGGTTTTGTTAGATTAAGTTTGAGTATGATGTGATGAGAAAATAAAACAAGACAAACTAATCTAACAGGTATATAAGAGATAGAGTTTTTATGAGCCAGTTAAATTAAATCCAAATGAGTTATCCTTTGAAGTTTTGATGAAGTTAGGTGATCCCCAGCAGAGTCGCCAAACTGTGGGACCCGATCCTCGCGAGAGGCGTGCGGCGCGAGAGGCATGCGGCACGAGCCGCCACACTCTCTCTTGATCTCTCGTACCCACGCGATTGGCGTGTGCTCTTTTATTATTGATTTTAATTCGTCTTTTATGTGAACTTGGGATCACTAAGGTAATCTGAATTCCACACAAAAGAGAGTGACAGAGTCGCCACCTAGATGTGGGATCTAGGACCCATAATTAACCAGAAATCTAGACTCGTTACCTGGTTACAAGAATGGAAGGTATGGGGAGTTATCCACCACATGCACCATTCCTGCCCGATAATCGGTCTTCAATTGCAAAAGTTAACTCTTTTGAATTTTTTTTAAATGGCTCATTTAACTCTATGTTAGTGTGCTAACTATGTGACATGCATCATATGATCTAATTTCAATGTAGATCCTAAATGTGTATCTTGATTTCCTAATTTGTTTGAATTCAATCTAAGTGAATGTTCTCCTAAAATTCTAATTTCATGGAAAGTCCTAAGTGATTTAATTAAGAATTTACGAGAAAATTAATATACAAAACCCCACCATTTGTGTGGAGCCGACTCGTGATTGGTATGCCATCAAGCATCCAAGCTGCCTACGTACCCAAGCCTCACTGGGATCAGAGTCGACGTAGTTCGGTGCACCTAAGCTAAGCTACTTATGCCTAACTCAACTAAGACATCGATCTAGACTGGATTGACTGTTTCAACAGTTTTAAGAGAAGTTATTTAATTCAAGTTGAAGATTTTATTATCCTAGGATTTCATCTAAGATGCTATATGATCCTATCTAAGTGCAAATTGTCCCTTAAACTAATGCAGGTTAACCTATCTCCTAGGTAACTAGGCTTGTCCTAGGGAAAATTTGGGTGACTAGTGTAACTAGACCTATGGCACGGTTGCTATCCATAGCAAACGTCCGTGATGAGGCTGGACTCCTAACTCTAAGACTCCCTAAAACCTAAGACTCCCTAAAACCTAGAACACGACATGACGTAAGTGTTCCTAAATAGAGCTCTAATGGTTCTTATGACGGAAACCGTAATCCAACGGTTCCTAAAGACATGAGGTAAATCGATTCAAGTTCTTGAAGTTAATGAATTTCAGATTTCAAGGATTTTTGGTTTTTGAACATTTAAGCAATACCAAAGGTTCTATGGTTCACAAATTTCGGCCTCGAATGGCATCTACGGAAGGGAATCGTGCGCTCTTCCCTTATGCAATTTAATACTTAAGTTATAACACCTTATTGCCTGACATATCTCTCAGGATTTCCGTGGACAGTAAACCTCGGAGCCAATAACATGCTATAACTTAAACACTCAAATTGTCAAGGATTGATTGCAATTGGGATACGATTATGGATGCTATGGCCATTTACAAGGGAAATCTAAGGATCCTAAGATTTCTGTTTCAATAGATTAAGGAGTGAACATATGACAGAAATTTAAGATTCTTTAGAAATTTTCATAATGATTTTTGATTAATTTCAATTTTTTAATGGATTTTATCAATTTCAGACTACCTGAGTGATTTTACAAGTGAACTCATTGCAAACAAATTCTAAATAAATCAAAATTTTTACAGCAACAAGATATGAAGGAATGTAGCTAACTGGAAAAATATTATGGATTTTTATATTAAGCTCCTATTGATTTTTGATTTAATAACAATGAGATCAGGTTGTTAAAATAACACAGAAACTATTAGAAATAGAAATCTAAATTCATTGGAATTTCTACAGTAGTAAGACATGAGTAAACATAGTATACTGTGAGATTTTCACGAATTTTAGATACTATTTACTATCAATTTCGGATATTTGAATTTTCAGACCAGATTATGAATTTACACTACATCCCTTAGGAAACAAATTCCAAATCAATTGAAAATTTTACAGAAGCATGAAATATGGAATATAAGACTATTGGAAAAATTTTGAGAATTTTAATTGTGATTTGATGTTAGTAAAAAATCTCACAAAATCTGATTGTTTTCCAAGAAAGCATCAAATAATATACCAAATAACATCCAAAAATCCTTAAAAATTCATGGTAGAATGTATCAGTACCATATTATTTTCCCACGAAATTTCATTAATTTTGGAACCAATTATTATATTTTCCATTTTTCTTCTTCAAAAAGATGTTTTTGAAGAGTTTTCTATTTTTAAAACATGATTTTTGAGAAAATTACGACTTCGGAAAATGTCCTTTAACCTTGTTCTGATATGATGAACATAAATTTTTTTTAATATTCCAAAAAATAAATCATCCTGAGATAGCTATTTTTTCCAATTTCTTAATTTCTCAGTCATTATTTTAAATGAAATTCCATTCTTCACTCAAATTCTCGAAATCCTTTGGTCCAATGTCTGATCCGATCTGACAGTTCTTTTAGTCTATTCAAATAGATCAGCGTATTAAATTTTGAGACGGATCGGACTTGAAACACTCATGTAAAATACGATTTTTAGCACACACATATAATATTGACTTAAATACAATTAAATGTTAAAACCATGCAAAAATATATAAAAAAATATAGAACAATTCTGGAAAAATCTGAGAATAGTGCACCTACCTTCGATTGAAATCCTCACCGAATCCAAGAGCCGAAGAATCCGAAAAATCCCGCCGACGCTCGATTCGATACCCTTTCTTCTCTTTCTTTCTTTGTTTGTTTTTTTTGTTTTTTGGTTTTTTTTTTGTTTTTTTTCCGCTGTGGATAGGGAGAGATAGATGAGAGGGATAATAGAGGGAGTGAGAGTAATAGAGAGGGAGTGAGAGTAATAGAGAGTGAGAGAGTGAGAGTAATAGAGAGTGAGAGAGATTAAGACCGAGACAGAGAGCAAGAGAGAGAGAGAGAGAGAGAGAGAGAGAGAGAGAGAGAGAATAACAGAGTGAGAGTGTGAGAGAGACCGAGACAGGGATAATAACAGAGTGAGAGTGTGAGAGAGACCGAGACAGGGGGATAGAGAGGGAGAGAGTGAATGAGACCGAATGATACACAGATAGGTAGAGAGGAAGCGAGTGAATGAGACCGAATGATAGAGAGGAAGAGAGTGAATGAGAACGAATGATAGAGAGATAGATAGAGAGAATGAGAGAGATGGAGAGGAGTATAGAGCGTGACAGAGAGAGATTAATCGTGTGAGAGTGGATGTTGGGAGTTGGGAGGTGAGAGAGATGAGAAACAGAGGCTGTTTGGATGGTGAGGGAGATGAGAAACAGAGGGAGAGTGAGGGAGAGGAAAAATCAGAGGAAGAGGGTGAGAGAGAGCTACTGCTGTATTGGAGAAATCTGCTCCTCCAAAAAAGGGGAGCGATCTGTTGCTCTCAGCCGGATCCCAGAGTTGCCGTGGGGAGCCATCCCTTTTTTCTTTCTTTTCTTTTTATCACCGAGCTGCTATCTACGGTTTTCCTCTCTTTTTTTTTAAAGAACCTTTTCCCCCAAGCTGCTGTCGTTCCTCTCCAAAAAACAGAGCCACTATCCTCTTTTTTTTAGAATCCCAGCTTCGCTTTCTTTTCTTTTTTTCAATAAAAAGCATTTGCTGAAATTTCTAAAAACTTCCGATTCAAGAGAGGTATTTTTGGTTCCTTTTCTTTTTTTCAATGGACTATATCCCTCTTACCTTAAGACAGTTGTTTCTTTTTTTTTTCTTTCCTTATGCTGGCTTGTCTTTTTTAGATAGGAATACCATATTGTATGCTTTCTTGCCTTTTCAGGGGAGCACATCACGTGAATACACATAGTGCATGGGTTTGGGTTATTCGGCTATCCAGCTAAATGGGGTGGACATGATAGCCATGAAGTGATCCTCACCGCCCGATTGATTGGCTACCATGCACATACACTAAAATGATTTCGACCATCAATTTTATGATCCACTATGTGAGCAGGTGGCGCCCCAAAACCATTTTCATAAGATGATTTAAATCGTTCATTAGGCGGACCACATCACACCAACGGATTGCGCCCCATAAGCTATTTTTGCGGGCCGACCCGAACTGTTCAATTACTAAGCCATGGCACAAATTGGGTTTCGCAGTGATTTAGCAGCGCCCTCCTCTAACCCTTTCTATAAGATTACCCTAACTGTTCCTTTAATGGGCCATCACCTTAAATTTTAATTTTTCACAATAATGAGCCCGGGCCAGATCCAGAAAAATACACTATGTCCAACATGGACATTGGTTTCGCTTATAAATTCAAAACTCATGCTTTTCATCAAAACAATGTGGGATACACTTACTTGATCTAGTCAACACATTCAATATGGGCCTACCAAACGGGTCCAAATTCTCCCTTGTCTCAACACTTAGCGGAAAAATGCAAAACATGACAGAAATGATTGAAAAGATCAAGAAAGCATAAGAGACGAACACGGGAATGGAAAACACTGAAAAAGACCGATAGCAAAATATTAATTTCTTTGTTGATTAGAGCGGAGTAAAATGGGGGTGTCTACACCTTGTGAGGGATTTTTTGTTTCCTTCTTTCTTAATCAAGAACATTGTATTCGGGCGAGTGTTCGGAGAAGCGGAGCCCACTCTCCGTGGTGAGGATTGCCACCAAGGTTAAAGCATTCGGAATTGTAATCGGCACCGATCTTCGCTGGAGTTAAGAAGATCAATTAGTGAAGCCATCAACGGGTTTGGTTGGTGGAGTGGAGTAGGCCTCATGTTTTGAGGACCGAACCACTTTAAATCTCGGGTGCAATCTCTCTTTTCTCTTGCCTTTTTTTTATTTGCACTTAGGATTTAACTTGTGTACTTATAATTTCATTCTTGATCTGTTAATCTTCAAAATTGGGTTAGAAGTTTTCAAAAGGTTAAAACTTGTTAGGAACCTAATTTTACCTCCTCATAAGTTGCCGTACTCGGGACCACCCTTGGAATTTCACTTGGTATCAGAGCCTTAGCTCTTAAAAGATTTTCTTTTCTTAAAAATCTTTGGTAAATTGTTCTTTAAAATTTCAAACAAGGGAAAGATCATAAGATCTTTGGCAACTTTCTATTTGTGAAATGGTAAATATAAATGGAACCGGACTTCCGGAAGGCCATTCCACAACTAGACCTCCTTTCTTCAATGGGTCCAACTATGGACATTGAAAAACAAGGATGCGCATCTATCTCCTTCGATAGATGTGGAACTTTGGCATATTGTTGAAAATGGATACATTTTGCCTTCCAAGCCATTTGAAAAATGGAATTTTGAAGAGAAAAGGCATGCAAATTTAAATTACAAAGCTATAAACTCTTTGTTTTGAGCCTTATCTACGGAGAAGTTTAATAGAGTAGCTCTTTTTTATTCCGCCAAGCTTATTTGGGATACTCTTGCCGTCACCCATGAGGGAACATCACAAGTCAAGGATTCCAAAATAAACTTGTTAAAGAGCAAATATGAAATGTTTAGAATGGGTCAAAATGAAAGTATTTTCGAAATGTATACCCGATTTTCTAAAATATCTAATGAATTAGCAAATCTTGGTAAATCTTATCCTACTGATGAGCTTGTGAGTAAGTTGCTTAGGTCAGTTCCTCCTTATTGGGATCCAAAAGTCACAGCCATCCAAGAATCAAAAGATCTCAAGACGCTAACTATGGAGGAGCTTGTAGGATCTCTTATCACTCATGAGATGTTCCTCACTAGCCGTCAAGAAGAGAACAAGCCGAAGGAGAAAGAAAGAGAAAGTCGATCTCTAGCTCTAAAGGCCTCCAAGACGGACTCATCATCCTCAAGTGAAGCGGATAGTGATGAGGAAGAAGCGTTAAGAAAATTTAAAAGTTTATGGAGAAAGAAACATAAGAAGGATAAAAAGAAGAAGAAAGAAGAAAATGAAGTATAAGGAGGAATAAGGTGTTACAATTGCAAGAAGACGGGACACAAAAGACCGGATTGTCCCCTTCTCAAGTCTTCTTCCTCGAAGTTCAAGGGAAAGAAGGATTGGAAGAAGAACAAGGCTCTTGTAGCCGGTTGGGATGCTTCTAGCACCTCGGGAAAGAGCTCAAGTGAAGAGGAAGAAAATAAAGATGACCTTTGCCTCATGACACTCTCCCATGAAGTTGAGGTAAACTCTAACTCTTCTTGTAATTCATCAAGTAGTGATAGTGGAAACATATCTTATGATGAATTGTGCTCCACCTTGCATTCTCAAATTTCAAAAAAAAAAGTTCTTAAAAAATCTATTTCAAAATTAAAAAATGAACTTGATGTTTTGAAAAATGAATCATCTTCCATTTAGGATGTTATTCCTATATGATCCTACCTAAATGCTGAAATACAAGGTGACAATGCAAGAGGGGGGTGAATTGGCTAATTAAAAAATTGGGGCTTAATTAATTGGATTACTAAAATCAATTTACCAATTAAGCCTTAACATGTTTAACCCCTTGATCAATTAATAAAGACATTAAGAGTTAGGGTTTGGATGTTACTTTAAGCATGCATTTACTAACTCTTGTTTAATTAAAACAGAGATACAAGTTGGGTTAGAGATTACCAATCACCATAATGTGCAAATGAGAAGGAGAAGAAGAAAGCATCCACAAGGCACAAGATTTATAGTGGTTCGGTCACAACTTGACCTACTCCACTCTTCCAAGTTTCCTCCTTGGGATTTTTCACTAATCACTAAGATTCTTCAAAGGGCGACTCTCAAAGCCTTACACCAACTCCTTCTTCAAAGGGATCACACCCTTTTCTGCACGAAGCCTTTCCGATGACACCTTCCTCGTACACTTGATTTACCTTTCTTTTTGGGCCAAATCGGAGACCCTCAAACATAGAATGAAGAAATTAAAAGAAAGAAACTCTCAATGCCTCTTGATAGGCGGATTACGAAGTTGTAAGCTCACAAACTCTCCAAAGAATATATACAAATATAAAGCATAAGGAGATCCTCTTGATAGAATGTAAAAATACAAATTCAAAGAGGTTTAACCTTTCGTATAAAAGTTTAGGTTCAAGAAGATGGAATTTTATCTTGACAAAGGTTGTGTAGAAAGGTTTGGATAGTGTATATATAGCCCACAAGGAAATATGACCGTTTGGGGGTAAAACTATAATTTACAGGGTTGAAAAAGTCAACCTGCGAAAGCCCCAACAGATTTATTTCCCAGTCGCAGCGGTCGACCGAGGCACGGCGGTCGCCCGCCCTTATCGGGCTCTTTATTTGAAATAAAAAATTCATACCGGCGCGGTTGACCGGCCCAATGGCGGTCGCCCGGCGAGGGCTTACTGTTTGAATTTATTTTTCGCTCAAAACATTATCGCGGTCGACCGGACCCATGGAGGTCGACCGCCTACACCATACTGGATTATTTCTGTTTTGAACAGAAACCTATCCGCGGTCGCCCAGCTTGCCCCGGTTGACCGGCCCGATAACTTTCGAGATGGCCTGGATTTTCAGGTTCCATCCCGCGGTCGGCCGGCATAGCCCGGTCGATCGGCCCTGAGTGAAATTCCATTTTAACTTTAAAATCCATGGGCTTTTAGGCTATGGTCTTTGGGCTTTAGTCCTAGATTTTCAAACACATTTTAGGGTGTGTGGATGGTTTTCAAAGATGTAAAAAGTTAAGTATGAAAACCTTTTGAAAACCTTTTGAAAGTGCATTTTAATAAAATCAAGAGGACTGCAAATACATTCTAAAAAATAAGAACCTTGAGGCTTCTTGGAATGTCTTGTCTCCTTTGCACTTTCTTGGACTTCTTCGGCTTCAGTGAACATCTTGACCTTGTCTTGGCTCTTGTGACATCCTCCAATCTTCACTGCATGTTGTGAGGTGCATGAGGTGTCACCAATGACTTGTTCAACTCCAAGCTGCTTCTTGACACTTGCTTAGTAACTTGTGGGATCTTCATGAAGAGCTTTTTTACTGGAGCATCTTTAAATGGGGATGACTCCAATGTAGGTGCAAGCTCTTGGTTCATTTGATCCTTGATCCACAAGTCATGTGTTGTGTTGAGTTGTGTAATGGCGATATAGCCTATCAAATTCCTGTGTAGAGCACAACATCTCAAAGCAACACATTAGTCTGACAATGCTAATCAATTTGTGTTTGCTAGCATTACAATAAGAAGGTAAGGTGAATGATTGAACCCATGTGCACCCTTGGGCTTACATTCTCCCCATTTTTTATGATGGCAAACAAATTGATTAGGGAGGTAGGAGATATCAAAATAATGGATATTAAACATGAATATAATATACTCAATAGAGCATAGCTCCCCTTCACTATATGCACAAATATAATTAATAACTGTAAAACATATGATACATTTACAATTGGACTAACTAATAAATTCCTAAAATTCTCCCCCTTTTGGTAACAACAAAAAGGTAGGAATAAACAAGTGAAAGTACAAGTGGGGTGTCAAGATGAATAATAGCTTTCTAAGCTATGTGCCTTGTATATGATATATCATTGAAGCACTAAAGTGGTTATCAAAGATAAAACAAAAGTGAAATGCATGATAAGCCATTTATTTATTTATTTTTTGTTTGTGATCAAATGATTTGCAAGTTAAGAACAACAATAGGTGTAATACACCATGTGAGCACATCACATTGGTCTATATAATCATGAATATATAACCATGGAGTTCTCCCCCTATGAATTTGTCATAGGCCTTACGTGAAACCTGGGTTAGAGGGCATGACAAGGTACAATGATGCAAGGTGAATGATTTAAACACTTGGGCTTTATTTACAACTTTTGAAGGCAGATAAGTATCTACCTAAGCAAAGATATGCTCAGATCTATGACTTAATCATTTAAGTTGACAAGTTGTATTTTAATGGGGATTTCTTGTCATAGGGCAGATAAGTCTCTTCCTGAGCATCAACATGCTCAGAACTATAACATAACTTTTGAGTTTAAGCTTGTTTGACCCTAAATGATTATACATTTGTAAGTGAAAAGCTCCCCCTGATTATGTGCAATTAATATAAATGTAATTGACTCTAGCACCTAAGCCCGTGATTTTTTAATCACCTTACCCATTGCATTTTTTGCTCCATTCAAATGAGAAGTACACTTTGAATTAGAATGGATGATTATTAGACATAGGATTATAAAATTAAAACACCTACAGTCTAATACACACATGGATACCAAAAGAGTAAACAATCAAATGAGTACATATCCATGGCAACCAAAAGAGCTCATGTATATATAAAGATGAGACAGGAATAGATCCCATATACATGAATGGATGATGGAAGAGACACACTCTCTTCTCATCATGAATCAAAATAAAAACAAAAAGAACAGGCCCCTTGCTAGGCAGATATTCTATTACATCCATAATCATGCCTCACAAGGCATACCCATTCACATATCATAAAGCCCATATGGGCATGCAAAAGCCCACATCGGGCATAACCATCATCCATGAAGAAAATAAACATAATGTCTAAAAGCCCATACTGAGCGAGAAGAAGGAATCATAAAATATGATCAAGCAGCTAAAAGATGTGATCAACTGCAGCTGCTAGCGAGAAGGTACTAGTCATCTGTCAATCCTGAGGAGGAGGAGGATGACCCTCACGGGGTGGAGACGAGGAGTAGTATCGAAGCGGACGGGATCCTGATATAGCTTGTAATAGCTCATCATGCTCTCTAGCTCTTGCTTCCCTGTCTGTTGCTACGGTATCCATCAGTTGCAAATACTCAGCAGCCCTTTGAGTCTCAGCCCTCGCAAGTCGTCCTATCTCTGTGCTCATCTGGTCAATTCGTCTGACTAGATGCTCATATGATCTCTGAGGCTGAGTAGTTTGACCTTGCTCATCTTCAGCCTGACCCCTTGGTACTTCACTAGAACCAACTCTACTGCTATCTCCTCTTGGGATGTTTCTTATTCCCATTTGAATTAGGGTAGAGGAATCAATTACAGGATCTGAAAGTGTGAAGTGGGCCTTCATCAAATCTACTCCATTATACTTTAGTAGCTTAGTGATGGGCATTCCATAGGGTAAACCTCATTTTCTCTTCTTGACTGCCTTATCCATGAATCCTAAGATAATGGTACCGAGGTTCAGTCGAATCTTCTTAATAATATAGAAAGTTAAAAAGCCTTCAAATGGCTTGACTGTATCAAGATTTTCTGCTCTTGGAGTAAGATTGTGAATCACAACTTTATGGATTATTCTGGCCTGATGATTCATTTGATTAGAAATGACATTCAATTTTTCACCAGTAGGGGGGAAGGTTCCTAGAGTTTCGTAAACATCCTTCCATGTGCAGTGATGATTCTCAATGTCATCTTTTTCCCAAAAGAAGATTCTTTTCCCACTATTAGGGACATCCAGAATGTTACAAATTTCTCCAACATTCCATATAAGCTGTGATTTGCAGTAGTTATTCATTACTGCTCCTCCATGTGATATTAAAATATTTGCATAAAAGAACTTTATAAGCTCGGGAAAGATCAAGGAGTTAAATTCTAGAAATGTTATCCATCCTTGAGCTGCAAAGAGATTGAAGAGGTCAAACTCTATAAGGTCAGTAATCTCGACTTTCCTTCCCGAGATGATCGGTCTATTTTTGAGAAGCTCTTACTTTTCATGTGCTTGTTGGTTGAAGAAACGTTCATTGGAAAATTCCTCTTCTTTTGATTTGCAGCTTAGCCTTTTATCTTTATGCGCAAGCATCTTCCTTCTTGAGGATTCCATTCTAGGGTTAGGATTTTGTGAGAGGATTAAAAAAAGAAATGAGGGAAACAGAGATGAGAGATGAAAAATGAAATGAAGAGATGAAAATGAAAAGAAGATGAGAGATTAATAGAGATATTGTAAGGGAAAAAAGAATAAGAACAATAGAGAGATTTGACGGAGAGAATCAACGAAGAAGGAAAGATAATGAGAAATGGAAGAAGGGAAACGGATCAAACCTCACTAAAATACCTTAAACTCTATGATCTTCAATTGAAAATGACTTGGAAGCAAAGGAAGAAGAAAACCCTAGGAGAAGACACGAAATGGCGGGAATAAAAATGAAACGACGGAAACCTTTTTAAAGCAGTTTTCGATCGTCGCGGTCGACCGGGCTATCGCGGTTGCCCGCCGTGACTCTATTGTCCGTTTTTATTTTTCACTCTCGACCATCCGAGGTCGACCGGGTTCATGCGGTCGTCCGCCGCGACGCTACTGTCCATTTTTCCTTTTTATCCAGATTGCCTTCCGCGGTCGCTCTCCGAGGCTCAGTTGACCCCCCACCCTTGTTTTCAATTTCTTGATACTTTTCAAGGGATTTTGTGGACAAATCGATTTTCTCCTATTTTTCTCGCATTCATGGGATTCTAATGAACATGTAAACTTGATCCCAAGACAATGTAAGGACTCCTAAAAATTCATTTATATTTTTCTATCATTTAAGCTCAAATGTATGAATGGACATTTGTTTTCAATAAGTCCTTTTTGGATGCACTAGATGAATTTTGCTAGATACACAATATGATATATGTTGTTCTATATCTAGCAATGTTTGACATGTTAACTCTTCTAGTTGTGGATGCTAAGTGCATATTTGTGTGTTTTTGCACTTAGATGGATTTTTCTAAAATATTTTCAATAAAGTACAAGCATAGTCTAGAAAAGTATTTTCTTGTTTTCTACATAGACTATGAGATGAATATGATGTGATCATGAAGTTCAATAAGCAATGATACATTCTATTAAATATATGACTAACGATATGTATCTATGCTTGATTATAAAATGATATGCCATTTAAGCACGAATGATCTAGATACAATGAATGCAACATTGAAATAGTATCTAGAAAGAATTCATAGGATAAAATAATGAAAGCACAACCCCATATATTAATAATTTTAAATAATGAGTTGAGTGGGGGATTTTGGAACCCAAATCCATTTGGTTCCAATCAAGTTTGTGTGTGGGAGTGTATCTTTTCTTATCCACACAAACTTGCTTGATTTCACAAATCTAAGCCTACACCAAGATTTGTGATGCCCTAATTTACCACAATATGAACATGAATAAGTGTGGGTAGATGAAGAGCAACTAGAACCACAAGAATACATATGATGACAAACATGTTTGTCCTTTTCTTCTTGTACTCTTTGGTTCTTCATAGAGAGTTCTTTATTAACTAATTTGATCTCATTCAATTGATTTTCAAAGCAATTTGTTTGTTGAGATAATTAGTTTTTAATCTTTCTTCATCCTCACAAACAAGTTCATATTTTTCATTTAAATTCTTGTTTGTGGTTTCAAGGCTTTCCTTTTCTTTTCCAAGACTAATGCACTTTTTAATTAAGTCATCATTTTTTGTTTATCAAGATTTTACTCAAATGACTTAATTTTTCATTTCTTTTCAAACAATCATTAACTTCTGATTTCAAAATTTCAATTTGTTTTTCTAAGTCGGAAATTGAATGTTTGAAAGAATTCTCCTTTGCAAAAGATTTTTGTTGATTCTCTCTTTGTTTAAAAATAATATTTTTATCATTTAAAAAGAGACTATCATTTTTCTCATAAATATTTTCAAGATTAGTCCAAATGTCTTTTGCATTGGAACATGATGAAATTTTCTCAAAAGCATTGGGACATAGTCCACAACATATTATAATAATAGCTTTTGAATTTAATGAAAATAATTTTGCATCATTTTTAGTGCATTTCCATGGAATAGAAAATCCCCTTTCAATGACATCTAAGATGTCAAAGTCTATGGATTTGAGATAGGCAAGCATTTTAATTTTCCAACCTCTAAAATTTGTTCCATAAAAAAATGGAGGAATTATAGCGGATTGACCTAGCTCATAATCCATTGAATTGTCATGGATCTTTATCTCTTGTAGATTTTGAATCTTTAAGAGCCTAAGCTTTGATACCAAGTGAAATACAAGGTGAGAACCCAAGAAGGGGGTGAATTGGCTAATTAAAAATTTGGGACTTAATTAATTGGATTACTAAAATTAATTTACCAACTAAGCCTTAACATGTTTAACCCATGATCAATTAATAAAGATATTAAGAGTTAGGGTTTGGATGTTACTTTAAGCATGCCTTAACTAACTCTTATTTAATTAAAACACAGATACAAGTTGGGTTAGAGATTACCAATCACCATAGTGTGCAAATGAGAAGGAGAAGAAGAAATCATCCACAAGGCACAAGATTTATAGTGGTTCGGTCACAACTTGACCTACTCCACTCTTCCAAGTTTTCCTCCTTGGGATTCTTCACTAACCACTAAGATTCTTCAAAGGGCGAATCTCAAAGCCATATACCAACTCCTTCAAAGGGATCACACCCTTTTCTGCATGAAGCCTTTCCGATGACACCTTCCTCGTACACTCGATTTACCTTTCTTTCCAGGCCAAATCGGAGACCCACAAACATAGAATGAAGAAATTAAAAGAAAGAAACTCTTAATGCCTCTTGATAGGCGGATTATGAAGTTGTAAGCTCACAAACTCTCTAAAGAATATATACAAATGTAAAGCCTATGGAGATCCTCTTGATAGAATGTAAAAATACAAATTCAAAGAGGTTTAACCTTTCATATAAAAGTTTAGATTCAAGAAGATGGAATTGATCTTGACAAAGGTTGTGTAGAAAGGTTTGGATAGTGTACATATAGCCCATAAGGAAATATGACCGTTTGGGGGTAAAACTGTAATTTACAGGGTTGAAAAAGTCAACCTGCGAAAGCCCAACGGATCTATTTCCCAATCGCGGCGGTCGACCGAGGCACGGCGGTCGACCGAGGCACGGCGGTCGCCCGTCCTTATCAGGCTCTTTATTTGAAATTCAAAATTCATACCGGCGCGGTCGACCGGCCCAATGGCGGTCGCCTGGCGAGGGCTTACTGTTTGAATTTAATTTTCGCTCAAAACACTATCGCGGTCGACCGTCCACACCATACTGGATTGTTTCTGTTTTGAATAGAAACCTAACTGCGGTCACCCGCCTTGCCCTGGTCGACCGGCCCGATAAATTTCGAGATGGCCTGGATTTCCAGGTTCTATCCCGCAGTCGCCCGGCATAGCCCGGTCGACCGGCCCTGAGTGAAATTTAATTTTAACTTTAAAATCCAGGGGCTTTTAGGCTATGGTCTTTGGGCTTTAGTCTTAGGTTTTCAAACACATTTTAGGGTGTGTGTATGGTTTTCAAAGATGTAAAAAGTTAAGTATGAAAACCATTTGAAAACCTTTTGAAAATGCATTTTAATAAAATCAAGAGAACTCCAAATACATTCTAAAAAATAAGAACTTTGAGTTTTCTTGGAATGTCTTGGCTCCTTTGCACTTTCTTGGACTTCTTCGGCTTGAGTGAACATCTTGACCTTGTCTTGGCTTTTGTGACATCCTCCAATCTTCCCTGCATGTTGTGAGGTGCATGATGTGTCACCAATGACTTGTTCAACTCCAAGCTTCTTCTTGACACTTGCTTTGAAACTTGTGGGATCTTCATGATGAGCTTCTTTACTTGAGCATCTTCAAATGAGGATGACTTAAATGTAGGTGCAAGCTCTTGATTCCTTTGATCCTTGATCCAGAAGTCATGTGGTGTGTTGAGTTGTGTAATGACGATATAGCCTATCAAAGTCTCGTGTAGAGCACAACATCTCAAAGCAACACCTTAGTCTGACAATGCTAATCAATTTGTGTTCGCCAGCATCAAAACAAGAGGTAAGGTGAATGATGGAACCCATGTGCGCTCTTAAGCTTACAAATGCAAAGATTTTCCTAAACCAATATAGGTGGGCCCTACATCGTAGGTTGACTAGGCATGTCCTATAGGGAAAAAGAGTTAACTATGGGAAACCTAATCTAAAACTCAGTTGCTAACAAGAAGAACCGACTGTGATTGACGCTTACCGGACTCCTAACTCTAAGACTCCCTAAGACTTAAGACTCGATTTGACCTAAGTGTTCCTAAAGGGGGCTTTAAAGGCTCCTACGATGTGGGATCGTGATCCAACAGTTCCAGAATGGATTTGAACTTAGGTTTGACCAACCCAAATTAAAAAATTGAGTGATTTCAATTCTTTTGAGATTCCCTAATGGCTGAAGGTCCATGATAATCTAGAGCTCTAAGGGTCCTTAACCAAAGTAAAGATTGTAGCCATTTTAGGAATAAGATGGTTTTTAACCCATTTTAGATGATTTTCACTTTAAACTTTTGCACATTACGCATATTCTGATATGTTTTGATATTCTAAATTTTTTTGGATTTTTACCAATTTTTAATGATTTTTAGTATTTTAACCAATTTAGCAGTGTTCCTTATCTTCTTTACTAAATTAGCAATGTTCCTTGTCTTTTTTACTAAATCTCATTCAAATTGGTTCAAATTAGTAGATTACATGTTTATATCATTATAATTTAACATGAAAATTTTTGTAATTTTTTACTGGAATTTTCTATTTTTAGTCATTTTCTTAAGATTCGTGCCAATTTAAACAGAAATTACTAAAAATAGTAAAACATGTCCAATAATTCCGAAAAAATCAAAATATGCATATCATGGATGAATATATGACATTCCAAAAGTTGAATTTCAGAAACAATCATTTGATCACAGAACATATGCGCACATGGAAATTGCCTATATTGATTTTTACATTAAAAAATTCCTAGAATATAGGTTTTTTCCAAAATTTGAATTTTCTCAAAATAATGATAATGAGATATTTGGTTATGAGAAAACGGATTTCGTGGTTTTTTATTATTTTTTAAATATTTTGTAAATAAAATATCTTTTTCCGATAAATCAACAAAAAATACTAAAACACTACGAAATCACTGGAGAAATTTTTTCTAGTCTTGAAACATCGAATAACTACTAGAAACCAAGCCTCGTTAATTTTTGAATTTATGTGATATAATTTTCAATTTCTCTCTTGAAAAAGGTGTCTTTTAAGGGTTTTCTATTTTTTAAACTTGATTTTTGGAAAAATTATGACTTTGAAATATGTTTTCCAATATTGTTCTATCACGAAAAAAAATACAATATTTTGAGAAAAATATCGTCCTAAGATAGCTATTTTTCGCAATTTTCAAATATCTAGCCCATTAATTTCAATTAAATCTCAAACTTCATTGAAATTCCCCAAACCCTTAGATCTAACGTCTGATCCGATCCGATAGTTCTTTTAGGCTAACTAAATAGAACCTCATATTAAATTTGAGACGAAACGGACGTAAAACATGTTGGGTATATAATATAACCCATGTATGTTCTAATATAAGCCCAATAAGATAATGGACCAGTGTAGTGGGCCTATTTGGGCTAGAGCCCACTAACCTATTAAAACCCTAGTGTATCTAATATATATAAGGGCTGGAGGCAACAAACTTGGTATTCCAAATTAGATACCTTGGGTGTAATGCTTCAAGCAACCTCTTGCTTGACCTAATTACTCTAACAATCCTGAAGCATTAAGAAAAACCCTAAATACCTTTTTTGGCTTTTCTTCATCTTTGCTTGGAATCGCTTTACACCAAACCTCTTGGATTTGGTTTTTTGTTTCACACGGCAGTGGGTCTCTCTCGGATTCTTATTCGATTGACATTATACCGGAGGGAGGGGATCGTTCTAGCATTAAAAACCCAACACCGTCTTGGCTCCATCATCATCAACGGTGGTCACAGCAACGACGGCCTTCACTTTTCTTAAGCCGGTGGAGCAGGTGGGGGGGACATCGAATTTTTCTTCTTCGCTTGGATTGGAGGGTTGTCTTGGTGGACGAATCAAATCCTTCGATTGAAACAAGATAATTTTGGTGGAAACCCACACACAGAGACGTTGTGAATTCTGAGACAATATAGACGTGGGTCTCTTCTAAATTTCAATCGTTATTTTGACTTGGGTTGCCTTCTTGAACCAGCTACTTTGTCGAATTGGGGTTCTCTTCAATTTCTCTTTGGAAGTGGGCTACCAAACGATTTGGCCATGGGTTTGGGCGTGGGTTACGTCGATTGAATTAGCCGTGTGTTTTATTCCACTCGGCAAGAACAATGAAACCCATCTCGTGAGAATTTATTTAATTTTTTCCCACAAGGAAACCCACATCGTGAATACCTCCTCCTTTCACACCAGTTCACCCACTTTATTTTCGTCCCAAGAAATTGTAAATTTTTTGGAGTGGGTTTCTTCACTCTTGTGGTATCTTTAACCAACATGGAGACACGCTGGGGTAAGAGACTCAATTGCAGCAAGGCTACCATGAATTAGTAGAACATCAACAACAACGTCTGTCTGTCTTGAAAAGAGGACGTCTGTTTTTTTTTTTTTTTATTCCTTCCATCGTTGGAATTCTTGGTTGGGATTAAACCCTTGTTGAAAAAAGAACCATCCATCCACTGATTGGAATTCATGGTTGTTTCTGTCTGGTAGAAGAAAGCCATGGAATTGATCTGAGCTCCATCGCTTGATATTGATATTGGCAGCCCCTCACCGATTGCATCTTGGCATCTCAAAAGCATGCACTCTCTCTTGGTCGGTGAAATTTTGGACCGAGTTCAGTGCCGATTTCAATTTTTTGGGCTCTAATTTTTTGAAACCCTGTTTTTTTTATACCAACTGAAATGAAAAGCTTTCTGAGTAACCGGTGTCGGAAAACCATTTTTGTACTCGTTTTGCCGTGCTTGGATTTTTTGGGCGAAATCATGGTGGCCTAGCATTGAGATTTTTGGTGGAGGATTTCAACTTGGCTGCAAATTGTGTTGGTGTAGACACCCCATTTTGCTCTGCTTTAATCAACAAAGAAGTTAGTGTTCTTGTTATCAGTCTTTTTCAGTGTTTTCCATTCCCGTGTCCGCTCCTCTTATTTTCTCGATCTTTTCGGTTATTTCTGTCATGTTTTGCGTCGTCCTGATAAGTGTTGAGGAGGGTTGTTTACAAAAACTTAAACAAGAGAGAGGTTGGATTCATTGGCTGGGCCCGCATTAAGTATTTTAACTGGAATGGGATCAAGTCAGTGTACCCCGCATTGTTTTTATTAAATGAGAATGTTGAGCTCATGGATTCTCATGCTGTGATCCACCAACCTAATAGATAAGATCATCATTAGAAGGTAACCACCATCTTACAGGGAGCATTCAATTGGAGAGTTAGGATCATTATATAGGAGTGATTTAGGTGGTCACAATCAACCTATGGCTTGACCCATCTATGGCTCATTAAATGAATATTTCGGATCATCTTATGAAAACAATTATAGGGTGCATTCCATTTTGGCCGTGCCTTATTAATTGGGCGGATTGGATTATCCAATAGAAAGAGTATTGGGCCAGCATTGAGAGGACCCGCAGTTATAAGAATTTCCAACGGCATACAAAAGATCACGCGTGGGTCCCACTTCGAGTTGATCTAAATCCAAGATTAAAAGCAGGATTCTTGTCCTATGGGCAAGTGAGACAGATTCTATAAAATTTTTTTTACGTATATTGATTTGGAAAGGGCTGAGTTTTTAGGAAAATGGCTTATGCGTATAATTATTTGGTGTAGATGCATGCGGCAATTTTGAAAAAAAAAACAAGAAGATCTCACGATTTCTGTTGGCTACTATTTTCTTCTTTAACTTCTTTGAGAAGGTAACTACCATTCCTAAAGGAGAATGAGAAAGTTGCTGCTTGGGTTTATTTAAGAAAAGAATGTTGCCTTATTTTAAAAAAAAAAGAGAGGAAAGAAACAAAAAAAAGAAGAAAGCTTTGGTCTCGATGGGCTGGAAAATAAGCTCTGATTGTGGTATGTTAGCTCGGATGGGGTTCTCTCTCATGAGGTCGCAGGACAACAGTTGGGAAGGATATATGTCCTTCGGGGATCTCACGGTGAAAAGGGAAAGAAAAGAAAAAAAAAGAGGAACAGAAGCCATCTCTCCAAGAGCCCTCTCAAATCCTCAAATTCTCATCTCCATCCCGACAGCGGCCTCTGTTTTCTCATCTCCCTCAATACAATCTCATTCTTCAACAACCCTCTCGATCTCACCCTCTCACCCTCTTCAACCCAACCACATATAGAAAGTAAAAAAAAGAAGAAGAAAAGAAAACACAAAAAAAACAGAGTATCGGTTCAACCTCTCTCGCTCTCGCATACTCTCTGTTTCTCACGCTCTCTCTACTCCCACGGTTTTGGCTCTCCCCTACTCTCTCCCTCTGTTCGATTCGGCCATCTCTCCCTCCCTCTGTTTCCATATCCCAAGAACACCTTCTTGTCCCTCTCATCCCCTCACCACTCTTCACACTCTCTATCTCTCATCTCCCCTCAAAATCCTTCTCCACAACAGCTTTGTTTCTTTTTCTTCTTTTTAAAAAAAAAAAAAAAACGTGAGAAAGAAAACAGAGCATCGCATGCTCTATTTTCTTTTCCCACGTTTTCTCTCTCTCTCTCTCTCTTATACTCTTTCTCTCTCTCTCTTATACTCTTTCTCTCTCTCTCTCTTATACTCTCTCTCTCTCTCTCTCAGTTTCTCTCTTTCACTCTTTCTCTTAGTTTATAACTCTCTCTCTCTTTCCCTCCATCTCTCTCTCTTCATCTAACCCTCTCAACTCTCTCTCTGTGTCGTCTCTCTCGCTCACCCTCCATCTCTCAACAGTAGAAATAACAAAGAAAAAATAAAAAGAAAAAGCAAAGAAATAAAGAGAAAGAAAGGAGGTCGAATCGCACGTCGGCGGAATTTTCGGAATTTTCGGCTCTTGGATTGGGCGAGGATCTCGACTACAGGTAGGTACACGATTCTCAGATTTTTCCAGGATTGTTTGGTATTTTTTATGTATTTTGCATGATTTTTAGTATTTAATTGGATTTAATTGAATATTGAATATGTATGCTCAAAATCATGATCTGCATGGGTGTTTTAGTTCCGTTTCATCCCGAAATTTAATACAATGATCTATTTAACTAGAGTAAAATAACCATCGGATCGGATCGGACGTTGAATTAGAGGATTTTTAAAATTTGAGTGAAGAGTGGTATTTTATTTAAAATAATGGCTGAGTAATTACGAAATTCAAAAAATTAGCCATCTGGATGATCTATTTTTTGGAATTTTAACTTTTTCTTGTGTTCATCATATCAGAAAAAGATTAAAGGACATTTTCCGAAGTCGTAATTTCCTCAAAAATCATGTTTTAAAAATAGAAAACTCTTCAAAAATATCTTTTTGACGAAGAAAAATCAAATATATACTAAACGAATTTTAAAATTAATGAAATTTAGTGGGAAAATAATATGATACCGATACATTATACCATGAATTTCTGAGAATTTTTAGAATTTGTTTGGTATATTATTTTATGCTTTCTTTGAAAATTATTAGATTTTGGGGGAATTTTTACTGACATCAGATCACAGATAAAATTCTCAAAATTTTTACAGTAGTCTTAAATTCCATATTTCTTGTTTCTGTAAATGTTTGAATTGGTTTGGAGCTTTTTTCATGTGGGATGTAGTGTTAATTCATAATCTGGTCTGAAAATTGAAAAATCCGAAATTGATAGTAAATATTTTCTAAAATTCATGAACATCTTACAGTATGCTAGTTTTACTTATATCTTGTTACTGTAGAAATTTTATTGAATTTAGATTTCTATTTCTAGTAGTTTTCGTCTTATTTTTGCAATCTGGTCAATTAATTGTTAAATCAAAATTAAATATGAGCTTAATGTAAAAATCTGTAAAAATCTTTCAGTCAGCTACATCTCATCATATCTTGTTTCTGTAGAAGTTTCAACTCATTTCGAGTTCGTTTACAACAGTTTCACTTGTAAAATCACTCATATGATTAAAATTGATAAATCCTATTGAAAATTCGAAATTAATTAAAAATCAGTTTAAAGCTTCTAAAAGAACCTTAAAATTCTGTCACATGTTCACTCATCAATTCATTGAAACAAAAATTTTAGGATCTTTAGATTTCCCTGGAAAAATGGCCAGTGCATCCATGATCGTATCTCAATTGCAACTGGTCTTTGACAATTTGAATATTTAAGCCATAGCACGTTGTTGGCTCCGAGGTTACTGTCCACGGAAATCCTGAGATAAGCCAGGCAATAAGGTGCTATAACCTAAGTATTAAATTGCACAAGGAAAGAGCGCACGATTCATTTTCTTGGATGCCATTCGAGGCTGAAATTGGTGAACCCTAGAACCAATGGTATTTCTTAAATGTCCAGAAACCGAAAATCCTTGAAATCTGAAATTAATTACCCTCAAGAACTTGAGTCGATGTGTCTCGTGTCTTTCAGAACCATTGGATTATGGTTTCCGTCGTAAGAACCATTAGAGCCCAATTTAGGAACACTAGTGTCGTGTCGTGTCCTAAGTTTTAG
Source organism: Tasmannia lanceolata (assembly GCF_043159265.1). Classification (NCBI taxonomy): domain Eukaryota; kingdom Viridiplantae; phylum Streptophyta; class Magnoliopsida; order Canellales; family Winteraceae; genus Tasmannia; species Tasmannia lanceolata. The sequence continues at coordinate 1,441,210 of NW_027518789.1, read as the reverse complement.
GGAGTCTTAGGTTTTAAGGAGTCCTAGAGTTAGGAGTCCAGCCTCATCACGGACGTTTGCTATGGATAGCAACCGTGCCATAGGTCTAGTTACACTAGTCACCCAATCTTTCCCTAGGACAAGCCTAGTAAACTAGGATGTAGGCTAACCTGCATTAGTCTAAGGAATAACTTGCATTTAGATAAGAATCATGTAGCATCTTAGATGAAATCCTAGGATAATAAAATCCCCAACTTGAATTAAAATAACTTCTCTCAAAATTGTTGAAACAGTCAATCCCGTCTAGGTCGGTGTCTTAGTTGAGTTAGGCATAAGTAGCTTAGCTTAGGTGCACCGAACTATGTCGACTCTGATCCCAGTGAGGCTTGGGTACGTAGGCAGCTTGGATGTCTGATGGCATACCAACCGTGAGTCGGCACTACAACAAATTGTGGTGTTTTGTATATTAATTTTCTTGTAAATGTTAAATCACTTAGGATTTTCCATGAAATTAGAATTTTAGGAGAACTTTCACTTAGATTGAATTCAAACAAATAAAAAAATCAAGCTACACACTTAGGATCTACATTGAAATTAGATCATAGGATGCATGTCACTTAGTTCGCATATTAACAGAGAGTTGAATGAGCAATTTAAAATAAATTTAAAAGAGTTAGCTTTTGGAATCGAAGACCGATTATCGGGCAGGAATGGTGCATGTGGTGGATAACTCCCCATACCTTCCATTCTTGTAAGCAGGTAGCGAGTCTAGATTTCTGGTTAATTATGGGTCCTAGATCCCACATCTAGGTGGCGACTCTGTCAGTCTCTTTTGTGTGGAATTCAGATTGCCTTAGTGATCCCAAGTTCACATAAAAGATGAATTAAAATCAATAACTAAAATGCACACGCCAATCGCGTGGGTACGAGAGACCAAGAGAGAGCGCACCACCCCTCTCGCGGGATCTAGGTCCCACAGTTAGCTGCAAAATCGAATTTTAGTGGCTTGGCTCCGAAAGTGATACGGCTTTGGATCATTGTCTTCTTGGGCTAAAACTTTATAGACAAACAATTTGGGGGTTCGATTCTTGGATTCGGTTCTTGGTGAAACCGAAGCTGCAACTTTTTTCTTGGAATTTGGGTATTGTTGGCCGAACCCTCTTTGGGCTTAATTCTTATGGCCGAGATTCTTCTTGCCGTCTTGCAGCCGATTGGGTTTCTCTTCGTCTGGTTCACACGGTTCATTGTGGTTCTCGCGGTTCGGGTCTTGGATTTGACTCTTGGATTGGGTTCTCGTGATTCGCCAATGAGGTGCACTCTTTCCAATTTATTTTCGTAAATATTAAAATGGAAAAGCCTGCGGTTCCCTTTGGGATGGTCAAACTTCAATCGTTTGAAGGATCTGAGTTTAATTCCTGGAAGCGAAAGACTCAATTCGGTCTGAAATACGTGAATGCTTTCTACACCGTCTTGAGTACCTTTGCTGATTCGATTAAAGGTGTTGAGGAATCTCAATGGATTTGAGCTGAGGATTTCTGCAGAGACTACTTGTTGAACTATCTTACAGATCGTCTTGCATAAACCCATAGCAAGTTTAACACTGCTGTGGACCCCGATCCGAGAGAGAGAGGCGGCGGGGGACGTGCCCCACGCGCGAAGTCTCTATGGATCATCCACGTGAATGGAGAGCTCTACCAAGGAACTCTCGAAAGAAGTGCCTCTCACAGCATGAGTGGCGATACAAAGGTGGGATACCTCTCGATTCGGGGACTAGCCCAGATTCGAGGCATACCTTAAACAAAGAAGAGTCGCCATCCAAGGAAGTGGGCCAAGGATCCCATACTATGCTCTGTTGCAACGGATAACCAGAGATATAAAAGAAGGTTCGTGCCTGGTTACGAATTCGGAAGGTCTAAAGAGCACCTCGTCCGCCCAAGTGCAAGCACCTGGTATCTTATGCCATTTACTTATTGATTTTGAAGAGTTTTGGGCGAAAGTCATGTGAAATGGGAACGAATATCTCCGAGAAGACGTCTATCTAATCATGCATGTCTCGGAGATGATTAATAAACACACACAAAAGAAATGAAATAAGTGTCACCTAAGAGTAGCTAGATTCTGAGTGTCATACCTAATTGGTGTCTGAGTTCTGGTGTGCAAACACATGCATGCTACAGCTAAAGATATAGGATCTGTACATGAAAGTAAAACACACAACACAATTCAATTCTATACAAGACTGGACAAAATGAGTCATAACTCTAATGCGACCTGACTCGGACCAAGATGGCCGTCCATCCCAGCTGCTCTACGTATCCCAGCCTCGGGAAGAATCGGAGTCAACGTAGTTCGATGACCTATTCTAAACTACGATGCCTAACCATCTAGAACCGCTATCCTAGACTTGATTCCACTAGACTCGACTGATTTTTAAAGCTTTTTTTTGTACAATTGTTTAAGTTCATGTGAGTTGTAATTTTTTGGGACTCTCTATATGCCCTAACTAATGCAAGTTAGTTATCCTTAAGCTAATGCAGGTGGGCCCTACATCCTATGTGTAACTAGGCTATGCATCCTAAAGAAAACCGTGGGCTGGCTATATGCTTCCTAGTCTAACCATCGGTTCGACTAAGTGTCTAACCGATCAACTTGAGGCCTCCTAACTCTAGGGACACTCACGCGACAGGACACACCATATCAATACAAATCAGGACAGACTCCTAACTCTAAAACACCCCAAACAGCTAAGACAGACTCCTAACTCTACGGGAAGATCTTTTTGAAAAGATTTTGAAGTATTTTTGTATTTTTGAAAAGTTTGAAATGTTTATTTTTAAAGGTTTGGCTGGACTTGGGATGTGGATCCCAAGCTGCACTACGTACCCTGTTGAAAGGGATCAAGCCAACGTAGTTCAGAATAGAATTTCCTAGCTACTCTCCTATGACTCAAGATTTTTGAGATTTTTGGTTTTTCAGATGTTTTTTAAATTTTTGACACAAGAGGACAGCATCCTATCATCATAAGGGTAGGACAAACTCCTGATATCCTGCAAAGGTTGGACAGCATCCTATTCTTTGCAGGTGAAAAATGACGGAAACACAACTTTGCAAGGGTTGGACAGCATCCTATACCTTGCAAGAGCGGATAAAATCACATGATTTGGTGAGAGGTTGGGCAGAATCCTAACCCCTATGATGATAGGACAGACTCCCGAAAGAAGGACTGACTCTCTAGCTAAGGATAGATTCCAAGGCTAATGGAAAGACTTTCTAAACTGATAACTATATGAGAGGGTGCTATCTAGATAAAGCATGTCTTTTTAGAGAAAGGGGAGACAAGGAAAGGTGCTAATAAGACTAGGCAAGTCTCCTAAAAGAGAGGTGAGTTCCAAATATCCTTGTCATTGCCCTAGCAATGATGCAAGGAGAGGCAACTAATAAACCAAGTTGGTCTTCTAGTGAGGGTACAACAGCTTGAGAGACTCAGGCAGTCTCCTAATGTGCGACTCACTAATGAGACAGAGCTTATCTCCAAAAGGTTTAATTTTCTGCCGAGACATAGCTTGTCTCCTAAAAGAGGGCTCTAGATGACTCCTTCATCGCCCTGGCAATGAATGGGTTTCTAAAGTTCAAGGGTATACATCTAAAAGACTGGACAAGTCTGTTAAATAAAAGAGGGGAATGCTATTTGGACTGAGCAAGTCCCCTATGGTGGGCTTGGGCTAGCGCCTTCATCGCCCCTACTAAATGAAGGAAAGAAAAATCATTGGTGAGACATAACTTGCCTTGAATAACAAAGGAGTAAATAGAAAACAATTTAAGCACATAATAATTATGATTTTAGAATAATCAGTTATGTAATCAAAGTAGCATATAATTGCGTCCATATCCACAATGTAAGAAATTCAAGATTTTGGAAGTCTTGCGAACAAAACACATTTAATTAGCTTAAAACTTGCCCAAATTATAATAAACTATAATCAAGGAACCTAAAATATCACATGATGAAAACTAGACATTATTCCAATATAAACTGATGTTGAGCCAGAACTTACCAATCTTAATAGATAAAAAAAAAAATTTTAAACACCCAAATATGTCAATCAATATCTCAGAATTAAAATTTCTCAAAAGACTCCAAAAATATTAGTCATGCAGTATTGGTTTTGACACACCATAATGTTATCAACATATTACATACAAGCTTCATAACAGAATATATGACATGCATTCAGATAAGCTCAATAAATTTCATATCAATTCCATTGGTATGTGAATTTCTAGCACATTGTAGCTCCCATTTCTCCTCTGTATCATTAATATGACCTAGAGATCAACATGTAAACAAGGGTGGGAAATATGCCTATATTATAGATATGTGAGAGCTGCCATTATCAAATGGATAGGAGCTGTTAATCAGAAGAATGTGTGAGGGCTGCCCATTATCAAAGATCATGAGGGAACTGTAAATCCAAAAATAGAATGTGATGGCCAAAATCCAAAATAAAAAACAGGGGCTGCAAATATTAATGTAATGGCTGCTAAAATCACGATAAAAAAAATCTCAAAAACTAGTGCATAATGACAATATATTGACATTGTTACATTTTTGAAGTAGAACATAAAGACTTCCGAAATAATCAACTAATTGAAATTCGTATTGCAACCTTAATACATATATAGCTCAATTCAAAACAGAGCAATCTACGGCTCTATGATGATACTCAAAATAGAGATACAGAAATTAGAATACAAAATATGTGAAGAGTCATAACAACAATAAGATCTTAATACATCCGAACTTATTAAATCAATGAATTATTGTAACCTTTCTAAAAATCCTTTGTAACTCAAGTAGGATTTTAGCAATGAGAAAAAGCATTCAAGCAGGTTTCAATCTTTTCCACATGAGAAAATGTTCACATTATATAAGCCTATAGAGGAAACGAGATAGGTTATGGCACTGAAATTGTTTCTTATGGAGATAACAAATTTGAAGTTCAAAGCAAATTTAAACACATACATTTAAACACATCCTTTACTGAGCTGAAATGAGTTTACAAAACATACAGAACTTGAACTGAATTGTAAATGAGCTGGACTAAACTTGTAAAATGCGCAACACCTGCATTGAGCTACAAATAAAATGGACTGAATTTATAAAATGCATAGAACAATGAAGATTAAGTCATTTAAAACACCACTATATATACTCGTCTCACTGGCTAATTGAAACATCAAGCCTAAGTCAAGGTGACAGTAATTGTAGATATAACAATGAAGACTTAGGAAATGGCATCAACCCTACCATATTGAAAGTAACACCAGTAAATTCGAAATAAATTTGTTTATTTAGAGGTTCATCCGGTTCATGACACAATGTACATACTAAAAACCATTACAGTTGATGAATGTGAAACAATATAGAAGTGACACTCAACAAATATGGTTGTGTAACCATCAGCCTACTACCAATTGCTTAAGAAAATAATTTCAATACCATAGTACTAACTCCAACCAAACCTTGTCCGTTATTATTAAACTCAGTTCTAAAAAAAAAATTATTTGACAATCCAATCGATAGGGTAAGAACAAGGTAATCTTATGCAATGGCAAACATAATGGCATATACATGAGAAGGTTAACAGTAATATCACTATGCTTGAAAATCACATTTACTCTTTCTCATTTCCCTTTTTTTTTTTTTAATTATCTACAGTTGAACTGAATTTTTTTCAAAGACACAATCTTCTTCTCTTTCCCTAATCAGAGTAAAAGAATCTAAGTGAGAGAGAGAGAATTAATATAATTAATGAAAGAATCTCTAATATTTAAAAGACTACGTTGGAAAAGAATGAAAACAAGGTAAACAAAATGCCAGCTATAAGTTGGATAAGAAAATCACTGATAAAATGAAAGTTGACATGACTCCATAGCAAAGGGAAGACTATTACAAGCATTACCATATTCACATAATGACTCTCATTTAACTTACCTCTGTTTATAACCATTGGGACCTCAAAGAACAAATCAGAAAATGGCATCTCTTTAAAACAACTTTGATAAGAGCCTTTATTCTACAGATGCGGTCTCCATTAGCTTCATGACCAAAATCTTAGTACATTCTATTGAATCATAGAATGAAACTAAAACCAAAGCTATAAATAATAATTTTAAATACCAAAACATCATAAGGAACTGTGACCTACTAATCAAATAAAGACTAAAGTAAATAAATAAAAAATTAGTAGAATGATTTATTAGCTATTTAGCATGCATAAAAACTGGTAATTGCCATTTCAAATAGAAATTTGAATTATGCCCAAAAGTAATAGATGAAACGACAGAGCTAGCTTCTTAAAAATATCATATGTAACACAAATTTGTTAAATACACAATGCACATACACATGTACATTCACATATCTGAACCAAAATAGATTTGAACTAATTAAACTGAAATAGGATAATATTAAGTCTTTACGTGGACAAAATATAGCTGAGCTGACATAAGATTATACTGAACACACATAAGGACGCAGAGATATAGTTGAACTAAAATAAGATTGGACTGTGAACACAAAGACATAGCAGAATTGAAAGAAGATTATACCCAGCCTACATATGCACACAAAAACATACTTGAAATGAAATAAAATTGTGAGCCCACATAGAAATATCATACACAACTCTTTTATGCTGAATAGGACATGATTTTCAGGACAAAACTTTATGAGAATAAATTCAAATTTTCATAGTGAGAATTTGATCTAAAGCTTAAAATGCTCAATCCTAAGGATTTCTTCAGCACAGGTCTAAGACTCCTTTAATATTTTGGGAGATAAAATGAGTCTAAGGCGCAAATGGAGAGATATAACTTGATCATAAATTTCTCTTGATAAGTGTATCTCTCATCAATGAAATAAAAGGGAAAATAATCTAAAAAAAATCATCAATAGAAACAAATCAACAAAGCCTCATATTCCCAAAGCAAAATTATACTTGGATCCTTCATTTGCATGTTTAAAAACAACCAATCTGCATCAATCAAAACCAAATATCTTGTAGAAACCTCATTTGCAGACTCAGGACAGCATATCCTCAACAATCAGAATAAAATAATTCATAAACCTTACGCACACACTTGAATCAGCAAGTCTTTGTAGATCAGAGCAAAAATCATCGCATAAAATTCTCATTCATACACTCCAAAGCAATCGATCTTTATTAATCTAAGCAAAATAATACATAAAATTCCTATTCAAAAGATCACATCATCAACACCTAATCAATTGAACATTAAGAAAGTTACTCGCTAATGAGACGAGACTTACCTGTAACAGAGCTTTCAAACTTTTGCTTGAGAAATTCGAAATCTGATCTTGAAAATTCTTCAATCAGAAACAACGAGATACCTTGATTTGCTCAGATTTGGGATGGCTTAGATCCATAATAGAGATGAGGAAATGGTAGATCTGATCGGAGCTTTGACAGAGGTCGGCTGGAGCCAGAATATTGCCGGAGAAGAAGATGCCGGAGATGAGGAGGGTGTGCGGCTGCTAGCCGGAGATCCCGCCGGAGAAGATGAAAAAGGGATCTGAGATCCGCTTTCTCTCTCTAAAAAAAATGCAAAGTTTCTCTCCAACTCAGATCTGAACTTCGGTGTTTGAAATCTCACCGGAGAAGAGGATCTTTAATCGGAAAATATGAGTACAAGGTTAGGGTTTGAAGTGAAAAAATGGGGTTTCAAGACAAGAAAAATGAACGAAAATGATGAGATGAAGATCTGTGAAGGTATTAGAAGTGAAGAAAGGTGGATCGGTGATGCGAATTGACCGGTCGAAGCTCCGATGTATATGCCGGAGAAGATGAAGTTCGGATCGGATTTTAGAAGACGAGATCTATTTTCTCCCTCTCTCTCTGCTAATTTTTTTTTTTTACGATGGTTAAAAAAAAGTTATTTATAGAAAATACAAGAAGTAGATATCGGCACCACTAGTTGATGGGCGCGCGGTTTTTGATATGGCGCGCCTGCAACTTTCGTCCTATTCGGCCCAGGTTCGGTCCCTTCTGGGATAAATTCGCCCCCCTTTCTGGTTTACACTACTGGCACTATCTTGGCTTGTTCGCTAGGCAAACAAACTCGGATTTCGACGAAATTTTGCAGGGACCTAGCTGGGACTCTAACCTACCTTGGGGAAAAATTTGGGGTTCTAAAGCATTGGTTTGATAGGGTTTTGCTCAAACACGGGAGGCTCAGGGTACGGTCAAAATGGGGTGTCTACAACTGCTAAAGAAAATTGGGATAATTTAGATGCTCAATTCCGAAAGGAGGAGGAATTGTCCAAGACTCATCTTGTGGACAAATTCATGGATTTCAAGTTTCAGGAGGACATGGAAATCACTCCTCAAGTTACTGATCTAGAGAATTTGAGATCTAAGTTGTATAATGAAAAAATAGTTGTCTATGATTCGTTTCTTGTTGGTGCAATTATATATAAGTTACCATCTGCATGGCACTCTTTCAAAACCGAGATGTATCTGAAAAAGTTGCAAGTGGGACTGGATGATCTCAAATGATTCACTCATAAGATACCATTTATATGTTAATTAAATTTGACAAGTGTGAGAGTGAGGAGTGATAGAGAAGGAGAAGCTACACATTGACAGGGTTCAAGGAATTATGTGCCTCTCAGGGCGTAATCCTTGAAACTACTGCTCCTCACTCGCCTCACTCAAATGGCATATCTGAGTGTAAGAACATGATTTTAATTTAAGAGTTAAACTCTATGTCAATGACAGCTGGCATGCCTAGTTGCATTTGGGGAGAGGCAGCTTTAACTGCAAATCACATCCTAAAACTCTAAATGCTCTTCCATGTGATAGAGTACCCAAGAATTTGGTGAGGACTTTGTGACCTACCAATTGGAGAATGATCCATCATCCTATCAGGAAGTGATGAGATCTAGGGACTCTATGTTGTGGGCAGAAGCCATTCATGATGGAATGAGCTCTCTGTTGGTTATCTAACTTGGTAACTAGTCAATTTGCCAATGAGGCTAAGACTATGGGCTGTAAGTAGATATTTGTTTGTATGTGATTATACAAAGCTCGTATGGATGTTAAGATCTAACAATCCATGTATTGGTCTTAATCATGCACTTAAATTGTGACATCAAATTTTGACTATGTAGTAAAGAACTTTGGGTTTATGACCAGTTACTCGGATAAATGCCTTTACTATCGTTTTGTGTCGAATAAGGTCATGAGTATTTGCTTGTATGGAGATGAGATGTTGATTCTTGGTTCCGATCTCTTTGTAGTGAGTGACGTGACACTAACCTTGAGTAAAGAATTTGACATGAAAGACCTGGGTGTTGTTGACATCATTCTTGGTATAAAAGTAAGTTTTGGAAGGCAAGGGATTTCCCTTAGCTAAGCCCATTATATTGAAAAACTACTTTCTATATGAGGATATAGTGAGTGCAAACCGATTGAGACACCATTTAATTATACCAAGAAGCTGATTTCTAATGAAGAAGACAGTGTGAATCAGTTAGATTATTCTAAACTGATTGGTAGTCTCATGTATTCTATGAGTTGCACTAGGCCAGACATAGCCTTTACAGTTGGCAGCTGAGTCGTTTCACTAGTAGTCCTAGCCATCAGCATTGGAATGCCCTTATGAGGCTGATGAGATACCTTAAGGGTACTCAAGATTATGCTCTTTGTTATCGTAGCTATCCTCCTGTATTAGAAGGATATTCTGATGCATCATGGGGCTCAGAATCAGAGGACAGCAAATTTATTGCTTTGTGTGGAAGTCGAATTGGAACTTTATGCTCTAACTTCAGCTATAGATGAAAGCTAAGGGATAAAGAATCTGATTATGGTTATGACATTCCACTGACCCGGTTAAAGATTAGTTCTTTAGTGGGTTAAGGATTAGTTCCTTATGTATGTTCTGTGATAATCAAGCTACAACAATGGTTGTGAAGAAATCACTCTTTAATAGTAAGAGGAGACATCTTAAGCTGAAACAGTGGCCATATGCTGAATTATCTCAAGAACACGGGATTATCACTTTGATTGATACGAAATCGAAGGATAATAGGCCGAAGCTCTCACAAAAGGGACTGACCAAAGATCAAATATTCAAAATTGTGGGGGAGATGGGGTTAAAGACCGTTTAGACATGTCTTAACTTACATCCATGTTATTTTGAATTTTTCGAATCTCCCTCTCTTGGCCAAGATAGGCACTTGATATGTTTCGATGATGTTTAGAGTTATTGTATGTCATTCCACATTTGATGACATGTCCTTTTTGGGAAAGGTTGTACATTCCAAACTTGATGATACATCTTAACTCAAATATGGATAAGATGACTGTAACATTCCAAAAAGAAACATGAAATTGTTCTTTGCAAAAGAAACTATTTGGTCTTGTTCTTTATTGAAACTTGACAATTAGGAATGGTTATTTGCAAAAGAAGCTGTTAAGTCTTGTTCTTTATTGAAACTTGACAATGATGCTTATGGTGAGAGTGATACTGATACTTTTTCAGTCATTTTGAATTGTACTAAGTTCTTCTTCAGGTAGAACTAGATACTTTAGTGTTTTACACAAATGATTGGATTCATTTTCATGACATCCATATTTGGTAATTCACAGGGATTGGCGAAAAAGGAGGAGCTTGTCTTGATTTGGACTTTGATGAAGATGACTTATTTGAATCTTCTAAAGTCATAAAAACTATGCTTTTATTTCAGTATGTATAGAGTTCACTTTTTTGTGAAACTTTATTTTGGATCTCGATGAGAATCATACCCCATGAATGAATTTTTCTAAGATCAGTGGGGTTCACTTATATGTGAAACTACCTTTTGGTTGAGTTTAGTTTGTTGTATATCTAAAACTCTTGGTTTGTCATAAAAGGATTCGTGTTTTCAATTGGAATACAGATCTTTTATGATACAGACCATATAGTGATGTGGATGATTCAATATTTTGTTTTTGAACATTACACTATCTATCTATTGGATTGTGCTATATGTAGAACATAGGAGGAGATTGTTGGGTATATAATTTAACCCATGTATGTTCTAATATAAGCCCAATAAGATAATGGACCGGTGTAGTGGGCCTATTTGGGCTAGAGCCCACTAACCTATTAAAACCTTAGTGTATCTAATATATATAGGGGCTGGAGGCAACAAACTTGGTATTCCAAATTAGATACCTTGGGTGTAATGCTTCAAGCAACCTCTTGCTTGACCTAATTACTCTAACAAAACACTCATGTAAAACATAATTATAAGCCAACCAATGCAATATTGAATTAAGTACGCATATTCCCTTCTATTAAATACTAAAATTATGCAAAAAATATGGAAAAAAATACAGAAAAATTCCAGAAAAATCTGAGAATAGAGCACCTACCTTCAGTGATGATCCGATCCGGAAGCGAGAGCTTGAGAATCTGAGAGCGTTCGCCAGTATAGAATCTAAGTATTGTCTAATACTTTTTCTTCTCTTTTTTTATTCACCGACGTGGAGAGAAGATGATGGAGAGATGACCGCTTTTCTCAACGCCAGAATCAATGGTTGTCAATACCCCAAAGAGTCTCAAAGAGATGACCTGACTACAGATCTTGTGTGGGGGGATCAAAATTGAAAGTTCTTTTGCAAAAGTGCAGTGAGAGGGCTGCCGGTTTCTTTTTCCACCAAGAGATGAGAGAGGGCTGTAGATGGTCGTTGAGATGAAAGGCCAAAACCATACTCCGGTCCTCCTTTTTTCGTAGAGATGGGGATTGATTTATATCATAAAAGAGAAACTTCCACGATTAAGCAAGAAAAAAGCTTCACCAGTTTGGAAAGAGAATCCTAAGTGGGTCCCTTATTCCACTTGTGTTTGAATGAATTTCCATTTTTCGAATTAAATTCCATGATTTTCAAAAGTGATACGCCCCTTATTCTAAGTTGGCCGAATTCAAGATTTAATATTTTTAGGTCCTTGAAAATGGTGGGAATGATGTGATGGGTCCACACCATAGGATGATCTAAACCGTCCATGTGATGACCCCCAATGTAAATTGGTTGTAACAACCTAAAAATATTCCCATAGGCTGATCTGAACCGTACAAGTGATGGGCCATGGCGTGGTTTGGTTGCACCTCCAAAATCCAATTCCTTGAGATGATCCAAACCGTCCAACTTGTGGCCTACAATGTAAATTAGCCACGCCCCCTAAAATCATTTGCATGGGATGGTCCGAACCATCCAATTGATGGGCCACGGCCCAAATAGATTGCGCCCCCCAAATCACTTCCATAGTATAATCCGAACTGTCGATTCGAATGGGCCATGGTGCAAATGGGTTGCGCCCTGCAAATCGCCTCCGTAGGATGATCCGAAGCATTCAAATAAAGGGCCATGGCGTAAACGGGTTGTGCCCTCCAATCATTTCTATAAGATGATCCAAATCGTCCAATTGGTAGGGCCATAACATAAATGGGTTGCGTCCCTTAAATCATCTTTGTGAGATGATCCGAGCCATCTAATTGATGGGCGCCATTACAAATACGGACAAACTTGGATTCTCCTAAATTCCATCTTTACATTTAGTGGGCCCAATTTCCTTGTTTTCCAAACCCATTAGAATTTTAAATTCACAGATTAATACGATGGGCGCATCCCAAATGGGCCTAATCCAATCCTAAAGAATTCAAATCCACCTATGGAAGAAATTCTTTGGAAAATATGGCAAAATAAATGAAAATTGAAAGAAAGTAATGGAAAATTGTCTTAAAATGGAAAATCTTTATTTGCTAGAGCGGAGCAAAATGTGGGTGTCTACAGCCAAGGATCAGAATCCATTAGCAGGAGATGTTAGTTATTACAGTGTTTTGACAGATATCATTGAACTTAACTACTTTGGACGCTTGAAGGCGTTGCTTTTCAAATCTCATTGGTTTGATGTTGTAACGCCGAACAGGGGAATAAAAACAGATGCGTTCGGTTATACAGATGTAAATATGGCACGACATATTTATAAAAATGAGCCTTTTGTCTTTGCATCTCAAGCTGAGCAAGTATTCTACGTGCAAGACCACCCCAATAACAAAGACTGGCATGTGGTTGTGAAGACAAAGCCTAGGGACTTGGATGAGGTACATGGGAACAATGATGAGGCAAATGTCCAGACAGAGGCAGCAAAAATCTAAAATTTGGAAGACATAAATATCTGCGAACAGACAGATATAGTAGGGACATAAATTGATGAACCGTTGGAAAAGTTGACCCAGGCAATACCAGATGATGATGAATGTGATACATATTCAGATGATAGTGACAGCGATGATAGTTCCTTTGCCAACGATAAATAGTCGGGATCATATCCCTTTCTCTATTTGGTGTACTGCGTTGATGATTCATTTGTTTGAATTTTAACAGAATGTTGCTCTATTCTTAATGTTCTTACATTTGTAGACTTTGTGTAGTGAAAGACTAGTACCTGCACTTTTCTAAAAAGTAGTTGAGGGGTATCATATTTGGGCTTTTTGAATCACTAAATGTGTAGACACCCCATTTTGACCGAACCCAAGTTCGCGTTACTCGAGCAAAACCTCGTCAGATTCGTGAATTAGGACCTCAAATTGCATCCTACGCTAGGTTAGGGTCCCACCAAGGTCCCTGCAAAATTTCATTGAGATCCGAGCAGGTCCGCCAAATAAGACGAGCGTTGTAAGGTGTATGATGTAACCGCAAAAGGGGGGTGAATTATCTGCACCAAGGGATGCCCAAAGAGAGGGGGGGTGAAATAACCCATTTGAGTTCCAGCCAAGTTCGCGCACTCATCATTTTAATGATGCGCCCATCAATCGGTGGTGTGCCAATATCCCAGACTACATTTAGGTATATATAAAAAAAATCAAGAGGCACTGTTGATTCTCGTGAAATCAAAGAGAGAGAGAGAGAGAGAGAGAGAGAGAGATTGCTAGTCCACTTCTCCGATTCGTTGGACCGGAGCTCCGGCCAAATTCCGATCGGCCGTCTTCTCCCCCATTATTTCTCCCTTTCTAAATCTATTTCCCTCAATTTTCTTTAAAACCAAGATCTAGCCTTGGAAACACTAAAAATCCCTAGTTCTCAAGCCATAACCCTTTTCTGTTGAATCTTTCTTCTCCGATCATATTTCTGATCAAAATCCGGCCAAGCTCAGGTAAAATTCCGGCTGTTTGATCTTTCTCGCATAGTTGTGTTCTTCTTTCTTTATATCTCTATTGCTTATTTTCAGCCTTTAACTCTTTCTCTCATTCCCTGAAACCCTAACTCACTAGCTCTAACCGAATCCTAGATCTGAGTCATTTCTCCTACTGTTTCTTCACGAAACCCTAGATCTAGCCATTCTTCATTAAATCTCGTCCATTCCTCGTCTCAGTTATCATATAAGCTGTGGATCTGATCAAGATCTGGTTATTCTCTTGAAATCAGACAACAATATTGATGATTCAAGTGATCTTGTCAGAATTTTTTTATAAATCTAGAAGCTAGAAATCAAGGGGAAAAGGTAAATCACTGAGGTAAAATTGCTTTTAATCTGCTTATTATAAATTCATTTTGATGATTTTGTTGACATGCTTTGTGCGTGATTAACACTTTGTTTCTAGTTTGAAATCGATGCGGAATTTATAGATTTGCGATTCTTCTTTTGATCCTTGCTTTATTCCTATTTTAATTCAATGGTTTCCTTTTCAATTAATCGATTTCTTCATCTTTCTTGGCATCTGGAGGTTAATAGAAATCCGCGTGAGGTTATGTTGATGATATAAATATCGTACGGACATAAAATTGTTACAAGTTCATTCCATTTTGCCTTCTATATCTAAATCTAGTGGCAGAATTTCCAAGATGTTTAGGTCACTTTTGTAGTTAAAGAGCTTGAATGTTGTATTGCTCATTCCTTTTATTATTGTTCCCTTGGTCTTAATTGCTCGTTAATCGATTATTGGGATGTTATCCATAATCCTCATGTGAGTTGTGGTTATATGCATCTATACTTAATCTCAAATGTTATGATAATAGGATGTGATTTCTTATTTGAATTGCTTTGCTGGGTTAAACTCCTTTTATCTTAGATTTTGGTGCTATAATGTTTTCAAGAGAAAATAGAGGAAGTCAAGGAGAATCTGCTATATAAGGATATGGTTTCTTTATTATCCGAATAGGTCATCATCATCATAGCTAAAAAAAATTTTGAATGAGTATGATGCCATTGGTTTTCTACATCAATTCAATTTGTAATTTCTATTTTATGGGCAGCTACACAAATTTCTTGTGTTAATTTTGCAAAGGTTTTGGAGTTGAGTTCATGACATGCTGTTTACTTTCATGGTTGTTTTACTATCATAAAAAAATATGATAAGACTTATGGAAATTTGTAGGTGTGCATCCTTTTGTTGTGTTGTGATTCGTTGATCTTATGTTTGGTAATTGGAGCGGTCAGCGTCATAAATTCAAATGAAGTCCATAAGTCCAAGCCATGCATTATTAGTCTGCCAGATCAAGAGCCCCGTGTCCATATATATGTGCCATGTTCCTAGTAGGGTTAGCAAAGCTTTGACAAGGTAGTCCTTATATGACTTTCTTGGACAGCCTTGGGTCTTTAAATGGTGATAATAAAGTTTATATCATTTTCTCTTACTAACAACCCACTTCTATTCAGTTAATTACCTATGAAGAGCATGGATATGCTTCATTATAGACATCTTAATAATGAGTGCATGCATGTTCATGAGTGTATAAATATGTACCTGTGTGTACATTGAGAATGGCTCTGTGTGGGACTACATCTATGTGTATGACTATGTATCTGTGTAATAGATGTATGTATGTGTGTATCCATGTGCAGATGATTGTGAGATAGTCTTCCATATTACCTTCTTGTATGCCAAATTCAGTATTATGATATTATCATATTGTGGCCAGGGCTTTGCTTACTGATTTCGATTTGGACAGATTGGGCATTATCCATAGCTTTCCTAATTTGACTCCACACCCATTTAAATTGAGATGAAAGGGCATGGTTGCTAGCAAGACAGCTTATTCACCTTCGTTTTGGCCACTGTTTTGTGTTACAAAGACAGCTCATTCACCTACATTTCAGCCCCTGTTTTGTGTTACAAAGACAACTCATTTACCTACATTTCAGCTATGTTTTCTGTGTCACAAAGCCAGTCCTTGTTTTGCATTAAATTCAGCCCCTATGGGTGTGTAAGTGAATGTGTACATGATCGTATAGGTGTGCATGTAATGATGTGTGCAGATGAGTGTTTCGTGTCTATAATTCAGTTTACTGTTAGTAGAGTACAAGCTTTGTTTCGTACATGTATTCATTTTACTAGTGTACAATGGAATCAAGAGTTGATTTCTTTCTTAAAAAAAATTTTTTTTTAGAAGTTCTGATGATTTATAGCTAGAAGTGGGAGTGGTGTGGCTGTGTTGAACTGGTGAGAAAATGATATTTTGTTTTTCATATTTTTTCATATTTCAATTAGTTTATATGGATTTGAGGTTTCAATTAATTAGATAATTTGTAAAGTCAAGTTACAAAGAACGTAATTTGCTTTATATTCATGGAATTTGAAATTGTATAAAGTGAGTAATAGGGAATAAATGATTTGGCCTTTTTAGAACATTATTGAAAGAATTTGTCCTTCATATGCCTTTATACTCACATGTGTTCCATTCCAGCCTGTTTTAGTTTAAATATGTATTTGTTTGTAATGTTTAGTGCGAACTTGTTTCAACGGTATTGGCTAGGAGTACTTATGGCTGGGTTAATAAGAAAAGGCAAGATGCCTTGTTGTTGTGGAGGAATGGTTGTAGGGGTAGTTTTTCATGACTGTGCTGATAAGAAAAAGTAAGATGCATGATAATTGAGGTTACTATTATAATGTTCTGTTGGTACATGAACTTTCATGATTTTTTTCTTTTAGTTCATATTTTCACATTTTCAATTTTCATGTCTGTCATTATGTGATTGATTTCTTTTGTATATGTTCAAATAACAATTATGAAATGTGGTTGTAGGCTTTAATTTTATCTTGAATAGGTCTATAACTAGATATGTCTGCGTGTAGGTGCATCTATATATGTGAGTGTATACTTGTGAAAGATTGGGAATAAGTGTGTAAATGTATGAGTGTTTACATGTGTTAAGAGTCTTAATATCCTGTTGTCTTATTTTTGAGACCCTATTAATTACACAAATTTGGATTTTTAATTGTCTTGCAAATAGATTGACAGTTATTTTGGCAAAATGATTTAGCAGTAAAGGAGGATTTTGGTTTTTGGTGTAGTTACCGGGACAAGTAGTGCCCATTTTGGCACTATTAGTCGGAAATATTGGCTTTGTTTAATTTCTGTAATCACATGGGTTCAGTCCAAATGCTTGTACATATATACTATATGGTTGGAAAGACTATAAGAGTAAGATATAGCTTATTTTCTTTGGTGATAAGTTGTTGAGTCGCATGAGCAAATGGTATGATGGGGTAATGTGAACCCAGTTAAGTATCATACTGATTTGGCAGCTATTCTTATTTGTAAAATGATGACATGGAGATACTTGATGTCATTCAACCATTAATCACTGCTATGGAAGTGGTTATTTTGTTTTGAGGCTCACAGTGATGTTTTAAGATGTTAACCAAGGGCTAAAGCTTTTAAATGAGAAATTAGTATGGTTCATCATTCGTAATTGTTTTGTAAGCATAAGCTTATGTTTTGACAATGATATCACTCCAGTTTACAAAGCCATACTAGATCATGATAGTTGTGTAGCATTAGATTGCTTTTGCTGTAGCAATGAGTTGTTTATAGCTTTAAGAAAATAGTATCATTCATAGTATGCTCTTATTATTTGGATTATATAAAATTCATATGCCAGGCAATGATGGCGATAGTCGGAGCCTCCCATTTTAGAGAGACAAGTTGTGTCTCTATAGAAAAACGCCCATCCTTGGGGGACTTGCTCAGTCCAAGTAGTGTTACCCTCATTTGTATAGTAGACTTTACTAGTCTTTTAGACACCGGTAGAAATTGGACCCCTGCTAGGAGATATACTTTGTTTCGTTAGGCACTCCTCCTCTGGAGACATGCCTTGTTTAGAATCTATCCATAGGGAATATACCTTTGTAGAAAGTTAGCTCATAGGAGGCTTGCTCAGCCTCGTTGCTTAGAACCTCCCCTACTTGTACCCTTGCTAGTTGAAGACCAACTCGGTCTATTAGTTGCCCTGCCTATTCATTGCAAGGGCGATGATAGGGATACTTGGAGCCCGCCTTTATGCATAGGAGGCATGCCCCCCTCATTTATAGAGCCCGTATTTGGAGACAAGCCTGGTCTCATTTAGAGAGTTTCTTCTTTAGGAGGCTTATCCAGCCTCATGTTAGAGTCTCCCCCTCCTTTTGGAGCGAGTCTTTGACTCCTTTGTTCTTTTGGAAGTAGTGATCAGCGAGTCTTTGACTAATTCGCATTTTAGATAGTGTTAATAGAGAGTCGCTCACTCATTGGTCCTTATTAGAGTCTTTGACTCATTTGTCCTTTCAGTATTTTTATTAGGAGTCTTTGACTCGTTTGTCCTTTTGGTGGCTTTAATAGAGAGTCTTTGACTCATTTGTTCCTTTAGTACTCTTTTCTAAAGAGTCTTTGACTCATTCATCCTCTGTTTTGGTAGTTTTATTAGAGAGTCTTTGACTCATTCTTTTGGTGGTTTCATTAGAGAGTCTTTGACTCATTCGTCCTTTAGGTGCTATTATTAGAGAATCTTTGACTCGTTCATCTTTGTGGTGGCATTATTAGAGAGTCTTTGACTCATTTATCCTTTTTAGTGGTATTATTAGAAAGTCCTTTACTCATTTGTCCTTTTAGGAGTATTATTAGAGAGCCTTTGACTCATTCGTTCTTTTGTTGGTATTATTAGAGAGTCTTTTACTCATTTAACTTCGGTTTTGATAGTGTTATTAGTTGGGAGTTTCTCCTTAGTGTTGTCGTCGTTCTTCTTTATTAGAGACTAGCACGGTCTCATTAGAGCTTTGCCTCTTGAGGTCCTTTTATTTCCTTGCCTTTGGCATAGATTACCGGATTTAGGGGTTTCCCCTATTTGCCCTAGGGTTTGACCCTAGGGTGTTGCTTTGTGTATTCCCTTAGGTCTTTGACCAAAAGGGTGAAAACCTTTAAAAATCCCAAAAAACATTAGAAAAGCTTTAAAATCTAAAAATCATCGAAACATTTAAAACTCAAAAACATTAGAAATTTAAAACATAAAAAATATTTGAAAACCTTAAAAAAGCCTAAAGTGTTGAGTGTTTTAGAAGTAGTAATTAGGAAAGTTCGTTTCGAACTACGTTGGCTTGATCCTCTTTCACGAGGTACGTAGTGCAGCTTGGGATCCATATCCCAAGTCCAGCCAAACTTTTGTAAATAGCATTTTAAACCTTTTTGAATAAGCAACTTTAAAACCTTGATTTAGAAAAGATCTTCCTCTAGAGTTAGAACTTTGTCCTAGATAGAGAGTTTTAGAGTTAGGGGTTTGTCTTTGATTTTAGTCTTTGATTTGTTATGTGCTTGTTTGTGTTTATTTTAGAGTTAGGGGTTTGTCCTAGAGTTATAGGAACGCCTCCGTCCGGTCAGTTGGCGATCCACATTGTTGACTGACGACTAGAATAGGATACATTAGTCCACCCTTTATTTTCCTCAGAAAACACAGCCTAGTTACACATAGGTTGTAGGAATCACCTACATTAGCTTAGGGCTAACCTGCATTTAGTTAGGACATATAGGGTGTCCTAAAAGCTACAATTCACTGGAATTTAAATAATCGCTCAAGAAGCTTTAATAACTAGTCCGGTCTTTTAGATCGAGTCTAGGATAGAGGTCTAGGTGTCTTAGGCATCATAGCTTAGAATAGGCACGAAGAACTACGTTACTCTGATTCTTGCAGAGGCGGGGATACGTAGGCTTCTTTGGATGAATATCAGACCATCCGAGGACTCGGGCTTAATCGTTAGAGTCTTAGGATTTGTTATGTCGTGTGTTTTGCTATGTTTTCTTACTTTCATGCGTAGACCTTATACCTTTAGCTGTAGCATGCATGTGTTTGCGCACCAGAACTTAGACACCATTTAGGTATGTCACTCATAATCTAGCAGTGCTTAGGCGACACATCTTTCATTTTATTTTATGTATGTTTATTATTTCATCCTCGAGTCACGCATGATTAGGTAGACGTTCACTCGGGGATATTTGTTCTCATTTCACATGATTTTTACCCAAAATTCTTTGGAGTTAATGAAAATGGCATAAGAGACCAAGTGCTTGCACTCGGACGAATTGGGGGTGCTCTTCAGACCTTCTTCATTCGTAATCAGGCACGAGCCCATATATATTTCTGGTTATCCATTACACAGAGGATTTGATTTTGGGGTTCCATGGCCTATCCATGGATGGCGACTCTGAGTTTATTTTAGGTACGTCTTGGTTTCGAGCCTTGGCTCCGGATCAAGACGTATCTCTTTCTTTTTATATCGCCACACGTGCTATGCTATGAGGGTGGCATCCGTTTCGAGAGTTCCTTGGCAGAGCTCTCCTTCACATCGTGGATGATCCTAGAGGATGTAGGGACTCGTTTCCTCACCATCTCTCAGATCGGGGTCCACAGGCTGGCGACTCTGTTGGGGAGTTCTTGAAACATTGCCTAACTCTGTTAAAATGCCATTTTTATTAACTTTGGAGAAATTTAGGCTAAAATTATTTTAAATGGGAACTCTATTATTAGAATCCAGGGGCACCAAATAGGTGCGTAATTAAAACAAGGGATTCACACACTGCACTTCATATGTTATCATATTTCTTTTATTGCGTTTGATTATTATTGGCTCCACGAAAATAGATACAGTGCGTGCTAGACTGGGAGGTCATTACCCTGACGGAACTGTTGTATTTATTTTCAAGCTATGCGCCAGTGCTGCAGCCGTAAACACTAGGTGTACTTGTGTTTACAGCAGCCGATGAGCAATGAAGCATACTATGTATTACACTAGGTGTACTTGTGTTATACATATTAAGTATGATTCATACGCATAGTACCCGTTAGATTGAGTCCGAAGCCCTACTTTATTTTATATATTATGTATATACTTACTGACTTAGTAAAATCCAACTAGGAAGTACACGTGTTGATATATGTACATATTGCATTCATATAGGGTTGAACATGTGTTACTCACACATGTGGAACTTAGAGTTAGGAGCTTTGTCCCATTTGTAGACTAGGGTAGCTCATTTTATATGGCTACAACACGGTCCTAGTACACTCATCAGTCTGTCTTGAGTTGAGACTTCCTTGACTCCACTAGATTAGAACTAGGGCTGGTGCCCCTGGTTAGGATATATGTGTATGTATGTATACCTATATATACTGATTACATATATTAAACTTCTCCTCTTAGTTAGAGTTCCTTATTCATTTCAATCGGTTATATCCATTCTTTATTCAGATCTAGATCTAGTCAGTGGCTTTCGTTTGCCATTACCTTGGTGTAGACACCCCATTTTGACCGTGCCCTGAGCCTTCCAGTTCCGTGCAAAACCCCGCCAAACCATTGACTTAAAAGCCCCAAACTTCACCCTAGGCTAGCTTAGGGTCTCATCGAGGTCCCCGCAAAATTTTATCGAAATCCGAGCGCGTTTGCCTATCGAACGAGCCAAAAAAATGTCGTGGTATAAACAAGAAAAGGGGGGGTGAGTTTATCCTGAGAGGGGGGCGAATTTATCCTGGAACGCTGTCGATCCAAATCCGAAAAGACACAAATTCATCGTGCGCCCATCAATTTTTCGCGCAACCGCACGCCCATCAAATTTGGAGTGCCAATATTGGCATCCTTTTTTGCATATATATATATATATATATATATATATATATATATATATATATATATCAATTTTACCCTCTTAAATTTTTATTTTTTTTTCATTTTCGTTTTAGAGAGAGAAGCTCTGAGTTTTTCTAGAAAGAGAAAGGGGATCTTGATACTTTGCCTTCTCCGATCATCCTCCGGTCTAACTCAGGCCATTTCTAATTGGAACTCCGGCCACTTCTCCGGCAAAAACCTTCATTTTCCGATCATCTTCCTTGGCAAGCTCACCGAATTCTGATTATACTCCAGTCATGCTCCGATCTGCTCTTTTTTTCCTTGAGTTACTTCATTTTGTATGAGCTTTTCTTCTTCTTCTAATTTTCATCTTCTTCCTTAGGAAATCTTGATTTTAATACCGCATTTTCGTTTTCCTTCAAAGAATCTCATGATTCATAGCAATAAACTTTAGATCTGTGATTGCTAACCCTGGATCCATCATCCTAAAGCCTTAAACCCTAGCTTAGGGCCTTTAAACTTCAGATTCTTGATTAGAAATCCTAGCTTCAGCCATAAAACCATATTTTTCTTTCTCTTTTCTTCTCCGGACATGATTCTGGCCAATTCTTCAACTAAATTTTCTTCTCAGGCCATGTCTTGTGTTGATCTATCATTTTTTCGTAGCTAAAACCTGTTCTTCCTTATTCCAAAACCTGTGAAATTATACTGAAATCCGGCAAAGTCAAAATGTTCTGAGTTTTTTTTTTAGAATAGTGTCTATTTGTTTTGATTGTCTTGATCTGTTAAAAAATTTCAATCAATCAAGAAAGAGAGTGAATTTGAAGATTATTCCAAAGCTGTTCAGAGACAGCGAACTCGAAGATCCAAGGAGAATCATTGAGAAAAAGAAGAAGGTAGGCGAAGAGCTTGATCTCATCTTTCACTCTGTCAGTAATTTCCTTGTGATTTTTGTTTTGTCTCAATGATTTTTCACAAGATTTTTTAACTTTGGAGAGGTCTATAATTGTTCAATTTTATATTCCTTGATATAGCTTCTTTGAGATAGCTGATTGCATTATGTTTTTAGTTCATATTTTGATAGATCTATATTTTGGTTCGAAGCTGTAATGAATGAAAAAAAAAAAAAAAAGTTGTACCAGAATTCGTTTAAAATTACAGGATTTCTATTACAATTAGGATATATTTTAAGAAAAGAAACAGAGCTTGAATTTCTTGTTTTCTTTATCTTGTTCATATGTTGTTCCTTTTGCTTCTAAGAGAGTTTGTAGCATATAAGTATCTATGATTTAGTTTTGAAGGTTTTGAAGTAGAATGGAATAAGACATTTAGATTTGTAGCTGGTTCATGACAAAAGCAAAAGTAAAATAAAAATATGAATAAAAATAAAAAATTTTAAAGAATAAGGAAGGCTAATGTTTGTGTAAGCACTCTATTTTGTGGAATATGATATGAGGAGCTTTTCGTATAAAACTCTGTTTAGTCAATGAGTCAAACAATCTTGACACTTGCTGTCATTTTCTTGATTTTTTCTTTTAACACAATAATATTCATCTAAGCTTGTTGAGGAAGAATGCGTTTGGAGTTGGAAGCTTGCTATTCAAAATTTGTTATTTAAAGGGGTCAAGTTGTTCAAATATTCAAGGGGCCTGAATTAGTTCAGAACTATTCGAATTAGTACTCATCAATTATCTGTAAATGCTTTAGCATAGCTTATACTATAAGGTATTTTAATAAAAAACTATAGTGAATGAGTTTGAATCATGTCATTCACCCTAGTCACTGTAGATTTTTTTTTTTTTTAAGATTTTGATAGATAGCTTGTATGTGGACTGTATATGTTTTTTTATTTTTAAATTGCTTTCAAAATGTGTACTCTGATTTGCTATCATATTTTTAGATTGTCTACAACATAATGGTGGTAAGATTTATGCTCTTTATTAATTAAGCAGGGAGTGTTTAGATAATTAATGCTATAGATATTTGGATTATAGCCTTGTGTGAGTGTTTTCATAAAAGATGATTGAATAGAAAATGATTAATGAGATAATAATTCTATGTGCTAGTGTGTATGTTGCTTGCTATATAATTTTAAAAGATGATACTAGGTAGTCATTATGTTTACAGATTTAAAATTCATCATAATATTGAGCTTTAGTTTACAACTCAGTGGCACAATAAAATAGTTCATTCTTTTATCTTTGCTTGCATTGGTTTTGTGAGTGGATATGCTCCACAGTTGTCATGGTCGAAAATTGGAAAAGGAATTGAGACAAGATAGTTATTTATACAGGGTAATGTTAATATTGGCAGATTAGTATTAAAGTTTGGTAGCTTCACTGTATCTATGTGATCATTAGGAATATGAGAATTTAGTAAATAGTTTCATTACTTTATCAGCCCTCTCATTTTTTTTATAATAAAAACAGCCACCACTTCATTTTTTATAATGGCAGCCCCACACCATTTTTGATATAGACAGCCCCACACCATTTTTGATATGGACAGCCCCTGTTTCAGCCCATTATTTGAATCAGCTCTTGTTTTGGCCGCTGCTGAATCAGCCCCTGTTTCAGCCCATTATTTGAATTAGCCCATGTTTCGGTCCCTGTTGAATCAGCCCCTGTTTCGGTCCCTGCTGAATCAGCCCCTATGTTAGTCCCTGTTGAATCAGCCCCTGTTTTGGCATAAATTCATTCCATGTTTCAATCCCAGTTTTGGTACAAATTCAAGCCATAAGTCAGCCCTTATTTTGGCATAATTCTGCCCATGGTTTAGCTTGACTTTTATGCACATTTTGAGCCCACAATTCAGCCCTGTTTTACACACAATTCAGTTGATGCTGCTGCCCTTGTTTCGCACACAATTCAGTCAATGTTGTTGCCCTTGTTTCACGCACAATTTATTCCATGTTGCTGTCCCAGTTTTGAACAAGATTCAGCCCCTGTTGTTGCACAAGTTCAGTTCAAGATTCAGCTCCCTGTTTTGCACATTTATCCCACGATTCCGTCACAGATTTTTACACATTTCAGCCCATGGTTTAGTCGTAGTTTCGGCCCATAGTTCAGTCATGATCCAATCCATATTTGATGTAATGCAAGGACAGTTCACTCTCTTGTTGTTTAGCCCATGTTCTCTGCTATGGAATCAGCCCAGTTACTTGTAATTCAGCCTATGAAATCAGTTTCTGTTTAGCACAAAATTCAGTTCATAGAGATTGTACAAGTACATCATGTACAAGTAAAAGTATCAATAAATCTATGTACAGGTGTGTCAATACAGTGAGTGTATGTGGATGTGTACTTGTTTGCAGGCATGTAAGTGTGAGCTCGTGACTATGTGTTTGAATGAGGAAGTATGTGAGAAGATATATACGCGCATGTCTATAAATAGATGTACGTCTCTGAATGTGTGTTCTCCTAGGTATAGTGATCCTTAGTTCTGAATTTTTTATTTTTCGACCTCAAATGCTCAAAACATAAAAAAAACAAACATTTCAATCTTGTAGATCTCGTCGAGCCGGTCAGTTCGACATATGGCGGCCCAAATTTGGCCAAAAGACGAGAGAGTTAAGCCCGTTTAAAGTTTCAAGTCCGCGACGCTGTTTTTTGGAAATTATCGTGTTGAGTAACTTTTAGGCTGCTTCTGGCCGGAATTGTTTGAAACTATCAACTGGAAAAGTGTTCGTTATAATATTTTCCAAAACTGTCTTATTGAGCAAATATTTCCACAAAGGCTTTTAGTATGTCAAAAACGACTTGCAAGCTTCCGTTTTTCTGAAAAAACTGTCATTCCTGCAACAGCAGCTTGTTGGCCATTTTTAGGCTATTCCAGGTCTGTTTCGTCCAAAGCCATACAAAGAAAAAATGTTCTTCACACGATTTTCTATTACTTTGTCCTTGAGCGAATTTTTCCAGAAGCGATGTTTTGAGTGTCAAAACTGAGCCCGAACTTTCAGTAAAAACACTAATATGTCTTTTAATGGCGATGGATCGGAAGAGACCATTTTCCGGCCTCTTTTGGCCAGATCCAAACGAAATGGTCAATTGAGAGAATGTCATTCATGCTGAGATCTACAATTTTGATTAGTAGAGTTTTTGATGGTTTTGATGTTTGAGGGGTCTAAAAGTCAGTGCAAAGTTGTATTTTTCACATTATATGACATAACTGTGCCATTTCTTGAAAATCATGGACAATATGAGCTCTATTCAATTTTAATGATTGTTTGGGATGTTTTGAGCTTGGTAGCAAATTTTAAATCATATTTTGAATCATTCCCATGATTTGTTTGGCATTTTTGACCATTTTTGGTGAAAATTACATGTTGGGTGGAAATTTCACCCTTTCTTTTTTTTTTTAGATTGTTTTGAGCCTATATTGATTCTAATGCTTGTATTGCGATATGATGAGCATGCTAGCAAGTCACAAATCACATATTGATCAATTTTCATGATTTACTTTATATTTTAGAGCCTTATTTGCGAAAATTGCATGTTGTGCAGAGTGCTTTCAATGTTTTTTTTTTTTTTTTTTAATCCTAAATGAGTGGAGCCTGTGCTATATGTCAACCTAGACATCTAAACTTCTAGGACCACTTACAAATCATGTCCAGACCTTCCAAATTCCATGAGTCTTAGGGGACACACTTTGTCTCATCAGAATGTTTTCTTTTTTTGGAGACAAGTCTTGTCTCATTTAGAGAGTTTTCCCTATAGAAGGCTTACCTAGCCTCATGTTAGAGCCCTCTTTTCTAGAGCGAGTCTTTGACTCATTTGCCCTCCCTTATAGAGCAATAAGGAGTCTTGGACTCATTGGCTTCCCATTTAGAGTTGGTTATCCTATATGTTAGGAATTCGCCCCGTAGCCTTTTGGTTCGTCTGTTAGATAGGAGTTTATCCTTTAAGATGCTTTTACCTGCTAGGGATCTTAGATCATTTTCATTGTTCTTGGGACACCAGTTACTTGTTGTGGATCATCTCTTTGAGGCGTTAGTTGCTTGTTCGGGGTTTTCCCCTTTGGATTTAGGGCTTTGCCCTAGTTTGTGGTTGTGGTTGCGTGTTCCCTTTAAGATTGAAAGCATTTAAAGGTCCAGAGCCTGGGAAAAACTTTAAAATCCAAAAACATTATAAATTTGAAACTAAAAAAAAACATTTGAAAACTTTAAAAATATCAAAAACATTTGAAAAATATTAAAAGACCTTAAATCAGCTAAAGTGTTGAGTTTTATAGCGTATTAGGAGAGTTCGTTTCGAACTACGTTGGCTTGATGCTCTTCCACGAGGTACGTAGTACAGCTTCGGATCTTCATCCCAAGTCCAGCCAAATTTTCTAAAATAAATCATTCAAACCTTTTAAAAAATACAAAAATCTTTTATGCAACATGTTTTCGAAAAGCTCTTCCTCTAGAGTTAGGAGTTTCTCCTAGATAGAGAGTTTTAGAGTTAGGAGTTTCTTTTGATAGGTTGTTTGGTTGTTTGTTTGTTATGTGTTTGTTTTAGAGTTAGGGGTTTGTCCTAGAGTTATAGGAGCGCCTCCGTCCGGTCAGCTGGCGATCCACATCGCCGACTGATGACTAGAATAAGATACGCTAGTCCACCCTTTGTTTTCCTTAGGAAACACAGCCTAGTTACACATAGGTTGTAGGAACCACCTGCATTAGCTTAGGGCTAACATGCATTTATTTAGGGCATATAGGGTGTCCAAAAATCTACAATTCATTTAAATCTAAATGATCGTTCAAGAAGCTTTAAGAACTAGTCCGGTCTTTTAGGTCGAGTATAGGATAGAGGTTTAGGTGTCCCAGGCATCCTAGCTTAGAATATGTGCGAAGAACTACGTTGCCTTGATTCTCGTGTAGGCGGGGATACGTAGGCTTCTTTAGATGAATATCAGATCATCTAAAAACTCGGGCTGAAACATTAGAGTCTTAGGTTTTGTTGATAGTACTTTGGGTTTGTGTTTGCATTTTGTTGATGATTTTAGAGTAAGATCATGGTAGCGTGTGTGCATTTCCTTACTTACTTACGTACTTAGCTGTAACATTTACCTGTTTATGTGTTTTACCTAGTTGTTTAGTTATAGTTCTTACCTGCTTAGCTGTAGTTCTCGCATGTTTAGCTATAATTCTCTATCTTTATTAGGTTACTGATTATTATCCTTTACTATCATCTACTGATGTTTGCTCATTGTGCAGGTTTATCTTCTTAGCTGTAACACTTTACGGTATTTCTGTATTTTCTATCTGTCATTTACTGCTTTCTAGATGAGATGTGTTAGGATTTTATATTAGGCGCTATGTATTCGCCCCATTGTAGATAGGGGCTATGTGCACGCCGTAAGTTTTTATTTCTGCATTTTTTATCTGTCATTTACTGCTTTCTAGATGAGATGTGTTAGGATTTTATATTAGGCGCTATGTGCACGCCGTAGGTTTTTATTTCTGCATTTTCTATCTGTCATTTACTGCTTTCTAGATGGGATGTGTTAGGATTTTATATTAGGCGCTATGTATTCGTCCCATTGTAGATAGGCGCTATGTGCATGCCGTAGGTTTTTATTACTGCAATTGCTATCTGTCATTTACTACTTTCTAGATGGGATGTGTTTGGATTTTATATTAGGCGCTATGTATTCGCCCCATTGTAGATAGGCGCTATGTGCACGCCGTAGGTTTTTATTACTGCAATTGCTATCTGTCATTTACTGCTTTCTAGATGAGATGTGTTAGGATTTTATATTAGGCGCTATGTATTCGCTCCATTGTAGATAGGCGCTATGTGCACGCCATAGGTTTTATTTCATTCTTCTATTATTTGCCTGGCATTTTTGTTTGTTCCTTATTTCATTTACTATTAATGATCAACTGCTAATTTTAGATTTCCTTTCCTGTACAGACCTATACCTTTAACTGTAGCTTGCATGTGTATGTCCACCATAATTTAAACACCCATTAGGCATGTCACTCGTAACCTAGCTTTGCATAGGTGACACCATCTTTTATTTCATTTTTTGTATGCTTATTTCTTTATCCTCAGGAAATGCATGCTTAGGTAGACGATTCTTGGGAATTGTTCCTATTTCATATGATTTTTCGCCCGAAACTCTTCGAGGTTAATAATAAATGGCATAAGAGACCAAGTGCTTGCACTCGGACGAATTGGGGGTGCTCTTCAGACCTTCTCCATTCGTAATCAGGCACGGGCCCATATATATTTCTGGTTATCCATGGTATACAGAGTATATTTTGTTTAAGGATCCATGGCCGTATACCATGGATGGCGACTCTGAGTTTGTTTAGGTACGTTTCGAATCCGGACTTGTTCCCGAATCGAGATGTATCTCTTTTATATCGCCACTCGTGCTATGCTATGAGGGTGACATCCGTTTCGAGAGTTCCTTGGTAGAGCTCTCCTTTCACGTGGATGATCCTAGAGGCCGCTGGGGGCTCGTCCCCCACCTCTCTCCCGGATCGGGGTCCACACTTGGCCTTGATCTGTCCTTCGATCTGTTAGTTATAGGATTTGACCCGTTGTCATATGTTTTCACCTATGGTCAGTCCTTCGCTTACCTTTCTTTGGTAACCATATTTCGTCCACCGATTACGAGCTGATTTTCCCACCGATATTCATATACCTTTG
This sequence comes from Tasmannia lanceolata, assembly GCF_043159265.1. Lineage (NCBI taxonomy): Eukaryota > Viridiplantae > Streptophyta > Magnoliopsida > Canellales > Winteraceae > Tasmannia > Tasmannia lanceolata. Next base: position 1,411,657 of record NW_027518789.1, on the reverse strand, counting down.
GTTGATTTGTGGGAATCCTTTATAGCGTCGTTATGCTGCCGATTGTTTCGCAGAACATGTTAAGCATGACCACTATTCTTTAGATTTAGTTAAGCCATGAGTTTACCTTACCTTGAGTTTCTTGTCTAGCCGTTATGTTGCCAATTTTTTTGCAGAACATATTAAACATGACCACTATTCTTTAGAGTTAGTTAAACCATGAGTTTACCCTATCTTAACTTTCTTGTCTAGCCGTTATGTTGCTAAATTTATCGCAAAACATTTTGAGCATGATTGCTATTCTTTGGAGTCAGTTTACTTGGTCTGAATTCCCATGTATAGCCTTGATTGGTTTAGAACCCATTTCTAGTGAGAACCTCTAGTTTGATCAGTTATATTTGTATACTTTCAGTTTCACTAGTTTAGTGGCATGTACATATTGTTCTCGTGGTCACAATTTATTTGTTACCCTGTGATTATGTATCTACTCTTTTGTTGTGTCATTAATTCATCTTATGTATACATTGCTCAATAGGATTAGATCCTTACCTGTCTACCTGTTTTGTCTTGAGATATGGCCGATAGCTCGTTCGCTGTCCTTATGACCATGGTCTATCATTTTGATCCTCTTGATCGCACAATTGATGATATTCATCGCCAGATTTAGATCCGGTTTGCGACCTACTTTTGTCATTTTATGGCCGCGGTCTATTTTCTGATCTATTGATTGTCTCTCATCTTTGATGAAAAATTCAATGACCTGGATTGTATCCTTCCCTATAATTGATCATCAAGTTTATCCCTTTCATTTGTTTATGGATATCTCCTTTCTCTCATGATTTTGTCTTGTCTGGGTGTTAGGTTTGATCATGGCGAACAATGTGTTGAGGAGTTGGATAAAGGAGACTCTTAAAACTCTTCTGCGTGAACATTCAGAGAGGAGTATGGCCGAGAAGTTTATTAGTACCTTCAATCATTTGAGCATATTCGGCATAGACTGGAAATTTCTCCAAGCAGCTGCCAATCTTTGGGATCCTACTCTTCACGTCTTTAGATTTGGTTCCTTTGAATTTTGTCCTATCTTTGAGGATTGGTGCTTCCTACTAGAGCTCCCATTGGAGGGACTCTGGGTCCAACCTCTGAGTCCAGATGACCCTCTTTCCCTTTTCTGCAAATTGTTTAAAAATTCCACGGTTGATGCTCTGTCATATCTCACAGACACAGGCGTGTGAGTCCAGGATCTCATCAAACTTTTTTCTAAAAATGTCGACCCAACTGATCCCCGTTTTCAAAGTTGTCGGCGTAATGCTTTGATTTTTTGTGTCTTCGCACGTTATGTCCTTTGTGGTGATTCTTATAATGCTCATTTGGCCTTGTTAGCTGTCGTGGATCAAATCAATGAAGGAAGGAATCCTGTTCCTACCATACTAGCAGAAACTTTCTCCGGACTGGACCTTATTGCTCGTCAGGAGCTTCATGACAATTTCTTTGGGTGCTTAAAATTGTTATACGTGTGGCTTTGTGAAAAACTCACTATCATGCGGCCAAAAAGCCCCATCCTATACACCCTGAAGGATTCCTTGTCCTGGAAACCAATGGCCAACCAACCGCAATCCATTGATGAGTGGCACAATTGGTTACAGCACGTGAAGGAAGATCAGTTTCATTATGTGAGTCATTCATGCTTACAAGTCATCACTAGCACTCACCCATATCCATTTGTGTATCTCATGGGTTTAGAAAAGTCAACTTTTTATGCACCAATCCGTTTGCTTCATCAGATCACGGGATATCCTTGTCCTCCTGGAACTGTAGCACCTCCTTTGTGTGAAAAATTGTCTCCTGATCTCATTCAGTCCATCGTAGCTGCTTGGAGAAAGCTTGTAGGCAAAAGAGCTCGGATTGCAGAGCTTTGAGGATCTTCGGCCTGAGACTATCATTTCTTTATCGTCTTCATTTGTTTTACTTGAATATAATCAGAGTCAAAGATTGTAAATCTAATTTCATTATAGATGAAAATTTAAAGAAAAGAATTTTACTTGATTCATGTTATAGACAGTCAACGATTCATAGTTTCATCATTCTATATGTAACCAATCGTTGGCGTTGTAACCTGTCAATATAGTCAATACAAAGGATGTTTGTTTTCTTCTCTCTCTATTGGTGCAAACTATCTTATTTCATTTGTCAATCATTTAATCTAGTTTGTTAACTTCCAATCAGGATTCTGAAAGATAGCAACCATCGCTCCGAAAATGGAGTTACAAGCTAAGCCCGCTTGGTCTAGACCTACTTCAGTATCTAGACTCGTTCGTCACTTTGATTCCCCCGTGTCATCCACAGTACCTTTACCATCTACACCAGAGTCGTCAGGTTCTTTTGAGGTAAACCAAATGGGTGACCCAACTGACCTTCTGTTGAGCATGCAAGAGATGATGAAAAACCTTACTCGAGACATAGCCGGAATGAAAGAGGAGATGGCCCACATGAAGACTCGGATGAGTGATAAGGCTTCGGTATCTAGAATTCCCATACTTCCACCTCCTCGTGTTACATCTCCGGAGCTGCATCGACCTGCTATCTCTCCTTTAGAGGTTGATTTAGATGATGAACAATACGTTGCAGAGTATTGTGATCCAAGGGTTGATAGAGAAAAGGAGAAGTTCAAAAAATTTGAGAAAGAGATGTCTGAGAAATTTGGCAGGTTAGCTCAAGAGATGGAGCAAATGAAAGTGCAAGGGCCCAATAAATTTGACGTCTCTGAATTAATGTTGTCTTCGACAGTATCTTTGCCGCCTAACTTTAAAGCTCCTGATTACGATAAGTATGATGGAACCGGGTGTCCGCGTAATCACATGAGATGGTTTATCATTCTCTCGCAGCAGTATGGTTTGAGCCGTGGACAGATGGCCCAATTGTTCCCGATCTCTCTAACAGGGATCGCAAAGAAATGGTTCTTAAGGCTAAAGCCGGGAGAGGTGAGAACCCTGGAAGATATTTCTGAGAAACTGATAGAGCAGTTCTCGATGGAAGAAGGTATTGAGGTCACAAAAAGAGACCTAAAGCAGCTGAAGCAAGGTCCTCAGGAGACTTTCACCTACTTTATTAGGCGTTGGAGACGTAAGTCATAGCTGAGCCAGAGAATGTCTGAATCAGATCAGATAAAACTAGTTCTGAAGAGTTTGTCTCCTCAGTATTTTCATTTCTTGGCACCGCAGCATTATCCGAGCTTTGATCATCTCATCAAGACAGGTACTCAGACAGAGGATGCCATAGCAAAAGGCTTGAGAGCCATGGTTTCTTCTGAAATTCGTGAAGGTAAAAGGCCAGTAATCTAGCCCAAGGAGGTTCATGCTGTCAGTTACACCAGGCCTGCGGCCAGAGTTGTTACAGAAGCTACAAGGGCACCAAGAAGAAATACTTTCGACAGAAAGTTTGATCCCCTTATGTATCCTATTCAGATGATACTCAAGAGGTTGATAAAAGACAGAGAGATTCGGCTCCCCGATATCAAACCTCCACCTAATCCCTTACCAACATTCTGGAAGATGGATCAGTATTGTGAGTATCATAGAGGCCCGGGTCACCTGACTGAAAATTGTTTGGCCTTGAAGCATGCCATTTAGAATATGATTGACATGGACGAGCTTGCAGTTGAGAGACCGAATGTTACTCAAAACCCACTTCCTAACCATCATGCTATGCCTCCTCCTACTACCAATGCAATTTTTGCTAATGAGCCTTTGCTTGATCCGTCAACCCTCATTTGTTCCATTACCACAGAAAAAACCTATGTGATGAAGTTTGACGAAGGGGAGCTGGAAGCGGTAAAAAAGGAGCGTTATGTAATTTCCTTCGATGACGACAAATTTGATGAGTCGTCTTCGTCTCAGTCTTGTGTATTTCAGACTGACAGTGCCGGAAATGCAAAGAAAGCTCCGTATGTCCTGAGGGCTGAGGATTTCAAAGAAGCAAAAAACAGTAAAGCACCATATGTTTTCCGTATGGAAGATGATGAGATGTTGTTATTAGATGACAAGTGTGATGAGATGCGTCATATGACCTGAGGCGGACGTGTATTCAAACCTCCAGAGCTGAGTGTAGAAAATTCGGCAGAGGTTGCAAGAAATGCAGAAAATCCGACGCAGAATAAGGTCAGCGCAGATGAAGAAGAGGAGAATTTGTTGAAGCAGTTGAAAAAGACTCAGGCTAACATCTCTGTGTGGGGCTTACTCATGGCTTCATCAAAGCACAAGAAGTTAGTCCTTCGAGAGCTTAACTCCGCGCAAGTTCCTGTTGACACTACTCCTGATGAATTGGTGAGTTTGCTCGCCATGACAAAAGTGTCTAAGACCTTGTCTTTCACTGATGATGACCTGCTTCCTGAAGGCCAAGACCACACCAAATCTCTCAAAATCACCGTCATTTGCAATAAGAAGAAGGTGCCAGAGGTGTTGGTCGATAATGGCTCCGCTTTAAATGTCTTCCCACTGAGTACTGCAACAACCCTTGGGTTCGGTCTTGAAGACTTCATCCCATCTGAACAGGGTATTCTGGCATATGATGGTACTCGCAGAGATGTAATCGGAACTCTGGTAACTGAAATACAGATTGGAGGAGAGGATTTCGTAATAGAGTTCCAGGTTTTAGACATTAAAGCTTCATTTCTGTTGTTACTGGGTCGCCCGTGGTTGCACAAGTTCGGGGTTGTTCCATCCTCTCTTCACCAAAAGCTAAAGTTTATTCATAAGAACAGAGCGATAACTGTAAAGGGAGACCCAAACCTTGAAATAAGGCTTATTACTCAGGACTTGACTGTGGTAAGGGCTTAAGATGTAAGTCTAAGTGGGTTTTCATTGGAGGTGACTGCCATCACTTTTGAAGAAGCTATGAATGAGGAAATTTGTTTCCTGACTAGCACAAACTCGAATGTCGTCAAGATGATTCGCTGACAGGGGTACATACCAGGTGCCGGGTTAGGCAAATATCATCAGGGTCTAACTGAATTCCCTGAGTTTAAAGCATTAAATAGTCTATTTGGGCTGGGGTATAAACCCATAAAGAAAGAAATCAAAGAGATGAAACAGTTGATGTTGAAATGGGCAGAATGTCGCCGCAAAGGGTTAGAATTACCGATGCTGCCGATTGATTTGGTAATGAATGGCCGATTCTGGAAAGAGGGTGCAGACTTTCCCTTTTGTGGCTTTGCTGAGACTTGGCTAGATGAGAATACGGGACAGAGGTTTCCAGGTTTCAAAATTTTCTTTAATCTTGAGTTAGAGGATGAGCTGACAGGTGGGCAGATCACAGAAGTTGAATCAGAAGCTGATTGGGCAGAACATGTAGAGCCGAGCCTTCTGAGTTCACTGTTTCTTGAAGATTCACAGACTATTGCCGTGATTGATCAGAGGGCCTTGATTCTAAACCCTACTCACCTAATCACCCTGGCAGAGGAACCGTTGACTAACTGGACCTCTCAGGTCATACCTCAGGTTACTTTCCAATACAGTCGAGTCCTTTCAGAAGAGTCAGTCGTCCGTAAGTATGTGTCAGTCTCTGAGTCTGATTCAGAGTTTGTTTATTCTTACGATTCTTTTGATGCAGGTACTATAAAGGTCGAGTCTCCTGAGGTTTGTTGCAATTCATCTTCTTCTAGCGAGATTGAGTCAGATGCTGAGTCAGATATTCTTTTAATACATAGTTCAGAGTCAATTGATACAAATGTCAATATATCTGTTAAGTCTGTAAATGTGTTTCAAGAGTCTATTGTAAAGCCCGATGTGGGTAATTCATCATTTGATGTACTTGATTCAACATTCAATGAAATAAATGGTTCTTTTTCTGTGTACATTCATGTCTCCACTTTTGTTTCTAATGTTTCTGCTTCAGAATCTGATAATCTTAATAATAACAATAAAGAGCCCCTCTGATGAGGATGCCGACGACACTCCCCTGAAATCAGACACATGATTCAACAGGAGGAGAGTCGCCGAACAAAACCACTCGAAGAGGAAATTGAAACTGTGAATATTGGTGACGAAACCTTGATTCGGGAGATTTGAATTGGCAAAATTTTATCTCCAGAAGAACGCGAGGAATTAATCACCCTACTCAAAGAGTTCAAGGAAGTTTTTGCTTGGTCATATGATGACATGCCAGGATTAAGTGAGGAAATTGTTCAGCATCGCTTACCCTTAATCTCTGGTGTTAAGCCAAAGAAGCAAAAACTCCGAAAACTCAAAACTGAATGGGAGTTGAAAGTTTATGAAGAAGTAAAGAAGCTATTAGAAGTACAATTCATTCAAGTGGTTGAATATCCAGAATGGCTTGCAAATATTGTACCGGTGCCCAAAAAGGACGGGAAAGTTCGAATTGTGTCGATTTTTTAGACCTAAACAAGGCAAGTCCTAAAGATGACTTTCCTCTTCCAAACATTGATCTCCTAGTAGATAATACAGCTGGACATGCTCTTCTATCCTTTATGGATGGGTTCTCAGGCTACAATCAGATTAAGATGGCGCCCGAGGATATGATGAAAATAGCATTCATTACTCAGTGGGGTACTTACTGCTACAGGGTGATGCCATTTGGTTTGAAAAATGCTGGTGCTACATATCAGAGGGCTGCTACAACTCTTTTACATGATATGATCCATAAAGAGGTCGAAGTATATGTCGATGACATGATTGTGAAAGGCAAGGCTCGACCTGAGCACACCGTTGCCCTGAGAAAGTTCTTTGAAAGGATCAGGAAATATCAGCTTCGTCTGAACCCGAGCAAATGTGTATTTGGCGTTACATTCGGAAAACTCTTGGGGTTTATGGTCAGTGAAAGAGGAATAGAGGTAGACCCGCAGAAGATCAAGGCAATTCAAGAAATGCAGCCGCCGAAGACAGAAAGGCAGATCCGAGGTTTCCTTGTAAAGTTCAGTATCTGAGATGGTTAATAGCACATCTAACAATGACGTGTGAGCCTATTTTCAAGCTTCTGAAGAAGAATTCATCGAAGAAGTGGAATGAAGAGTGTTAGGAAGCTTTTGAAAAGGTTAAGCAGTGCCTATCCTTGCTCCCTATTCTATCGCCAGTTATTCCAGGCCAGCCGTTGTTGTTGTACTTGTCTATCATGGATACAGCGATGGGTTGCATGCTTACTCAGCAAGATCCTGAGTCTAAAAGGGAGAAGCCTATTTACTACATCAGCAAGAAGATGCTAGAATATGAATTAAAGTACACAGTTTTGGAGAAGACATGTCTAGCATTAGTTTGGGCTACCCAGAGGCTTAGACATTATCTGGTGTCAAGCAAGGTTCTTTTGCTATCACGGATGGATCCGTTAAAGTACTTGTTTGAAAAATTTGCCCTTACAGGAAGGACTGGAAGGTGGTTGTTGTTATTGTCTAAGTTCGACATCACTTATGTCACTCAAAAATCAGTTAAAGGGCTGGTCGTTGCTGAACAGTTGGTTGATGCTCCTGTATAAGAAAATGCGTTCTTGAAGGCAGATTTTTCGGACGAAGAAATCATGGATATTGAAGAAGAGACTTCGAGTACTAAGTGGCTTATGTACTTTGATGGAGCTGTAAACAATCAAGGACAGGGAGTAGGAGCTGTGCTTATATCCCATCGGAAGGAGTATATTCATGTTTCTATCAAGTTGTAGTTTGAGTGCACGAACAACATGGCAGAGTTTGAAGCTTGTATCGCCGGACTTGAAGCAGCCTTGGCTTTGCAAATTCAAGACATTGATGTGTTTGGGGATTCTATCTTGATCATTTGCCAGATTAATGGGCAATGGAAAACTCGAGAAGATAAATTGATCCCTTATAACACTTATTTGGAATCTTTGGTCAGAAAGTTCAAGAATATCACATTCACTCACTTGTCAAGGATCAGAAATCATTTTGCTGACGCTTTGGCTACTTTAGCCTCGATGCTAGACATTTTGTATCAATGGAGGTTCAGCCGCTAATTGTCAGACTACAGTGGGCTCCTGCGCATGTGAATGCTATAGAGATTTCAGCAAGGTGTCCAGATGGGAAGCCTTGGTACACAGACATCAGAAACCTTATTTCAGGCATAGGACATCCTCTAGAAGCTTTAAGTAAAGAAAGAAAGACTCTTCAGAAATTGACGGCCAACTTCGTTATTTGTGGCGAAGAGTTGTACAGAAGGTCATTTGATGGCATACAACTCCTTTGTGTTGATTAAGATAAAGCTGCGAAAACTCGAGAAGATAAATTGATACCTTATAATACTTATTTGGAATCTTTGGTCAGAAAGTTCAAGAATATCACATTCACTCACTTGTCAAGGACCAGAAATCATTTTGTTGACGCTTTGGCTACTTTAGCCTCGATGCTAGACATTTCTGTATCAATGGAGGTTCAGCCGCTAGTTGTCAGATTACAGTGGGCTCCTGCGCATGTGAATGCTATAGAGATTTCAGCAAGGTGTCCAAATGGGAAGCCTTGGTACACAGACATCAGAAACCTTATTTCAGGCATAGGACATCCTCCAGAAGCTTCAGGTAAAGAAAGAAAGACTCTTCAGAAATTGGCTGCCAACTTCGTTATTTGTGGTGAAGAGCTGTACAGAAGGTCATTTGATGGCATACAACTCCTTTGTGTTGATGAAGATAAAGTTGCAGAGCTTATTGAGCAGACTCATGAGGGAGTTTGTGGACCTCATATGAATGGTAAGATGTTGTCTAGAAATATTTTGAGACTTGGATTCTATTAGCCCACAATGGAAGCAGACTGCTTCGCCTTTGTGAAGAAATAAAGTGTCAAGTCTATGCAAATCTTATTCATGTCCCTCCTTCGGAGTTGCACTCTATGACTTCTCCATGGCCGTTTTCAGTATGGGGAATTGATATAATTGGGAAGGTTTATCTGAGATCTTCGAGCGGGCATGAATACATTCTGGTCGCGATTGATTATTTTACGAAATGGATTGAAGCCGCTTTGTATGCTTCAATCACTTCAAACATAGTTGCGAAGTTCATTGGTGCCAACATTATTTGCGGATATGGAGTACGTCATGAGCTGATTTCAGATAATGGGTCGCATTTCAAGAAAGAGGTGTTACACCTGTGTGAAGAGTTCAAGATAAAGCATCACAACTCATCTCCTTACAAACCTCAAACAAACGGGGCTGTAGAGGCAACAAACAATAATATCAAAGTCATTATCAGTAAGATGACTGAGACATATAAGGATTGGTAGAATAAGCTTCCATATGCCTTGTGGGCCTATCGGACATCGATCAGATCGTCAACAGGTGTAACTCTGTATTCTTTGGTGTACGGAATGGAAGCAATTTTGCCTGTCGAGTTGAGAATCCCCTCTTTGAGAGTGATGATGGAAGCTGACTTACCAGAGTCTGAGTGGGCTAAAGCCAGACTTGATGAGCTGCAGATGATAGATGAGAAGAGGCTGAGAGCCTTGTACCATATCCAGGAATATCATAGACGGATTGAGAGAGCTTTCAACAAGAAAGTTCGAGTCCGAGATTTGAAGCCTGGAGATCTTGTTTTGAAGTCGTACAGGGCACCGGCATTTTATCCGAGAGGTAAATTCAGGCCAAACTGGTCTGGTCCTTATATCATCGATGAAGTCTTGCTTGGAAAAGCCGTAAGACTCCTCAATGAAAATGGAGAAAAATTAAATGAACCTACAAACCTGGATAAGTTAAAAAAGTATTATGCTTAAGTACACTAGGAGGCCGTCTTTGATCGACCTGAGCTTTGAGCCAACAACCTAAATGTTTTAAACCGTTTTGCAAACCCTTTGGGCCTATGAAAAACTTGTTTTCTTTGATGAACCCAAACTAGGGGCATTTTTGTTTTTAATAAAAAAAAAAGAAGTTATTTGAACTACGTTATGAGCTGATCCCTTTCTACAGGGTACGTAGGTAGCCTGATCAATTCAGGTTCGGTCACATCTTTCGTAGCATTTTGAAAAACAAAAATCCCTGAAACCCAAATGGGCGAACTACGCGGATCTGATTCCCATTTCTTCAGGGATACGTAGGTAGTCTGGAGGGTCCAGACTCGGTCCAATTACATGCAAATACATTAGGGTTTAGCCTTTTTGAACCTAAGCCTACCTGAAAGTCCTTCTGGTGTATTTAGGCCCAGGTTTGTAGAGAAACAGAAAAAGAAAAAGAAATGATGGAGTCTTAGACCCACTAGACTGAAAACCCGCAAGGGCGGTCTTGGCAAAAGTTAGGGTCATTCACCCGCTAAGCTGAAAACCCGAAAGGGCGGCTTAGGCAAAAATTATGGTGCAGAGCCTGCTGGATGAAAAATCTGCAAGGACAGACAGTCCAAGCACAAATTAAGGCATGCGGTCCGCTAAATCGAAAACCCAAAAGGGCGATTTGGTAATGGCAAGGACTTCATGAATGACGGAGCTTTCCGGAAGCTGGTTGAACTTTCATTTGCTCTTTGGCTCTTCTTTAATGTCTGAGTAAGCGCCAACAAAGCTTCTTTTGTTACTCTTTGAGTTAGGGAGATTGAAACTAAGCAATCTGAAGGGATAATAACCATGATGGAGATCTTGAAAAGAGATTGAAACATCTTTAAACATGGTATTTAAAAGACTCTAAGAGTGGTGGACCTTTAACCATTTTAAAATGTTTATCAGTTTAAGAAGCAGATTCAGTCTCTTTTGGAGTCTTGTTTAAAACTCGTCAAAGTCAGTCTGTTGTCAAGTCAAAGTCAATTTTCAGAGTCCTGCTTAGTCAGTATTCCTCCCAAAGCCGAGGTGATAAAAACTCAGAGACTCAGAGAAGCAGAGAATTTGTGGTTCCTGTGGATAATATAAAGCAGAGCAGTGTTCAGATGTCGACAAGCTTTTAGCTCAGTTCCAGTATCGGCAAATGGCAGAGATGAGAAAATTTTGAATAGAACAAGTTTCTTGTACCTGTGAAAAACCTTGTAAACCCAAGTGTTCAGGAGAAAAATCCATTGTAATCCCAAGTGTGTATTAATGATAGCCTTTGGCCTATTTTCCTTGTGTTGCTCTCCAATGAATTTTACCATGGAAGTAATCATACTAGGGGCATCTTTTATGACTTACGTCATAAAAGATGTCAAGTAATAATTGATATTTGAGATGGATACTCTCATCAAATTGAGACTAAAGAAGTTCGAACGCTCTTTATATTGAGCTTCTTAGTCAAGTTATTCTCCTTTGGAGTTGAATTTCTTTGAAAAATCTTTATCCCAGTGAAGTCTAGAATTCACTCCAGCAATTTTCAAATTTTAGTCGAATGCTTTGCATCTTTTAAAAAAGGTTGGCACTCTAAAATTCATTCAAGTTACTTGAGTCCGGTCTTTGACCAAAATCATGCATTTCAATTTCTCTTTGCGAAAAGATGACTGGTTCTTTAATGAAATCATTAAGAGTTGATCCCTTCTTTCACTCATTATGAGTTTCTCAGTTTCTTGTTGTTTTGAAAGATTTTAATAAAGATAGAAATGGACAGATTCCGTATTCCACGGTCTAGCCTTTTCTTTCGCCGTTTTAAAGGTTTTAATAAGGTAAGGAATTACTAGGCTTCGTGTTACACGGCCTAGTCCTTCGTTTGTTTTAAAAAAGGAGGTTTTAATAGGGTAAGAAATTGCCGGATTTAGTGTTGCACTATCTGGTTGTTTTTTCGATCGTCGCTTTGAAAGAGGTTTTTAATAAAGGGAATTCATCAAACCTGTGTTACACAGTTTGATCTTTTTCTTCAATCATTTTGAAAGATTTTACGAGAGGGAATTCATCGAACCTGTGTTACACGGTTTGATCTTTTTCTTCGTTCATTTTGAAAGGTTTTAATAGAGTAAGAAATTGCCGGATTTAGTGTTGCACTATCTGGTTGTTTTTTCAATCTTCGTTTTGAAAAAGGTTTTTAATAATGGAAATTATCAAACCTATGTTACACTGTTTGGTCTTCTTGAAGGATTTTTAACAGAGATGGAAATTACCGAACCTATGTTACACGGTTTGGTCTTTTTTGAAAGATTTCTAACAGATATGGAAATTACCGAACCTGTGTTACACGGTTTGGTCTTTTTGAAAGATTTTTAACAGAGATAGAAATTATCGAACCTGTGTTACACGGTTTGGTCTTTTTGAAAGATTTTAACAGAGATGGAAATTACCGAACCTGTGTTACACGGTTTGGTCTTTTTGAAAGATTTTAACAGAGATGAAAATTATTGAACCTGTGTTACACGGTTTGGTCTTTTTGAAAGATTTTTAACAGAGATAGAAATTACCGAACCTGTGTTACACGGTTTGGTCTTTTTGAAAGGTTTTTAATGGAGGAACTCACTGAACCTGTGTTACACAGTTTGGTCTTTTCTTCGTTCGTTTTAAAAGGAAAAAATAATCAAACCTGTGTTACACGGTTTGGAATTTTCTTCGATCATTTTGAAGGTTGCAATAAGGAAAATATTTTTGATCCTGTGTTACACGGATTGGTCTTTTTTTCCTTCGCCCGGGTATTTAGTACCCTGATGATTAGTTGTGCAATGTCAAGTAGTGACTTGCCTAATCATCGTTCCGTAATGTGCAGCTTCCTAACATATTATGAGTCATGTGTATCTGCGAAGAGGTTTGTGTGGGACTATTTAGCAGGACATACCAATTTGGGTTTATGTGGAACTGTTTAACAGAGCTGCGTAATCCGGAGTGATTCGCTACCTTTCAAAAGAGGAGTCAGAGTTACTCGGATAGTTAAACAGATGTATTTTCAGCAATGATCTGTATATCTATCGCCAGGCTTGAGACTTAGTTTCGCCTCGGTATTAGATGTTTGAGTTTGGCTCAAATATTCGAGTACCCTAATAATTGGTCGAGTAAGTTTTGGGCTGATCGACAGGATTAAAAAAAAAACTCTTTGAGTGTTTGGTTTTGAACTTGTTTTGGAAGAGTTTCAATACAGTCTTTGGCCTATTTGACAGATATAAAAAAAATATAAATCTTTGAGTGTTTGGTTTTGAATTTGTTTTGGACAAGTTTCAATTCAGTGGTCTTTGGCCTCTTTTGCAGGTTTCTAAAAAAGGAAAAACTCTTCGAGTGTTCGGATTTGTGCTTGTCTTGGACAAGTCGCAATATGGTTTCTAAAAGAATGAAAAAATGAAAACCCTTTGAGTGATTGAAGTGATTGGTTTGTTTGTTTGGTTTGTGCTCTTTGAGCAATTGTTGTGTGTACTTTGGTTTCGCCTAATAAAAAAGAAAAAGAAAAAGAAAGAAAGTGTATTTGTGTTTTATTACTGTTCGTTCATCTTTGCTAGCTAGTTTAAATAGTTGAGTCGTGAGCGTTAGAGAGAGGCTATCTCTTTCAGATGTCTTAGTTGCCGAGTTAAGAGTCGGTGAGAGGCTATCTCCCTATAGTTGGTAGAGTCTTGCCCTTGTGAATGTCGCTCTTAAAACTAAAACCCAAAAATTTGCTTTGTTTTCTGGTCGATCAAAATGGATTGTCTGTTCAGCTTTGGCATTCGCGTGTTACATACGCTTTACCAAAGAGGGGCATCTGTAGACACCCCATTTTGAACGAACCCAAGTTCGTGTTACTCGAGCAAAGCCTCGTCAGATCCGTGAATTAGGACCTCAAATTGCATCCTAAGCTAGGTTAAGGTCCCACCAAGGTCCCTGCAAAATTTTGTTGAGATCCGAGCAGGTCCGCCAAATAAGACGAGCGTTGTAAGGTGTATGATGTAACCGCAAAAGGGCGATGAATTATCTGCACCAAGGGATGTCCGAAGAGAGGGTGGTGAAATAACCCATTTGAGTTCCACCCAAGTTCGCTCGCTCATCATTTTGATGGTGCGCCCATCAATCGGTGGTGTGCCAATATCCCAGACTACATTTAGGTATATATAAAAAAAATCAAGAGGCACTGTTGATTCTCGTGAAATCAAAGAGAGACAGAGAGAGAGAGAGAGAGAGAGAGAGAGATTGCTAGTCCTCTTCTCTGATTCGTTGGACCGGAGCTCCGGCCAAATTCTGATCGGCCGTCTCCCCCCCCCCATTATTTCTCCCTTTCTAAATCTATTTCCCTCAATTTTCTTTAAAACCTAGATCTTGCCTTGGAAACACTAAAAATCCCTAGATCTCAAGCCATAACCCATTTCTGTTGAATCTTTCTTCTCCGATCATATTTCCGATCAAAATCTAGCCAAGCTCCGGTAAAATTCCAGCTGTTTAATCTTCCTCGCATAGTTGTGTTCTTCTTTCTTTATATCTTTATTGCTTATTTTCATCCTTTAACTCTTTCTCTCATTCCCTGAAACCGTAACTCACTAGCTCTAACCGAATTCTAGATCTGAGTCATTTCTCCTACTGTTTCTTCATGAAACCCTAGATCTAGCCACTCTTCATTAAATCTCGTCCATTCCTCGTCTCAGTTATCATATAAGCCGTGGATCTGATCAAGATCTGGTTATTCTCTTGAAATCAGACAACAATATTGATGATTCAGTTGATCTTGTCGGAATTTTTTAGAAATCTAGAAGTTAGAAATCGAGGGGAAAAGGTAAATCACTGAGGTAAAATTGCTTTTAATCTTCATGTTATAAATTCATTTTGATTATTCTGTTGACATGCTTTGTGCGTGATTGTAGACACCCTCATTTTGGTACACTTTAACCAACAATAACCTAATATATTGATCCGTGGAATTTCATTGGTAAAGTATGCATCATCAAATTTTTTGAAAACCGAATGATAAAGAGATTTACCTGGTGAGATGATTAGATCCGAAAAATTAAAAAATACCCTCATTGGTGAATTTAGTGTGTTAAATCCATGGGAGAGCCCCTCTATTATGGATTTATATGTTTTAGGTCATTAATATCTCGATCTGACTTTACGGATCATCAATCGGGACAAAATAAGCTAGGGTCACTTAACAGCCCGGGACCTGATTCCATTCCGAGACCCGATTTCCGTAAATCGTTAGATCAAGGGCAGATCTTAACCTGGGTGTCTTTTCTGACTAAGAATTTGTGATCATTTAGTCAAAATAGGATAGATCAAGGTTAATCTCAAATTCAGATTAAACATTGTGTCACTTAATTGAGCAAAAACCCAGTGAAAAATCACGGATCAATGTGGGTGAACGAGAGGCGTCGAAATAATTTTACCAAATTATCAACAACAGTGCTTTCAGTACTTTAGTTGTTGTCAAAATTCATATTTCAAAGGTTAGGATCATTCATCAAAAATTGATTAAGTTGGTTGGATCAATCGAATCGTCAATTTGATCAACGGTTGGAAAAACGATTCGCTGTTAAAAACCGACGGCTCGCATTGGTCAAAAATTCTGAAAATAATATTTCTACGGCAACATTGGGCTTAAATGAAAGAGGAAAAATCAACAATTTTAATGGCGAAAGAATTATCGAAATCGGATTTCAAAATCTCCTGAAAACTGCGTTTTTCGATTTTTACATTCAAAATATTTGAAAAATCTTTTACAAGATTCTAGGAGATTTGGAGGCATCATCTCGTCCATTCTTTCGATCGAAATTGATCTCAACCACCTAATCTTATTCTATATCATTGCAAAGATTTCAGGATATTTTGAGACCCGATCTCGCCCGTTCTTTCGATCACATGGAGATTGCAGTTAATCGCAACCAACCAAATCGTTGCCATTCTCTACAAAGGCAACCAAATTGGACATTTCCCTTACCTTGAAATTTGCTTCCAAAATCTACAAAGATTCCAAGGACAAATGGCATCATCTTGGACCTTGAATTGTTCCTAAATCTTTAGTACTTGATCCTGGCCGCATAAGTCCCTGCCATTTTTAACATAGCCATGGCTTAAATGGAAGATGCCAAAGAAGAGGGAGAATATTCTAGAAAAATCCGATCTTGGCCATTCTTTCCCCTTCCTTTTTCCATCACTCAATCTCCACCCTACACCTCCAGGCCCTAAAGATGGCAACCTGGCTCATCCCTCACCTATAAATACCCATGCTCTCTTCTTTCAAAAAGGGAGAAAAAAAGAGGAAGAAGACTCAAAGAAAACTACTAGAGAAATCCTCCATATCCCTACCTTCAAATCTTGTCCTATTCAAAGGATACCCAAAATCTCCGTCACAGGTAGGTGCACTATTCTCAAATTTTTTCAGGATTATTTGATATTTTTTAATGTATTTTTGCATGATTTTTAGCATTTAATTGAATTTAATTCAATATTATATGTGTGTGCTCAAAATCACGATCTACATGAGTGTTTCAATTCCGATTCGTCCCGAAATTTAATACACTGATCTATTTAAATAGACTAAAAGAACCATTGGATTGGATCGGACATTGAATCAAAGGATTTCGAAAATTTGAGTGATGAGTGGAATTTTATTTAAAATAATGGCTGAGAAATTACAAAATTCGAAAAAATAGCCATCTCAGGATGATCTATTTTTTGGAATTTAAAATTTTTCTTGTGTTCATCATATTAGAACAAGATTAAATGACGTTTTCCGGAGTCGTAATTTCCTCGAAAATCGTGTTTTAAAAATAAAAAACTCTTCAAAAATATCTTTTCGACGAAGAAAAATAAAATATATACTAAATGGATTTCAAAACTAATGAAATTTTGTGAGAAAATAATATGGTACTGATACATTCTACCATGAATTTTTAAGAATATTTGGATTCTGTTTGATATATTATTTAATGCTTTCTTTGAAAATTATCAGATTTTGTGAGAATTTTTACTGACATCAGATCACCATTAAAATTCACAAGATTTTTATAGTAGTCTTATATTTTAGATTTATTGCTTTTGTAAAATTTTCAATTTATTTGGATCTTTTTTCCTATGGGATGTAGTGTTAATTCATAATCTGGTTTGAAAATTTAAAAATCCGAAATTGATAGTAAAGAGTTTCTACAATTCATGAAAATCTCACAGCATGCTATTTGTACTTATATCTTACTATGTAGAAATTTCAATGAATTTAGATTTATATTTCTAGTAGTTTCTGTGTTATTTTTGCAATTTGGTCTCGTTATTGTTAAATCAAAATTAAATATGAACTGAATGTAAAAATCTGTAAAAATCTTCCAGTAAGCTAAATCCCATCATTTCTTGCTGCTGTAGAAGTTTCAATTCATTTCAAACTCATTTGCAATAATTTCACTTGTAAAATCACTCATATGGTTTAAAATTGATAAAATCCATTGAAAATTCGAAATTAATTAAAAATCATCATAAAGTTTCTAAAGAACCTTGAATTTTTGTCACATATTGATTCCTAAATCCATTGAAACAGAAATTTTAGGATCTTTAGATTTCCCTGGAAAAATGGTCAGTGCATCCATAATCGTATCCCTATTGCACTCGATCTTTGACAATTTGAACATTTAAGCTATAGCATGTTGTTGGCTCCGAGGTTACTGTCCACGGAAATCCTGAGATATGCCAGGCAATAAGATGCTATAACTTAAGTATTAAATTGCACAAGGAAAGAGCGCACGATTCCCTTCCTTGGATGTTACTCTAGGCCGAAATTGGTGAACCCTAGAGCCATTGGTAATCCTTAAATGTCCAGAAACTGAAAATCCTTGAAATCTGAAATTCATTAACTTCAAGAACTTGAATCGATTTGTCTCGAGTCTTTCGGAACCATTGGATTATGGTTTCCGATATAAGAACCATTAGAGCCCAATTTAGGAACACTGGTGTCAGGTCGTGTCCTAGGTTTTAGGGAGTCTTAGGTTTTAGGGAGTCCTAGAGTTAGGAGTCCAGCCTCATCACGGACGCTTGCTATGGATAGCAACCGTACCATAGGTCTAGTTACACTAGTCGCCCAATCTTTCCCTAGGACAAACCTAGTAAACTAGGATGTAGGCTAACCTGCATTAGTCTAAGGAATAACTTGCATTTAGATAAGAATCATATAGCATCTTACATGAAATCCTAGGATAATAAAATCCTCAACTTGAATTAAATAACTTCTCCTAAAACTGTTGAAACAGTCAATCCCGTCTAGGTCGGTGTCTTAGTCGAGTTAGGCATAAGTAGCTTAGCTTAGGTGCCCAGAACTACGCGAGAAATGATCCCTACCCTGGGGTACGTAGGCAGCTCGGTTAAACCGAGTTCGGTCGATTCAAAAAAAAAAAAGAAAAGAAATTCAATCATTTCAAAAAAAAAAGAAAAAAAGAGGGACAAGTTCCAAAAGAAGAGAAATCAATTATTCCAGAAAGAAAAGAAAAAATAAAAACCAATTAACCTTCAAACAATTTATCTTCAACCTAGGGGCATTCGCCCTGAACTACACACGACCTGATTCCTATCTTGGGATATGTAGGCAACCTGTTCACAGGTTCGGTCGAAATCTTTGTTAAACCTTAAGCCATTCTTTGAAAAGCCCTATCCTACCTATAAAGCCCTTCTGGTGTTCAGAACTAATGATCTAGGTCCCGAGACACAATAAGTAATAAAAAAAATGATGAAAAAAAAGAAGAACGGAGTTTGAAGATCTGCTAGACTGAAAACCTGAAAGGGCGGTTTAGGCAAAATTTAAGATCATTCCCCTGCTAAGTTGAAAACCCGAAAGGGCGGCTTAGGCAAAAGCTAAGGGGATAGCCTGCTGGATCGAAAACCTAGAAAGGTGGTTCAGGCAAAAGTTAAGGCTAGCACGGTCCGCCAAGTTAAAAACCCCGAAGAGGTGACTTGGTCACGGTAAGAGAACCATTATAAGAAGGCTACAGTCGGTATCAAGACTGAAGATCAATTGAAGTTCAAGCAAATTCAAGTGACATCCTCAAAACTGGGGGCATTGAAGCTAAGCAATCTTAGGGGTCGTAATTAAATCCTTGAGGCATTACTGTTTTAAGGAAAAAGTCCAGTGTTTACCAATTGAAAAAGAAAAAAAACATTCCTCGAAAGGATAGACTTACCAAATAAAACGTTAACTAAGTCAGAAGCATTACTGTGTCTGTCAGTGTAGTTAGTCAATCTTTGTCATTCTATGTTCACTCCTTCAGAGCTGCTCAATCCTTTGAGTAGTGCCTTTTATCTAAGTTTTCTCTTTAGAAAGAGTTAATCGTCGTTCTTATGCCCAAATGATGCAACTGTCTTGGTGAAGGAGGCCCGGCCTCGGCAACTCCCTGCGATCGTATGAAAGAGCTCGGTAATCTAGTCAAGCAGCTTCATTTCAAAGAAGATCAACTCAGAAAAAATCAGAAGTAGAAACATCAGAAAGCCCAGCATCCGTAAAAAGATCATACCCCAGGAAGGCGCCTTAAGCTTGGAAGAGCCTCAGATGCAATGGTGGTTGAGCCAATTTCTCAAAGAGATGAACCATTAAAATTCAGAATCTCCTTCCAGTTAGTTAAATACTATCCTGGTCACGAAATGTTTATCTAAACACCTGTCGAGAGGCAAATCTCACTTTTCCATGATTATATCCAAGAGAGCCGTTGTTCTAGATTACTAATTTCAAGTATCATGTTCAAGGTTTCAGTTATCAAAATCCCCAGAAGACAAGACCAGCAGTCTCTTTGAGAAAAATCTTGTTGAAGTTTCATAAAAGTGTTCCTAATCCATTCTTGTTAGTAATGGTTCTTCGTTCCTAAGGTTTGCCGTTTCATCATTTGTCAAAGTCCTAGTTTCCAATATCTTTATCGGGCACGATCTATAATGTCCCCGATTTCATTGAATTCCAAAAAATCTAAAATTCATCAAATCCAATCTTACGTCAAATTCAAATTCATGAAAAATCTCTAAATTCTTCGTTGTTGAATTCATCAATCGAAGCTATCTCGTTTCTTTGAACCCGTCTGTGAACGGTGTCTCATCTTCCGGGTTCATTTGGGAATGGCCTGTTATCTTCTTCTAACCCGTTTGGGAGCGGTGCATCATTTTTTTAAATCCATTTGGGAATAGTTTCTTATATTCTTCGAGCCCGTTTGTGAACGGTGTCTCATTTTCTGAGTCCATTTGTGAATGATCTCGTGGTCTCTTTGAACCCGTTTGTGAACAGTGTCTCATTTTCTGAGTCCATTCGTGAATGGTCTCATGTCCTCCTTGAGCCCGTTTGTGAACGGTGCCTCATTTCTCAAAAATCAAAAATTCATCAAATCCAATCCCCGATTCAAAAAAAATCCAATCCAACGTCAAATTCAAGTTCATGAAAAATCTCTAAATTCTTCGTTGTTGAATTCATCAATCAAAGCTATCTTGTTTCTTTGAGCCCGTTTGTGAACGGTGCCTCTTTTCTCGAATCCATTTGTGAATGGTCTCGTCTTCTCCTTGAGCCCGTTTGTGAACGGTGCCTCATTTCTCGAGTCCATTTGTGAATGATCTTGTCTTCTCCTTGAGCCCGTTTGTGAACGGTGCCTCATTTCTCGAATCCATTTGTGAATGGTCTCGTCTTCTCCTTGAGCCCGTTTGTGACCGGTGCCTCATTTCTCGAGTCCATTTGTGAATAGTCTCGTCTTCTCCTTGAGCCCGTTCGTGAACGGTGCCTCATTTCTTGAGTCCATTTGTGAATGGTCTCGTCTTCTCCTTCAGCCCGTTTGTGAACGGTGCCTCATTTCTCGAGTCCATTTGTGAATGGTCTCGTCTTCTCCTTGAGCCCGTTTGTGAACGGTGCCTCATTTCTCGAGTCCATTTGTGA
The DNA here is from genome assembly GCF_043159265.1 of Tasmannia lanceolata. NCBI lineage: Eukaryota > Viridiplantae > Streptophyta > Magnoliopsida > Canellales > Winteraceae > Tasmannia > Tasmannia lanceolata. The sequence goes on along the minus strand of NW_027518789.1, from coordinate 1,391,045 downwards.
ATGGTCTCGTCTTCTCCTTGAGCCAGTTTGTGAACGGTGCCTCATTTCTCGAGTCCATTTGTGAATGGTCTTGTCTTCTCCTTGAGCTCGTTTGTGAACGGTGCCTCATTTCTCGAATCCATTTGTGAATGGTCTCATCTTCTCCTTGAGCCCGTTTGTGAACGATGCCTCATTTCTCGAGTCCATTTGTGAATGGTCTCGTCTTCTCCTTGAGCCCGTTTGTGAACGGTGCCTCATTTCCCGAGTCCATTTGTGAATGGTCTTGTCTTCTCCTTGAGCCCGTTTGTGAACGGTGCCTCATTTCTCGAATCCATTTGTGAATGGTCTCGTCTTCTCCTTGAGCCCGTTTGTGAACGGTGCCTCATTTCTCGAGTCCATTTGTGAATGGTCTTGTCTTCTCCTTGAGCCCGTTTGTGAACGGTGCCTCATTTCTCGAGTCACTTGTGAATGGTCTTGTCTTCTCCTTGAGCCCGTTTGTGAACGGTGCCTCTTTTCTCGAGTCCATTTGTGAATGGTTTTCTATCCTCCTTGAGGCCGTTTGTGAACGGTGCCTCATTGTCCAAGTCCATTTGGGAATGCTTCTTATCCTCGTTGAACCCGCTTGTGAGCGGCGTCTCATCTCCTTCTAAAAACCGTTTGAGAACGATCTTTGTCCTTTCCCTTCAGAATCCATTCGAAAATGATATCTCATTCTCTAATTGCCCGTTTGTGAACGGCGCCGCATCGAGTTTTTTTTATTATTATTCCAATTCTAGGATTTCATCTAGGGTCTTGCATTATAGTAGGTTGTATTGTGTCTAGGGAGTCCTTTCTCGATTAAAGCTACGCAAAATGGCTCTGTCGCTTTTACTTTGGTATTCGATGACTACGTCATCTCTACCAAAGAGGGGCATCTGTAGACACCCTCATTTTGCTACACTTTAACCAACAATAACCTAATATATTGATCCGTGGAATTTCATTGGTAAAGTATGCATCCTCAAATTTTCTGAAAACTGAAATGATAAAGAGATGTACCTGGTGAGATGATTAGATCCGAAAAATTGAAAAATACCCTGATTGGTGAATTTAGTGTGTTAAATCCATGTGAGAGCCCCTCTATCATGGATTTATATGTTTTAGGTCATTAATATCTCGATCTGACTCTATGGATCATCAATCGGGACAAAATAAGCTGGGTCACTTCACAGCCCGGGACCTGATTCCATTCCGAGACCCGATTTCCGTAAATCGTTAGATCAAGGGCAGATCTTAACCTGGGTGTCTTTTCTTACTAAGAATTTGTGATCATTTAGTCAAAATAGGATAGATCAAGGTTAATCTCAAATTCAGATTAAATATTGTGTCACTTAATTGAGCAAAAACCCAGTGAAAAATCACGGATCAATGTGGGTGAACGAGAGCCGTCGAAATAATTTAACCAAATTATCAACAACAGTGCTTTCAGTACTTTAATTGTTGTCAAAAATCATATTTCAAAGGTTAGGATCATTCATCAAAAATTGATTAAGTTGGTTGGATCAATCGAATCGTCAATTTGATCAACGGTTGGAAAAACGATTCGCTGTTAAAAACCGACGGCTCGCATTGGTCAAAAATTCTGAAAATAATATTTCTACGGCAACATTGGGCTTAAATGAAAGAGGAAAAATCAACAATTTTAATGGCGAAAGAATTATCGAAATCGGACTTCAAAATCTCCTGAAAACCGCATTTTTCGATTTTTACATTCAAAATATTTGAAAAATCTTTTACAAGATTCTAGGAGATTTGGAGGCATCATCTCGTCTATTCTTTCGATCGAAATTGATCTCAACCACCCAATCTTATTCCATATCATTGCAAAGATTTCAGGATATTTGGAGACCTGATCTCGCCCGTTCTTTCGATCACATGGAGATTACAGTTAATCGCAACCATCCAAATCGTTGCCATTCTCTACAAATGTAACCAAATTGGACATTTCCCTTACCTTGAAATTTGCTTCCAAAATCTACAAAGATTCCAAGGACAAATGGCATCATCTTGGACCTTGAATTGTTCCTAAATCTTTAGTACTTGATCCTGGCCGCATAAGTGCCTGCCATTTTTAACATAGCCATTGCTTAAATGGAAGATGCCAAAGAAGAGGGAGAATATTCTAGAAAAATCCGATCTTGGCCATTCTTTCCCCTTCCTTTTTCCATCACTCAATCTCCACCCTACACCTCCAGGCCCTAAAGATGGCAACCTGGCTCATCCCTCACCTATAAATACCCATGCTCTCTTCTTTCAAAAAGGGAGAAAAAAGAGGAAGAAGACTCAAAGAAAACTACTAGAGAAATCCTCCATATCCCCGCCTTCAAATCTTGTCATATTCAAAGGATACCCAAAATCTCCGTCACAGGTAGGTTTCTTTAAAAATCATCATAAAGTTTCTAAAGAACCTTGAATTTTTGTCACATATTGATTCCTAAATCCATTGGAACAGAAATTTTAGGATCTTTAGATTTCCCTGGAAAAATGGCCAGTGCATCCATAATCGTATCCCTATTGCACTCGATCTTTGACAATTTGAACATTTAAGCTATAGCATGTTGTTGGCTCCGAGATTACTGTCCACGAAAATCCTGAGATATGCCAGGCAATAAGATGCTATAACTTAAGTATTAAATTGCACAAGGAAAGAGCGCACGATTCCCTTCCTTGGATGTTATTCTAGGCCGAAATTGGTGAACCCTAGAGCGATTGGTTATCCTTAAATGTCCGGAAACTGAAAATCCTTGAAATCTGAAATTCATTAACTTCAAGAACTTGAATCGATTTGTCTCGAGTCTTTTGGAACCATTGGATTATGGTTTCCGATATAAGAACCATTAGAGCCCAATTTAGGAACACTGGTGTCAGGTCGTGTCCTAGGTTTTAGGGAGTCTTAGGTTTTATGGAGTCCTAGAGTTAGGAGTCCAGTCTCATCACGGACGCTTGATATGGATAGCAACCGTACCATAGGTCTAGTTACACTAGTCGCCCAATCTTTCCCTAGGACAAGCCTAGTAAACTAGGATGTAGGCTAACCTGCATTAGTCTAAGGAATAACTTGCATTTAGATAAGAATCATATAGCATCTTACTGTGGTACCCGATCCCGCGAGAGGGGTGGGGCGCGAGCCGCCTCGCACTCTCTCTTGGTCTCCCGTACCCACGCGATTGGCGTGTGCATTTAATTATTGATTTGAATTTGTCTTTCATGTGAACTTGGGATCACTAAGGCAATCCGAATTCCACACGAAAGAGACTGACAGAGTCGCCACCTAGATGTGGGATCTAGGACCCGAAATTAACCAAAAATCTAGACTCGCTACCTGGTTACTAGAATGGAAGGTATGGAGAGTTATCCGCCACATGCACCATTCCTGCCCGATAATCGGTCTTCGATTCCAAAAGCTAACTCTTTTAAATTTATTTTAAATGGCTCATTCAACTCTATGTTAATGTGCGAACTAAGTGACATGCATCCTATGATCTAATTTCAATGTGAATCCTAAATGTGTATCTTGATTTATTAATTTGTCTGGATTCAATCTAAGTGAAAGTTGTCATAGAATTCTAATTTCATGGAAAGCCCTAAATGATTTGATTAAGCATTTACGAGAAAGTTAATATACAAAACACCACAATTTGTTGTGGTGCCGACTCGCGGATGGTATGCCATCAGACATCCAAGCTGCCTACGTACCCAAGCCTCACTGGGATCAGAGTCGACGTAGTTCGGTGCACCTAAGCTAAGCTACTTATGCCTAACTCAACTAGGACACCGACCTAGACGGGATTGACTGTTTCAACAGTTTTAGGAGAAGTTATTTAATTGAAGTTGAGGATTTTATTATCTTAGGATTTCATCTAAGATGCTATATGATTCTCATCTAAATGCAAATGGTCCCTTAGACTAATGCAGGTTTGCCTACATCCTAGTTTACTAGGCTTGTCCTAGGGAAAGATTGGGTGACTAGTGTAACTAGACCTATGGCACGGTTGCTATACATAGCAAACGTCCGTGATGAGGCTGGACTCCTAACTCTAGGACTCCCTAAAACTTAAGACTCCCTAAAACTTAGGACACGACACCAGTGTTCCTAAATTGGGCTCTAAGGGTTCCTAAAGGAATTTTGAATCCACCGGCTCTTGGGAATCTCGAATTCTTTTGGGCTTGTGGAAACTTTTAGAGTTTTCTTGAAGCTTTTATTATCTGAAGGTATTTAGTGTGTTTGGTAGCTTTTAAAGTTGTTTATTTAGAAGGTTTTAGTTTCACTTGAAATTTTTAGTGGTCTTTTGGTTAATGGCTTTTAACGGATTTTTATCAGTGGATTTTAAATGGGTGAATTTTAGTTTTGTTAATTTTAGGTTGGATGTACTTTAGATTAATGTCTTTCGATTTTGGTTTGGAAAATGACGTTAACACAACCAAGTTTTGACAATTGCACAAATTCGACAAACCATTGACCATTAAAAGATCTAACAAATGCAGCCCACTAAAACTGTCGTAACTCTTTAACAGCTTGGCCAAATTCAACGTACAAACATGCGTTGGAAAGATCTTTTATAGGGCTACAACTTTGTAGTTCTCCATTGTTTGTAAATATGTGATTTAGAGGTTCGAATTTGTGTTGCAAACAAAAGGACAGCAACATTAAACTGGAAATGCCTAAAGGTGTGCCGCAACCATTTTGGACTTAACTTTTTAACCGCTCGCCGTCTGATCTAGCACGAATACTCGTTGGAAATGGAACGAAAATATCTACGACTTTGTAGTTAACCATTTCCCACGATTCTGTTGTTTAGAGGTCGAAAAATCTGTTTAAAGTCTAACAGCTAGCACTATGACGGGAATGATATTGGCACCCCCATGTTTTCTTTTGATAGTTCTTATTTTTTTAGTGATTAAAAGACGGTGAATATGAAAAATGGCTTGAATGGGCCTGAGATTAGATTCAAATGGGATGTTTGAAAAAGGGGTTGTTTTTATCTACTTGGCAAGGTGGGGTATGGATATTGGGTTCTTGAGATTGAGTGGGGGCTGTTGTTATCAAATTGGAGTGGGGGCTGTTGTTATCAATTGAAAGATGGAGGTTTTGTAAGCCAAATTAAATGGGTTTTGATAATTCATGTAAAATTCAAGTTTTCTTTCTTGTAAATGTTCAAAATTTTTAATGAATTGTTTTCCCAAAACAAATCCGAAATTCCTAAAAAAAAGCTAATGATTTTAAAATCCCACTCTAATAGGTTCTAATGACCCTAACACATTAATTATATTTAGCATAAGTGAGAACATGACAAAGGCCAAACCGGTACGAAATTAAACATGACAGTAACCAAAATATACGCAAAACAACACTCAATCATACAAATATAGAAAAGAAAATAAAATTCCAAAAGGCATACCTTTTTGTAAACGATATTCCATGCAAACTTATGGAGAAGAGGGATTCGGTCTAGAGAAAGAGCTTGAATTTTCTAAGAGAGGGGTTCTCCCCTTCTTCTCCTCCCTTTTTTTTTTTGGATGGTGGGATGAGAGGGTATTTATAGGAGAATGGGATAGGAGGTTAGGTGAGGTTAGGTGAGGTTAGGTGAGGTTAGGTAAGGTTAGGTGAGGTTAGGTGGTTAGGTGAGGTTAGGTGAGGTTAGGTGAGGTTTGGATGGTTAGGATGAGAGGAGAGGTTAGGTGAGGTTTGGGTGGTTAGGATGAGAGGAGAGGTTAGGTGATTTTGGATGGTTAGACCCAGGTCAAGATCTGCCATTGATCTAACGATTTACGGAAATCGGGTCTCGGAATGGAATCAGGGTCCGGGCTATGAAGTGACCCTAGCTTATTTTGTCCCGATTGATGATCCGTAAAGTCAGATCAAGATATTAATGACCTAAAACATATAAATCAATGATAGAGGGGGTTCTCACATGGATTTAACACACTAAATTCACCAATCAGGGTATTTTTCAATTTTTCGGATCTAATCATCTCACCAGGTACATCTCTTTATCATTTTATTTTTTTCAAAAAATTTGAGGATGCATACTTTACCAATGAAATTCTACGGATCAATATATTAGGTTATTGTTGGTTAAAGTAAAGCAAAATGTGGGTGTCTACACTTACATGAAATCCTAGGATAATAAAATCCTCAACTTGAATTAAATAACTTCTCCTAAAACTGTTGAAACAGTCAATCCCGTCTAGGTCGGTGTCTTAGTCGAGTTAGGCATAAGTAGCTTAGCTTAGGTGCACCGAACTACGTCGACTCTGATCCTAGTGAGGCTTGGGTACGTAGGCAGCTTGAATGTCTGATGGCATACCAACCGCGAGTCGGCTCCACAACAAATTGTGGGGTTTTGTATATTAATTTTCTTGTAAATTCTTAATTAAATCACTTAGGACTTTCCCTGAAATTAGAATTCTAGGAGAACTTTTACTTAGATTGAATTCAAACAAATTAAGAAATCAAAATACACATTTGGGATTCATATTGAAATTAGATCATAGGATGCATGTCACATAGTTCGCACACTAACAAAGAGTTGAATGAGCCATTTAAAATAAATTTAAAAGAGTTAACTTTTGGAATCGAAGACTGATTATCAGGCAGGAATGGTGCATGTGGTGGATAATTTCCCATACCTTCCATTCTTGTAACCAGGTAGCGAGTCTAGATTTCTGGTTAATTATGGGTCCTAGATCCCGCATCTAGGTGGCGACTCTGTCAGCTTCTTTTGTGTGGAATTCGGATTGCCTTAGTAATCCCAAGTTCACATAAAAGACGAATTAAAATCAATACTAAAAGAGCACATGCCAATCGCGTGGGTACGAGAGACCAAGGGAGATCGTGGCGGCTCGGGTCCCACAGTGATTAACGCTTTGATTCTAGTTTGAAATCGATGTGGAATTTATAGATCTGCGATTCTTCTTTTGATTCTTGCTTTATTCCTATTTTAATTCAATGGTTTCCTTTTCAATTAATCGATTTCTTCATCTTTCTTAGCATCTGGAGGTTAATAGAAATCCGCGTGAGGTTATGTTGATGATATAAATATCGTACAGACATAAAATTGTTGCAAGTTCATTCCATTTTGCCTTCTATATCTAAATCTAGTGGCAGAATTTCCAAGATGTTTAGATCACTTTTGTAGTTAAAGAGCTTGATTGTTGTATTGTTCATTCCTTTTATTATTGTTCCCTTGGTCTTAATTGCTCATTAATCGATTATTGGGATGTTATCCATAATCCCCATGTGAGTTGTGGTTATATGCATCTATACTTAATCTCAAATGTTATGATAATAAGATGTGATTTCTTATTTGAATTGCTTTGTTGGGTTAAACTCCTTTTATCTTGGATTTTGGTGCTATAATGTTTTCAAGAGAAAATAGAGGAAGTCAAGGTGAATCTGCTATATAAGGATATGGTTTCATTGTTATCCGAATAGGTCATCATCATCATAGCTAAAAAAATTTATGAATGAGTATGATGGCATTGGTTTTCTGCATCAATTCAATTTGTAATTTCTGTTATATGGGCAGCTACAAAAATTTCTTGTGTTAATTTTGCAAAGGTTTTGGAGCTGAGTTCATGACATGTTGTTTACTTTCATGGTTGTTTTACTGAAATCCAAGGAGTGACTTGGTTTGGCAACCTAGAGGGGGGGTGAATAGGATGTTTATAAAACCTTTACCTTTTAAAAACTTTTCCTAAGATTTCACCCAAGACTTATCCCTTGTTTAATTAAGTTTGAAATAGTTAAACTTAAACAATATTACAAATTAATATAAGTTCAAAACACTTGTTTATTATCAAACTTAATTAGGTAATTTTAATAGCTTAGTTAGCAAGGTTAATATATTTAGGTTGATTATCAATGCTAACTACTCACTCAATTTTATGCACAAATAATCAAATAAGAGAGTGAGAGGGAGTGAGAGAAATACCAATCACACAAGTGACATAGAGATTTATAGTGGTTCGGCAAACGGCCTACTCCACTCTTCTCAAGGTCGAACTTGAGGATTTCTACTATTGAGACCTCCACGACGCCCGGCTCCAAGGCTTTTACAATCCAAGGGAATTAAATAAGGATTCCCTTCCACCTTTACAATGACTCTCCTTCTCCGCCGAGTTCTAAGCGCTTCACCCAGGGGAATTAAAAACAACGGATGCCCTTGCCACCGATTGAATAAAGAAGAAGATAAACGCTTTGCCTCTATGTAGGCTACAATGCAAGTTGAAGCTCCAAGGATGCTCTCAAGAATAAATAAGTTTAAGCCTAAACCAATCTCAAATGATTTTTCCAAAATCAAGGCACCATGGATTGGTGAGAAATATTAACCCAAAAATGGTTGCAAATAAGTTTCTAGGGTTTGTTAAGGTTAGAACATGTTCATCAAATCTTTTGAACCCATACAATGGGTATATATAAGTTCCCAACACAATATTACCGTTTTAGGGGCAAAACAACAATTTTCAGGTCAAACAGTAAACTAGCCGTTGGTCCTCCAACGGCTATAATTTTTGAGTTCGTAGTGTTATCGGAGTTCCGAGAACCATTCTCGGAGCTCCGAAAAATTCTCGGAGTTCTGAGACAAATTCTCAGAGTTCCGAGAGAACGGCCAGAAGTTGGAAAATACTACTGGACCATTTCTCGGAGTTCCGAGACATATCCTCGGAGTTCCGAGAAAATGGCCAGAAATTGAAATTTCATTCCCTGGACCATTTCTCGGAGTTCCGAGCTCAGAGCTCCGAGAAAAATCTCGGAGTTCCGAGAAGCCTATGAACAGCAAGATATTCCTGTTTTTAGAGCTGTTTTGTTTTAGGCTTTTGGAACTCAATTTTATCATGTTAAATGGAATGTCATGAGAGTTCCACAATGATGGAACACCACATGGTCATTCAGTAATCCAATTAGGCTCTAAGGGTGTGTTGTAGTCTCTTTGAAAAACATGATTTTTCACTAGTTTAGGGGTTTAAAACAATGTGCCTTGACAAGAGGAAATGCAAGAGAGATAGGAATACATTCTACCATTTCTATCACTCTCTTGAACTCTTTTCTTGAGCTGGGATCTTTTATGGTTGAGCTTCCAAGCTTGACATCTTCAAGTTGTAGTACAAGCTCCTTGATCCTTTGCATTAGGTTCTTGATCCTCCAGCGTTGGCCTTCATAAACTTCTCTGTATGTTCAATGCTTGATATGGATGATGTTGAGCTTCTCCTTGGTGGATCCTCCAAGGTGTGATTTGTCCAAGAATGCTCTAGCTCCTTTGTCCATTGGTTGGTTCATCTTCAGGCATAGGCCAACAAGGTGTGTGCTAGTATGATTTGACTTGTGTAGGACCTGTCTAAAGCACAACACTCAAGGCAAATAATTAGTCCATAAATAACTAATCAATTTGCGTTTGTTAATCATCAAAACAAGGTGATTGAGTGAACCCATGGGGAACCCTTGGGCTAACATTTACTATTATAAAAAAATATGATAAGACTTATGGAAATCTGTAGGTGTGCATCCTTTTGTTGTGTTGTGATTCGTTGATCTTATGTTTGGTAATTGGAGCGATCAGCGTCATAAATTCAAATGAAGTCCATAAGTCCAAGCCATGCATTATTAGTCTGCCAGACCAAGAGCCCCGTGTCCATATATATGTGCCATGTTCCTAGTAGGGTTAGCAAAGCTTTGACAAGGTAGTCCTTATATGACTTCCTTGGACAGCCTTGGGTCTTTAAATGGTGATAATAAAGTTTATATCATTTTCTCTTACTAACTAAGTGTCTGACCCACTTCTATTCAGTTAATTACCTATGAAGAGCATGGATATGCTTCATTATAGACATCGTAATATTGAGTGCATGCATGTGCATGAGTGTATAAATATGTACCTGTGTGTACATTGAGAATGGCTCTGTGTGGGACTGCATCTGTGTCTATGACTATGTATCTGTGTAATAGATGTATGTATGTGTGTATCCATGTGCAGATGATTGTGAGATAGTCTTCCAGATTACCTTCTTGTATGCCAAATTCAGTATTATGATATTATCATATTATGGCCAGGGCTTTGCTTGCTGATTTTGATTTGGGTAGAGTGCGCATTATCCATAGCTTTCCTAATTTGACTCCGCACCCATTTAAATTGAGGTGAAAGGGCATGGTTGCTAGCAAGACAGCTTATTCACCTTCGTTTGGCCACTGTTTTGTGTTACAAAGACAGCTCATTCACCTACATTTCAGCCCCTGTTTTGTGTTACAAAGACAACTCATTTACCTACATTTCAGCTATGTTTTCTGTGTCACAAAGCCAGTCCCTGTTTTGCATTAAATTCAGCCCCTATGGGTGTGTAAGTGAATGTGTACATGAGCGTATAGGTGTGCATGTAATGATGTGTGCAGATGAGTGTTTCGAGTTTATAATTCAGTTTACTGTTAGTACAGTACAAGCTTTGTTTCGTACATGTATTCATTTAACTAGTGTACAGTGGAACCAAGAGTTGATTTCTTTCTAAGAAAAAAAAAAATTTTAGAAGTTCTGATGATTTATAGCTAGAAGTGTGAGTGGTGTGACTGTGTTGAACTGGTGAGAAAATGATAGTTTGTTTTTCATATTTTTTCATATTTCAATTAGTTTATGTGGATTTGAGGTTTCAATTAATTAGATAATTTGTAAAAGTTTACAAAGAACGTAATTTGCTTTATATTCATGGAATTTGAAATTTTATAAAGTGAGTAATAGGGAATAAATGATTTGGCCTTTTTAGAACATTATTGAAAGAATTTGTCATTCATATGCCTTTATACTCACATGTGTTCCATTCAAACCTGTTTTAGTCTAAATATGTATTTGTTTGTAATGTTTAGTGCGAACTTGTTTCAACTGTATTGGCTAGGAGTATAAAAGTAGTCTCTTATGGCTGGGTTAATAAGAAAAGGCAAGATACCTTGTCGTTGTGGAGGAATGGTTGTAGGGGTAGTTTTTCATGACTGTGCTGATAAGAAAAAGTAAGATGCATGATAATTGAGGTTACTATTGTAATGTTATGTTGGTACATGAACTTTCATGATTTTTTTTGTTTTAGTTCATATTTTCACATTTTCAATTTTCATGTATGTCATTATGTGTTAAAAATTGATTTCTTTTGTATATGTTCAAATAACAATTATGAAATGTGGTTGTAGGCTTTAATTTTATCTTGAATAGGTCTATAACTAGATATGTCTGCGTGTAGGTGCATCTATATATGTGAGTGTATACTTGTGAAAGATTGGGAAAAAGTGTGTAAATGTATGAGTGTTTACATGTGTTAAGAGTCATAATATCATGTCAGTACCCGTTCTTCACTCTTATTTTTGAGACCCTATTAATTACACAAATTTGGATTTTTAATTGTCTTGCAAATAGATTGACAGTTATTTTGGCAAAATGATTTAGCAGTAAAGGAGGATTTTGGTTTTTGGTATAGTTACCGGGACAAGTAGTGCCCATTTTGGCACTATTAGTAGGAAATATTGGCTTTGTTTAATTTCTGTAATCACATGGGTTCAGTCCAAATGCTTGTACATATATACTATATGGTTGGAAAGACTATAGAGTAAGATATAGCTTATTTTCTTTGGTGATAAGTTGTTGAGTCGCATGAGCAGATGGTATGATGGGGTAATGTGAACCCAGTTAAATATCATATTGATTTGGCAGCTATTCTTATTTGTAAAATGATGACATGGAGATACTCGATGTCATTCAACCATTAATCACTGCTATGGAAGTGGTTATTTTGTTCTGAGGCTCGCAGTGATGTTTTATGATGTTAACCAAGGGCTAAATTTTGATGCACAGCTTTTAAATGAGAAATTAGTATGGTTCATCATTCATAATTGTTTTGTAAGCATAGTTGTTGCTTATGTTTTGACAATGATATCACTCCAGTTTACAAAGCCATACTAGATCATGATAGTTGTGTAGCATTAGATTGCTTTTGCTGTAGCAGTGAGTTGTTTATAGCTTTAAGAAAATAGTATCATTCATAGTATGCTCTTATTATTTGGATTATATATAATTCATATGCCAGGCAATGATGGCGATAGTCGGAGCCTCCCATTTTAGAGAGACAAGTTGTGTCTCTATAGAAAAAGGCCCATCCTTGGGGGACTTGCTCAGTCCAAGTAGTGTTACCCTCCTTTGTATAGTAGACTTTACTAGTCTTTTAGACACCGGTAGAAATTGGACCTCTGCTAGGAGATATACTTTGTCTCGTTAGGCACTCCTCCTCTGGAGACATGCCTTGTTTAGAATCTATCCTTAGGGAATATACCTTTGTAGAAAGTTAGCTCATAGGAGGCTTGCTCAGCCTCGTTGCTTAGAACCTCCCCTACTTGTACCCTTGCTAGTTAAAGACCAACTCAGTCTATTAGTTGCCCTGCCTATTCATTGCAAGGGCGATGATAGGGATACTTGGAGTCCGCCTTTGTGCATAAGAGGCATGCCCCCCCTCATTTATAGAGCCCGTATTTGGAGACAAGCCTGGTCTCATTTAGAGAGTTTCTTCTTTAGGAGGCTTATCCAGCCTCATGTTAGAGTCTCCCCCTCCTTCTGGAGCGAGTCTTTGACTCCTTTGTTCTTTTGGAAGTAGTGATTAGAGAGTCTTTGACTCATTCTCCTTTTAGATAGTGTTATTAGAGAGTCTCTCACTCATTTGTCCTTATTAGAGAGTCTTTGACTCATTTGTCCTTTTAGTATTATTAGGAGTCTTTGACTCGTTTGTCCTTTTGGTGGCTTTATTAGAGAGTCTTTGACGCATTTGTTCCTTTAGTACTCTTTTCTAAAGAGTCTTTGACTCATTCATCCTCTGTTTTGGTAGTTTTATTAGAGAGTCTTTGACTCATTCTTTTGGTGGTTTCATTAGAGAGTCTTTGACTCATTCGTCCTTTAGGTGCTATTATTAGAGAGTCTTTGACTCGTTCATCTTTGTGGTGGCATTATTAGAGAGTCTTTGACTCATTTATCCTTTTTAGTGGTATTATTAGAAAGTCCTTGACTCATTTGTCCTTTTAGGAGTATTATTAGAGAGCCTTTGACTCATTCATTCTTTTGTTGGTATTATTAGAGTCTTTTACTCATTTACCTTCGCTTTTGATAGTGTTATTAGTTGGGAGTTTCTCCTTAGTGTTGTCGTCGTTCTTTTTTATTAGAGACTAGCACAGTCTCATTAGAGCTTTGCCTCCTGAGGTTCTTTTATTTCCTTGCCTTTGGCATTAGATTACCGAGTTTATGGGTTTCCCCTATTTGCCCTAGGGTTTGACCCTAGGGTGTTGCTTTGTGTATTCCCTTAGGTCTTTGACCAAAAGGGTGAAAACCTTTAAAAATCCAAAAAAATATTGGAAAAGCTTTAAAATCTAAAAATCATCGAAACATTTAAAACTCAAAAACATTAGAAATTTAAAACATAAAAAATATTTGAAAACCTTAAAAAAGCCTAAAGTATTGAGTGTTTTAGAAGTAGTAATTAGGAAAGTTCGTTTCGAACTACGTTGGCTTGATCCTCTTTCACGAGGTACGTAGTACAGCTTGGGATCCATATCCCAAGTCCAGCCAAACTTTTGTAAATAGAATTTTAAATCTTTTTGAATAAGCAACTTTAAAACCTTGATTTAGAAAAGATCTTCCTCTAGAGTTAGGACTTTGTCCTAGATAGAGAGTTTTAGAGTTAGGGGTTTGTCTTTGATTTTAGTCTTTGATTTGTTATGTGCTTGTTTGTGTTTATTTTAGAGTTAAGGGTTTATCCTAGAGTTATAGGAACACCTCTGTCCGGTCAGTTGGCGATCCACATCGCCGAGTGACGACTAGAATAGGATATGTTAGTCCACCCTTTGTTTTCCTCAGGGAACACAGCCTAGTTACACATAGGTTGTAGGAATCACTTGCATTTAGTTAGGGCATATAGGGTGTCCTAAAATCTGCAATTCACTGGAATTTAAATAATCGCTCAAGAAGCTTTAATAACTAGTCTGGTCTTTTAGATCGAGTCTAGGATAGAGGTCTAGGTGTCTTAGACATCATAGCTTAGAATAGACACGAAGAACTACGTTGCTCTGATTCTTAGGGAGGCGGGGATACGTAGGCTTCTTTGGATGAATATCAGACCATCTGAGGACTCGGGCTTAATCGTTAGAGTCTTAGGATTTTTTATGTCATGTGTTTTGCTATGTTTTCTTACTTTCATGCGCAGACCTTATACCTTTAGATGTAGCATGCATATGTTTGTGCACCAGAACTTAGACACCATTTAGGTATGTCACTTATAACATAGCTGTGCTTAGGCGACACATCTTTCATTTTATTTTATGTATGTTTATGATTTCATCCCCGAGTCACGCATGATTAGGTAGACGTTCACTCGGGGATATTTGTTCCCATTTCACATGATTTTTACCCAAAATTCTTTGGAGTTAATGAAAATGGCATAAGAGACTAAGTGCTTGCACTCGGACGAATTGGGGGTGCTCTTCGGTCCTTCTCCATTCCTAATCAGACACAAGCCCATATATATTTCTGGTTATCCATTGCACAGAGGATTTGATTTTGGGGTTCCATGGCCTATCCATGGATGGCGACTCTGAGTTTATTTTAGGTACGTCTTGGTTTCGAGCCTTGGCTCCAGATCAAGATGTATCTCTTTCTTGTTATCTCGCCACTCGTGCTATGCTATGAGGGTGGCATCCGTTTCGAGAGTTCCTTGTCAGAGCTCTCCTTCACATCGTGGATGATCCTAGAGGATGTAGGGACTCATTTCCTCACCATCTCTCAGATCGGGGTCCACAAAATGTTGCTTTATTCTTAACGTTCTTACATTTGTAGGCTTTGTGTACTGAAATACTTATAGCTGCTCTCTTTTGAAATTTGATGGATACATTATGATCTCCACTTAAATGTCAAATCGTTAAACTATTATTAATTTACAGTAGTTGTATGCTTATTATTTAAGATATTAATCTCAACTGTTAATCATGTACAAGTGATCAGACATGAGGAAACGCAATCTCACTATGCCACCCTCACATTCTCAGGCCCAAGATTCACATGATGATTGCCAGGCACGAGAGCGGGATGACCAGGCCGAGGATCTGGATGATCAGGCCGAGCACTTGCATACGCAGCCCTCCTCTGTTCCTGAGACACATGATGTTGCTACCTCATCAAGGAGGACACACGGTCCCACTTTCTGCAAAGATACATGGGGACGCCCTAAGAGTCAAAGGAAGAGAGTAGAGTTTAATAAATTTGGACAACCTGTAAGAAAAATAGGGAAAAAATTTACAAATTTCTTGAGCACTGTAGCAAGACTTGGGAAGAAGTTACCAATTGACCAATTCGACTGGAGGCAAGTGCATAACGAACAGAAAGAAGATGCGTGGGAAGTGTTCAGGTACGATGAAAATGAATTGTATTCTTAACTTCTTACATGTTAGTTTAGGAAGCTAGTATTATTTTGATTTTAAATTTTGTTATAATTCCATAGTATGAAAGGCTTCTTACATGTCAATTTAGGATTATTATGATGTCGATGAGATGCATAAGAGTTGGACGCTGAGTAATATCGGTACAAAATGGAAAGATTGAAAGTGTTATTTGAAACGTAATTACTTCGATCCTGGTCTCCTATGCACGGATGATAGAGTAATCAATTCGCAGTGGGAGGGTCTCTGCACCCATTGGCAATCATCGCTTGGTCAGGTAAAATGCAATCTTATTTTGGTTTTAACATTATTATAAAAAAATTAACATTATTATATTTGGTTGCTAATTTCAGAAGAGCAGTAAAACGAACAAGCTTAATCGATCCAAACAAAGCATTATACACACTGCAGGGAGTCAGAGCTTCTCATGTAAACGCTGTGATGTGGTAATTTCATGAAATTTTAATTTAATTCATCATTTATATACCAGTTTTGACATGATAAAATTGTTTCCGTGTTGACAGGAGAAAGAAAATGGTGGCAAGGTTCTTACCCGCCCTGAAATGTTCAAGATTACCCATACAAAGAAAAATGGGAAGGCTGTTGATAAAGCATCAAAGGATCTGATGGTATGTTATTATATATAATGTTCAAATTCTATATGCTATTTTTTTGTTTATTTGTCCGGTTTTATGTTAAGCTTTATTTATTTTGTTTTTTTTTCCATTTTCAGAAAAAATTCGAATAGTACGAGATTGAGTATCCTGAGTCTTCCACTAGCAACATTGCTACTTCCAGGGATGACGTCTTTGCCCATTTCATGGGATCAAAGAGATGTGGCAGGAGGTGGCAGGGTACGACTGATGGGGTTTGGTACGACCCCAACTGATTGTTTTGGGCCATTACCGAATCACATGGATTATCGGAGAATGATTGAAGAAGAGAGAAATGATAACGAACAAATTAGGGAGGATTTTTGCCAATTTAAGGAGGAGATGACCCAACAGATGCAGGATTTCATGTCAAATTTCAATCGTAGCCAGGTAATGTTTGAAATTATGTTGGATACAAGATACAAATCTGTAAAATGAGATTTTTGACATAACGTTTCTATTTTGTAATAATTTTAGAATACTGCTGAGGCAACTCCATCATGAGATGTGACTTCGCCCTGCAAGTCACCCATCTTGCTCCTCCACAGAGGTATAACTGATTTTAAGTTTTCATGTTCTTAATTCCAATACTTCACTGCTATCATTGACTGTGTAATTTGCAAGTTTTCATTTCCTTAATGTTGCCTAGGTTGTTTTGATGAGCTTGTCACGACCAGGGGTTGAATTGGCCAAAGGACTTCTTGTGAGCAAAGATCTGACGATGATAGTTGATGGCACACCGATTGGATACGGATTCTCTCTTGTTAGTATCTGGGTTATAATAGTGGGCGATGAACTTTTGGTAAGACCATCAGGACGGGCCAAAACGATTAGAGATGTGACAGGAGGACATGTCATTTGGCCATCTTTCTGTGTATGTTTATGATACAATTTTGGTTTTTAATATATTTTTTTATCATACATTTACTAATCCGTTTCTTGTTCTTCTTTTTTGGTTTACTTTCTTTGCAGGTTAAACAAGCACCGAGCAATTAAGTTACTTTTATGTTTTTTGTACCTTTCTGTAGTTATGGACTTGGATCTTAACTATTTTTTGTAGTTACAGATGATGAGTGACATCATCATTGGGGACATGCTAAACTATAGATAATCTTCATGTGAATAGTCGTTGGGACATGCTATTGGTTTGTATCCAATTCCAAATTTTTTTGTGGACGAGATAGCTAATGGATGATTTTGCTGATGGTCATATTATTTTTGCTTGATGATTTTTATATCTTAAGTGTGCATAAATATGGAGGTTGATATGAACTACTGATCAGGTAGCAAAGGGATAGGAATTGCATTCAGCATTGCTTATTCTTTTGTTTCCTTGTTGATGTAATTTTTCTTTAGTTTCTTTGATGATGCACCTTTTATAGTAGAGTTTTTGGTTTTGATGCTTTGATTTTCGATGGCTACCTAATACGAGGCCCTCTGTACCGGTGCAAGGGAGAAGTTGTCAAGTTGTGGATGGGTCATGAGTCAAGAGTTGACAAGTGTTGCTCACTTTCCCTGGAGACACGAGATCTACGATGAGAAAGGTAGTTCCCATCTATTAGCATTTGATATAAAAATGCTGAGATAGATAGTTCCCATATATTAGCATTCTCTCACTTTCGTTCTTTTCTTCTTTGTTGTATGATCCCACTAAAACTTTCTTTTAATGCTTGCAGAAATTTGTGTCTGTAGAGAGCTTAGGATTTAGACCTAGTACTTTGAACTATTTCCTTCACAAAGGTATGTAACTTGAATAATAAAGCTTTTCATTTCCTTTTATTCTTTGAGGGTGTTGGGCTTTTATTTTGTAGTGGGTTTATGTCTACCTTATGCTCTGTTTATCTCCCTTTGTTTGATTATGTTTACATGAATGCATCTACGTGTACATTTCAAAAAAAAATATGAATGCATCTATGTGTTTCTATGTATGTCAGTACATGCATATATTTTTCTGTGCATACATAAGTGTAGTGTCTGATTTTATCCAACGGTTGGAACCTGTTGGGGGTAAAATCGGTATACACGGTACCGACCCTCAAAACTATCCTCCGGCGCCCTTCTAGATCAATTCAAACCCCACAAGTAACACTCACTAGCAAACGTGACAAAATCCCCTCAACATTTCTCCTTAGCTCGTTGCCGAATTTCAAAGGGAGAAACACTATTGTGGGGATCTCGCTCCCAAACGATTAATCCGGACGGCCGTTATACGTAAGGCGCGACTTTTGAATTCAAAACATCCCGCCTAAGCCACTATCCAAGATCTCCGCCCAGAATCACAGGAAATCATATCTCCATGATCTCCTTCTCCATCCATCACGGTCCACGTAGGATAAATTAAAGGCCTAATTGATATCTCCAAGATCGTGGGTCTCCTCCCCTATAAAAAGGGGTCTACACACTCAAGCAAAGGCATTCCATTCTCCTTTTCCTCCTTTGGTCTGGTAACTTGATTTGACCCTCTCCCATTCCCCGTCCATTGTCTGTGATTGCCTATCTCTGACTTGAGTGTCAAAGTGGTCGTCTGGAGCCACAACTCCGGGCCCACTGACGCTTTCTCTCTGAGTGCAGGATTACAAGTTCTGTGAAGCTAGTTTGTGCAGTCAGATTTTGGGCGTCATCAGATTGGCGACATCCGCGGGAACGATGCCAAAGTCGAAAGCTACCTTCCAACCTAACGGTGGAATGGTTACGAGGAGTCAAGCAAGTCAACGAGACAACGAGCCGCCGGAGGAGATGGGAGAAATAGTTGGTTCTGGCGACGCTCCTGTAACTATGACCGTATTCAACCAGCTCACACAACAACTTCGAAGTGTCGCGGCCGCCCTCCAACAAGTACTCCAAAGGATCCCTCCCCAACCGACGGCGCCACCTCCGCCTATAAATCCACCGGGAGAAGGAATTCTTCCCGCCGAGATTTCAGAGGAGCAAGGATCCTCAGAAGGATGAAATCCTCGGAGTCAAAGACCCCGCCAGTATCAACATGGGTCTGCCTCAATCACCAGCCCGCCACCCGACCATCGCCGTGATAGTCGACATCGAAGAGGCAATGACCTAATGGTGGAGCCAACGAATCTAGTACATCGGGTCGATGATCGGGATACCTCTGCCAAGAGAAAGTCCTACAAGAAACAATCAAGCAGAAGAAAACCCCACCAGCATGGTCGATCTCCAGTGTCAGATAAGATAACTCCAACAGCAAATGAAGGCGCCCTGCGACCCGGACCTCCTAGCGAAGGGGGATAGCGAAATCACTTCTCCATTCGTTCCAAGAATCTCCAATGCGATCGTTGCTATGAATTCTGACATGCCTCGGTTAGATCTCTATGACAGATCATCTGACCCTCTTGAGTTTCTCTGAGCTTACCGCCGTGAGATGGTAATCAGAAATGCTTCAGACACCACGATGTGCAAGGCCTTTTCCGCCTACCTAAAGAAAGACGCTAGCAACCGGTAAAGTCAGTTAAGGCCCAACTCCATCGAGTCATTCCACGAACTGGGAAAGGAGTTTGTCGCTTATTTCGTTAACAGTCGGCCCCGAAAGAAGCCGGCCGATGCTCTTCTAACTTTACGGCAAGGAAAGGACGAAACACTACAGAAGTTCATCAGTCGGTTCCAAGTGGAACTCCACCAAATTAACAAACTGAACTTTGATATGGTCTGCGCCGCGCTTTGCCATGCCATCCGAGATAGAGATATGAAAGTAGCCTTGAATGTGAATCCTCCTTATGACCTCCAAGAACTCATGGCCACTGCGGATAGATACATCAATAATGAGGAATCATTTGCCATGGAAAGGGAGTTAGAGAACACCTGAGGAAATGAAAAGCGGAAAGACGATTCTAGGGCGCTACCGAGTCATAAGCAGGTAAGACACAATGATTGATATAATCGTCGCGCTCCAAATCCCCAGTTTGAAAGTGTCAACTACACTCCATTGAACAACACCATCTCAAATATCCTGTACGAAATCCGCGATAAAGAGCCCATACACTGGCCCGAAAGAATGAGAAACTCGGGAAAAGGAAAAAACTCTAGTAAATATTGTCATTTTCACCAAGATCATGGGCACACCACCGACAATTGTTATCATCTTAAGAATGAAATTGAAAAGCTCGTGGAACTTGGTTGGATTGATCATTACCTTCAAAACCCCCAAAGGACCCAGCAACGTCCCAGATCCGAAATTCACCGGCTAGACGAACATTGTCGCTCACCCAGCCACCGGGCGGAAAGTAGTAGGCAAAGAGCTTTGGACCGAGAGGAAGCACCTAAGATCACCAGAAATATCGACACCATCACGATGGTCCGGCATCGGGAGGGCCGACCGAGGAAGGACGCGCCCTCTATGCGGGACAAATCAACTCCGTAGAAAATCCCTCCAAGAAGTCGAGGTCGGATCCGAGTCCCAGTGTACCCATCACCTTTACCGAAGCAGATTATGGAACGATAGATCGACAGCATGATGAAGCTATGGTAGTCTGACTCACCATCGCCAACTTTAACGTAGGTCGAATCTTGGTAGACACTGGAAGCTCGGTCAATGTCCTCCATCAAGACGCCTTCACCAAAATGGACATCAGTAGTGATAGGCTAGAGCCTGTTGACTGGTCCATCTTCAGATTCTCCGGAGGAAAAATCAAGGTACGCGGGAAAATCAAACTCCTTGTAACATTTGGAGCTCACCCAATCCAACGCACCATCATGCAAACCTTCGTGATAGTTTGCGTCCCTTCCACTTATAATGGAATCATTGGAAGGCTTGCGCTGAACGAACTGGGGGCAGTGGTTTCCACGGCCCATTTGAAAATAAACTTTCCCACAAAACTCAGCTTCGGGGAAGTTATCGGCGACCAGGAAAAAGCTCGCGAATGCAACGTCGCCCTACTAAAAAAGAAAAAAGGCTTCCAAAGAAACCTTCTCCATTGGTGGTCCCGACCCTCGAGTTGAGGTAAAGCAGAGAGAACCGGTCGAGGAGCTCACGAAAATTCCTCTGTTCCCCGGTTCCGACAAACAAACCGTCCAGATAGGTTCCCTCCTGTCAGGTAAGCTTAAAACTGACCTTGTAGATTTCTTAAAGACTAACTCGGATATCTTAGACTGGTCCGCCTCTTACATGCAGGGAATTCCCTCAGATGTAGCAGTTCACAAGCTGAACGTAGACCCTAACTCCAAGCCAGTCAAGCAAAAGAAACGCAATTTCTCCACCGAAAGACAAAAGCACATCAAGGAAGAAGTAGACAAACTCCTCGATGCCAAATTCATCAGAGAAATTCGCTACCCAGAGTGGCTTGCCAATGTCGTGATGGTCAGGAAATCCAACAGCAAGTGGCGAATCTGCATAGATTTCACGGATCTCAACAAAGCATGCCCCAAGGATTGCTATCCGTTACCAAGGATCGATCACCTCATTGATCCCACCGCCGAACACGAGATGCTAAGCTTCATGGATGCATTCTCCGGCTATAACCAGATCCAGATGTACGGTCCCGACATTCCAAAAACCTCCTTCGTCACCGACCAAGGGTTGTCTTTTACGAGGTCATGCCTTTCGGCCTCAAAAATGCTGGCGCCACGTACCAACATCTCGTCAATAAATTTTTGCTGAACATATTGGGAGGAACATGGAAGTATATGTTGATGACATGCTCATCAAAAGTCTCAAAGCACAGAGCCACATCGCCGACCTTGAAGAGGCCTTCGCCGTACTCCGCCGAAACCGAATGAAGTTGAACCCCGCCAAGTGTGCCTTTGGGGTTACCTCCAAAAAATTCCTAGGTTTCATGGTCAGCCAGCGAGGAATTGAGGCCAATCCCGAAAAAATAAAAGCACTACTAGAAATGACAGCGCCGAAGGAAGTCAGAGATGTACAAAGACTCATAGGCAGAATCGCGGCCCTCGGCAGGTTCATGTCTAAATCTGCCGAAAGGTGCCTGCCCTTCTTCAAAACTCTCCGAAGCATGAAAGACATTCAATGGACAGAGGAATGTCAGACGGCCTTCGACCAACTAAAGGAATATCTCCAAGCATTTCCGTTACTCTCAAAGCCGGTACTGGGGGAAGATTTGTACCTATACCTAGCTGTTGGACCCGCCGCAGTAAGCTCTGTACTTGTTCTGCAGGAAGGAAAAACGGAGCAACCCATTTACTATGTCAGTAGAGTGCTCCATGACGCTGAAATGCAATACCAGGAGACTGAAAAATTCGCCTTTACTGTCGTCCTATCAGCGAGAAAGCTATGTCCGTATTTTCATGCTCATACCGTTACCGTCCTCACCTACCAACTTCTTCGAAAGATATTGCAGAAGCCCGACACTTCAGGACGTCTAATTAATTGGGCAGCTGAATTAGGCGAGTTCGACATCCAGATAAAACCCCGTCCAGTGATCAAGTCCCAGGTGCTTGCAGATTTTATTGTCGAGCGGACAGTACAGATGGAGGAACCCGAAGAGCTAGGTCTTCCAGCCAAAGAACTGACCTTGAACCAGCGGGACCAAGATCCACTGTGGATGTTATACGTGGATGGATCCTCCAACGCTGGGGGCAGTGGTGCTGACCTGGTCATAACAGCACCAGACAATTTCCTCGTTGAGTACGCCCTACGACTAGATTTCATAGCATCCAATAACAAAGCAGAATACGAAGCTTTGATCGCTGGAATAGCTCTCGCCACCGAATGACGGGCGAGTCGGGTTAGGGTTCACAGTGATTCACAATTGGTGGTGAGCCAGGTTAATGGTTTCAGTGAAGCAAAAGAGGAGCGGATGATCAAATACCTGGAAAAGGTAAGGAAATCTCCGCCTTCGCAGAATTTCAGATAGTACATGTCTCCCGGACGTTGAATACCCGCGCCGATGCTCTCTCCAAGATGGCCTCGTCAGGATTGTTTGAA
Organism: Tasmannia lanceolata; assembly: GCF_043159265.1. Classification (NCBI taxonomy): domain Eukaryota; kingdom Viridiplantae; phylum Streptophyta; class Magnoliopsida; order Canellales; family Winteraceae; genus Tasmannia; species Tasmannia lanceolata. The sequence continues at coordinate 1,368,037 of NW_027518789.1, read as the reverse complement.
CCAGGAAACATCTACACCGAGATCCTCCCCCAACCTAGCGTTGAGAAAGAGGAAATCCTACAACTCAACGAGGAACCTAGTTGAATGGATCCTATAGTACGATACTTGAAAGACGGTGTCTTACCTTCGGATAGAAAGGAAGCTCGACGCCTGGTTGCCAAGGCCGCCCATTACATCTTCGATGGACAGGAGTTGTACAAGCAGTCCTTTTCACGGCCATTACTGAAATGTCTCCGACCCTCCGCTGCGGAACTCGCCATGAGAGAAGTCCATGAAGGAATCTGTGGCGATCATTCAGGCGAAAAGGTGTTAGCTCACAAGATCCTCTGCCGAGGTTTCTTCTGGCCGACTCTCCAGCAAGACACCTCTGATTTTGTCAGAAAATACAAACAATGCCAGAAGTTCGCTACCGTACCTCGTCTCCCTGCAGTTCCCTACAAACCCATCTCCAATCCGGTCCCGTTCGCCATATGGGGATGGATATGTTAGGGCCTTTTCCAAACTCGACCAAAGGGCACCGAATGATGTATGTCGCCATTGACTACTTCACCAAATGGGTCGAGGCCAAAGCAGTGAAGAAGATTACTTCCAAAGAAACGAAAAACTTCTTCTATCATGATATCATTAGTAGGTTCAGTATTCCACGGGTCCTCGTGACCGACAACGGAACCCAATTTGCGAGCAGACGGTTCAAGGACTTTTGCAAAAAACTCAGTATCGAACAACGGTTCACCTCAGTCGGCCATCCACAAGCCAACGGACAGGTTGAAGTAACCAATCGAACTCTCTTATAGGGGTTGAAGAAACGCGCAGAAAACGCCCGGGGCTTATAGGCAGAGGTTATACCCAATCTCCTCTAGGCCTATCGAACCACCCCCACGACCGCAACGGGAGAGTCACCATTCAGCCTCGCCTCTGGGTTACACGCGATGATACCCATTGAGATTGGAGCCCACTCTCCGAGGCTTGAACCATACAATAAGAGGGTCAATCCTAGCCACCTAAGGAGCAGTCTTGACCTTGTAGAAGAAACTAGAGAAAAGGCCCGAGTCAGGATGGCCGCGTATCAACATAGAGTCTCCTGATACTACAACTCCAAGATGAAGGACAGAGCAATAAGAGCGGGCGACTTGGTGCTACGTCGATCCAAAGTCTCCGACCCTCGCAACTCGGGAAAATTGGCTCCCACTTGGGAGGGACCCTATCGCGTATCCCGCACTCTCCAGCCATGATCGTATCAATTGGAAGACTTGGAGGGTAGCCCCATCCCCGCACTTGGCATATTTCAAACCTAACGAAATTCTACCAGTAGGCAAGAATGTAGTTTGTTTTCATTTCCTTATTTCCAACAAATCTATGTCTTTGTTTCTTTTCTTTGTGATGTTGCAGACATGTAATCGTTCCCTTCAAATAATGAAATCTCCTTTTCGAACATCCGTCCACGAAAGAGATTACTCCTCAGCATTAATAAATCTCCAAACCGAACAAGCTACGAACAATGGATAAAAGATATGACCCATAAACCGGTGCCCAAAGAGGCTCGGTAGAGAGTCTATCTACTTAAAAGATATGACCCATAAACCGGTGCCCAAAGAGGCTCGGTAGAGAGTCGATCTACTTAAAAGATATGACCCATAAACCGGTGCCCAAAGAGGCTCGGTAGAGTCTATCTACGTAAAAGATGTGACCCATAAACCGCTGCCCAAAGAGGCTCAGTAGAGAGTCTATCTACTTAAAAAGATATGACCCATAAACCGGTGCCCAAAGAGGCTCGGTAGAGAGTCTATCTACGTAAAAGATGTGACCCATAAACCGCTGCCCAAAGAGGCTCGGTAGAGAGTCTATCTACTTAAATAGATATGAGCCAAAAACCAATATCAGAAAAAGCTCGGTAAAGAGTCTATCTGCTTCAAAAGATAAATCAATATCTTACAAGGATCACTAGAAAACCTACCATCACCAGTAAAAGATCAAAACATCTCAGATACATCACCCCAAATAAGGGTCGCCACAAAAGACAAACCCTTCTGCCCACACCAAAATAAAATTAAGTTTTTAAAGAACCAGTTCATGAGAAAAAAAACAAAAAGAAAATTACAAGGGCCCCGCCCTTAAACATCCTTCTCTGACCCTTCTACAGCAGAGGATACTACAACAGGCGGAATGGAGGATTCCACTCCAGGAGATGGAACCGCAAGGTTCGCCTCATTCACTTCAGTCGCCTCAGAATCCTCCCCTCGAAAAGTTTGGTCCCCGGTGGTCCCTCCAGCCTTTCGATGGGAAATGCAGAGTCTATGGCCTTAACCTGGTTTCGACAGTCAATGAACCCCTTCGCCTCAAATTCCAGGACATGAAGTGCCATATCCGTCTTATACTCTTGAGACTAGCGAAACTCAGGAATTGCCCTGGACCGGGTCTCTCCTACTTGCTGCGCGGCCTCATCCCGCACCTTCTGGAGGTTAGCACGGATCTCCTTTTCTCGGTTAAGTCCGTCCTTGACCCTCTGAAGCTCAGCCTGGGCATCTGTATGAAGCTTTTTCGCATCCACCAAGGACTCCTCAAACACTTTCCTACTCTTCTACTGAGAATCCGCATAATTCTTCACCTCCTTGGATGCGTGAGCATAGAGAGATTGGTACTTGTCCATGCACCGCGAGGCATGAGAACAAATATCTGACAACTGTAAGTAAAAAGAGAAAAGATAAATATTTGCAGAGCCTAAAGGACATTCGGGGAATTAAAAATAAAAGTGGACACCTTCTTCGCCAAGGCGACCATGTCCCAGCCCAAAGCGTAGTGCGAACACTTCTCCATCTCCGCCAAGTCTTTTGCCAAGACACTTGTCATCGCTATCTCTACAGCCACCCTTGGGTTACGAAGGGCAGAATCGTCGGTACCCACCTTCCAGTTAGGGTCAAAATAAGGCCCCTGTTGGGTCGCTTGGTCCTTTGAAAGGGTCACCAGCAGGAAAAGAGTTTGGCTCCCACCACAACCCTCGGCAGGGAAGGTCTCCGGAGTCACAACCGGGTCTTTGCCTTTAAGACCCTCCCCCTCTGCCGACTTACTCTTTTTACTAGGGCTCTTCTCCGGCAAATCCGCTTGCAACTTGCCATATACGGATTTCTCCGGAGAAGCAACCTCCTTGGACCCTACGGTCGAAACCGACCCTTTTCCAGCCTTGGCCGCCTGGCACTTCAAGGCTCTCTCCTGTTTCTGCCGAGCTACTTCCTCAACCTTCAATCTCCTCGCCTCCTCCATTGCCGAGGTAGATATATTAGGGCCCGAACTTTGCGCTGCTATTTCTGCAATAAAACTGGGAATGAGTCACAAATGCAACAAAAGGAAACAAATAGGAAAATGGGAAATGTGGGGAAAAGTAGAAGAAGGAAGTCACCGGACTGACTCTCGCCATTGCTTGTCTCATCGTCTTCATCATCCCGAACATCATCCTCCGAATCTACCACCACATTACTTAAACCAAATCGGACCAATACTTGTTCGGATTTAAAATCCCGAACATCGAACCTTTCCTTTCCTATTTCTATCCCCCTACCCACGACATCGTTGAAAACTAACTGACTCAATGTTCCTAAAGAAAATTTCAACCCTATCTTTTCTCCATTGGGCTCCCTCCAATCAAAAGGAAACCTCCAACCAGCCGACTGAGGAGATTTCACAAAAAAAAACTCGTTCTTCCACTGTTTAATGGAAGATGGAGCTCCGCCCATGATCATCAGCGTCCGTCGTTGCGCCACATCCACCCAACAATCCTTTAACTTGATAAGCTTTCATTATCGTGCTTTTCACCATATATGCCATGAGGCCCCTCCACCCGTTCGGATAAATCTGAGACGGAGCCAAGCCGAAAAAGTTTAAAAACTCTATCATAATCAGATGCATGGGGAAACAGGACGCCCGCCTCAATAACCTCCTTGTAAAAAGCCATCTCTCCCTCCACGTTACTGCTACACGCCCGTTCATCAGAAGTGGGAAGCCGGACTTCATAGTCATCCGGAATGTGATACTTCTCCCGCAATCGATTAAGGTCCGAAAGTTGAAGAATACCTATCGAACCCATAGCTACTTCAGGGCGATATACGCCGCCATGAGGCACTTGAGGCCTGTGAAGTTCCACAGATTCCTGGGTCAAAACCTTAGCCTGAACATCCATCGGTGCCGATCGTGAATTACTTCTATCCTCAAACATAGCAGCAATCACGGGGGCATCGCCGGGACAGACTCTGCCGCGCCCGAAGGCTCAATAGGGAGAATCGGATCAACCTCTTTCCTTGGACGTGGCGCTATCCTCTTCTGGGACCCTCCACTCCTTTCAATCATCATGCCACCATTAACTTTCTTGGCCCTAATATTACGCCTCTTTGCCGACGATTGCTCTGGTACGCTCTCCGCCTCCATTTCCGATGGGATCTGGGGAGAGGAGGATGATTCCTCCATTCCCATGGGCTCAATCGACCGGTTCTGTGAATATGTATTCTCCGACATACCTATTTTAAAGAAATGAAATGCAAAGATCGGATTGAGAAACGCGCCGGTGAAATTGGAGAGAAAGGTTGTGCAGCTCGCCGGAGAAGACAAACCAGTGCCGTTGGAAAAAGAAGAAATCGGGCCGGAAAACTTGAAATCTCCCAAAATCCCGACCAACGCAAGAGAACGAAGCAAAACGGAAAACTCCGACAGAGAAAGGGAAATGATTCACCGGAAAAGGGAACTTTACACCGAAAAATCCAACGGAATCTCACCGGAATAAAAGAAAGAGACGAAGAGAGAGAAAAAGAAATAAAAGTAAAAAATAAAATGGAAATGGGCAGGCTTTTACGAGACCCGCGGGCTGGAAACTCAAAAGTCACGTCCCTTTGACGTTAAACTACACGTGGCGTCCCGTGATCCACGCACGACTTTTGGGGGCGTTAAATACGTTGTTTCATCATCATTTTTTGAAGCGCCAAACTGAAAGGTCACGACCATTACACGTGTCTCCCCAAAGCACCCCTCGAAATGCGACAATAGACACTCCCGGGACAAAGTTTCTCCCGGTGCCGAACATCGTTTGGAGAACTCAGTCCCACAATACACTCAAGCTATGAGATATCCACATGAGATATCCACGCCAAGGTCAGAATATGTACGGGACCGAATATGCGATGCGTAAGCCATGACATTCGATTCCGACTATTATCAAACGACGTATGTGTCATACATTTGCAAGCGTCGGCCGCACATTGCTGTCGGTATTAAATAATACTGGAAGTTACAAGAAAAACAATAGAAATGACAAAGATTCTTTTATTCATGAGAAGGAAAGCCTCTACAAAAGTAGGGCTTCTAGGCCATTTACAAGAAAGAAATAACATCTAAGATTCCACAAAAAAAAGGAGTTTGAACCTAACAGTGCTAAAGTCATAGCCAAGGGAGCAATCATTCTACCGATTCTTCCTCCGGTTCTTCTTCGGGGTCTTCCTCAGGATCTTCCTCTGGAAAATCCTCCTCCAAATGAAGTTCGAGACCGGATGACACAGCCTCCTTATCACCTTCAATAACTCCTTGTAACATCGCTCTCAGGGCCTCGTTCTCCATCTCCAGCTTCTCGACTCTGGCCCTCAATCGAAGGACCTCTGAGCTTTGTTGGAGAAAGTGATCCGCCACCCCACATCCTCTCTCCATAGTGTGCCTCAAGGACCGCTTATAGTTGGCAACAAAGTGGGGGACATCACCAAGAGCGAGACCATCCTTAGAAACGGGGGAGCTTGAATGTTCATTGGGTTCCGCCTTCCGCTTCTTCTTACTTTGGGAGCCGCGATCCACTCTCTCAACCCTAGCCAAGGGGGAAACCGCCGCCACCGGAGTTACCACTTCCGGTGATTCAACTTCCGCCACCGGTGGGTTTCTGGCCCTCTGCGACCTCCTGGTCCTCCAAGACACCAATTCTTCGACGACCACTTGAGGCTCCTCACCCCCGTTCGAGGGAGAACTCACCTCCACAACCGGAACTATTGCCCCTAGCCGATCATCACCAACAAGCTCCTCAGACATTCTTGACAAAGGAAAGAAAATAGGAAGAGGAGATGACGAAGAATCATTCCACTCATTCCTATTTTATAGGCTCTCCTAGGTGGGAAAATTGGGCGGGACTTGATATCCCGCCGATTTTTGAAATCCCATTTGAAGCGAGAGAAAAAAAAAACTCTCATTTTCAAAAAGGCATTAGGCGGGATTCAATGCCCCCACCGCCCGTAATAATGAAAATGCACAGTTACCAATGAAAACGTGTGTTCCTTTATTAGCCATTTCTTCTAAAAAATTCGCATCTATCAACCGACATGGCCCGCAGACTCTCGGTGGAAACTCTTCAACTCCGCCATCTTCAGAGGGTTAGGACCAGTCCACCGCTTAAAAAGAAATTATCTACTTCCTTGACCCTTACAAAGGGACAAGAAAGTAAGGGGCCAGTATGTTGGGGGTAAAATCGGTATACACGGTACCGACCCTCAAAACTATCCTCTGGCACCCTTCTAGATCAATTCAAACCCCACAGGTAACACTCACTAACGAACGTGACAAAATCCCCTCAACATTTCTCCTTTGCTCGGTGCCGAATTTCGAAGGGAGACAAACACTATCGCGGGGATCTCGCTCCCAAACGATTAATCCGGACGGCCGTTATACGTGAGGTGCGACTTTTGAATTCAAAACATCCCGCCTAAGCCACCATCCAAGATCTCCGCCCGGAATCACAGGAAATCATATCTCCACGATCTCCTTCTCCATCCATCACGCTCCACGTAGGCAAAATTAAAGGCTTAATTGATATCTCCAAGATTGTGAGTCTCCTCCCCTATAAAAAGGGGTCTACACACTCAAGCAAAGGCATTCCATTCTCCTTCTCCTCCTTTGGTCTGGTAACTTGATTTGACCCTCTCCCATTCCCCGTCCATTGTCTATGATTGCCTATCTCTGACTTGAGTGTCGAAGTGGCCGTCCGGAGTCACAACTCCGGGCCCACTGACGCTTTCTTTGTGAGTACAGGATTACAGGTTCTGTGAAGCTTGTTCATGCAGTCAGATTTTGGGCGTCATCAGAACCATACAATGTTGCATCTCCTATTTGTTGGACATGTGGAAGTCCGATCATCTAGACTATCCATCAAGTGGGATTCACTTTCGATTACTTGTAGACCCAAATTTTTTGTCTGTTTGGGCCATATGCCATCAAAGACAATTGGTCTGATCGAGATTTATGTTCTGTTTGGGCCATATACTATCAATTTCTTCATGCGCCTGTATAGATAAAACACCTAGGATTTATGGATCATTGAACGGTCCCTATTTTTTGGGTACGTCCTACCGACAGCAGCCCCCAAAAATAAACGGTTTGGATCATTCATATAGTTATGCCCTGCTTCCTTTTTGAGTTTTTAGGGCTGCCTCAAAAAATGAATGTTTGGATCATTCACAAAAGTAGGCCCGGCTTCTTTTTGGGATTCACGAGCTTAGGGAGAAAATGCCCCTTCGATGATCCAATCTCTTGATTTGTGGCACTCAATTAGGACAGCTCCTCAATGAAAACACTTCCAGTCGAAGGGTTGGGGACCATCCAACGGGCCCTATTTATTTGTTACGGCCTACCAACAGCGGCCCCAAAAAATGAACGATTTGGATCATCCAGGCAATTGGCCCGTCTTCCTTTTTGGGACTGCACGTTATGCATAGGCAAAGGGCTACCATTTATGGCCCATGCATGCCAAGGCCCGGAATAAATTTTGTGCTTGCCCTATTAATGATTGTCACCCAGTGCTCCTATCATTCAATGTTTATTTACCAAATTCAGATTATGCAATATAGTGGGAAATGCATCAAGGATGACCAAGAAACTTGTCCTTGGATGTTTCCTTTTTCAATAAACTGGGGAAACACCAGATAAAGATAATAAAGAACTGTTTCACCAGAGAATGTCAGAGTTGGCATGTGTAACAAATTTTCACATTACGATGGAAAATGACAGTTAATTTCTCAATGTTTAGCCCAGAAACCTCTTTTTGGTTAGCTTTCAATTTTGGGAAATTAATATATCCCCCAGCATATTGTTCATATTTGAAATCATCTAGCTTTCTTAATGCATTATTTAGTACGCTGCATTAGAATATTGACTTCTGAATGACAGATTGTTGAACTGCATACTCTTTATCAGTAAGGTTCTTCATCATTGACCAGTGCGATGAATGCAATTCATATTTCTCATCTGAACATATGCAGGTGAAATCATTTACATCACCTAATGAAGTAGATGCTTGGCTCGCAAGTGATACTATGCGCTGCCCTGGAACTCTGCTTGTAGAAAGAAATTCTACTGTCATAAGCTATGGGATTCAAACCAACTCTACACCTGTAGCCAGACGAGGGAAGTACGAGGATCCCACTTTTAAGTTTCAGATTCCTCTTCAGGTTGCTGCAGAGCGTGAAATTGTCAGGTCTCTTATTGGAGGTACCATATCCATGCCAGTTTTCATTTGCGGTTGGAATTGTTTTTATAGAAAGGTGTCTGGTAAAGCTATCTGTACTCTTGTTTTGATGTAACCAGTTTTGTGCATACCAAAAAAGAACAATATGACCAGTTATATAAGAATGCAGAAGTAGAGGGGATTTCTAGGAACTATCTGGTTTGGTTAATGAATATATCAGGCTATGAAAAATTAACTTTAAATGGGAATTTCCATTTTTGATTTCTAATTCTAAAGGAACAAGTTCAGTTCACAAAAAAAATATCTAAGGAACAAGTAATTTTTATTTTTATTTCGGGCTTCTTAATAATTTATATATTTAAAAATTATAAATTACCTTGGAGGCTTCGACTTCATTTGTATTTTTCTGTTACAGTTCCATGGATTTATGCATCTATTTGGTTATGTTTCCTTCTTTTGCAAATTTTATTTTCTCCGTTTTCACATTTATCTTACATTCTCCTTTACTTATTTTGATGTTTTATTTTGATTTTTAACTTCCATTGAGCTAGATATACATATCTTTGGGCTTGATCCGCATATGTACAGGTCTATTTGGCCATTTTCCCCTATTTGCATATGCATATCAATAGGTCTTGCATTAGATGCGAGAAGGTTGAAAAGACGAATATGGAATACTTAGCTCCGTATTAAGATTATGCAGAATCTAATTCTTCTTTCCATATTTGCATATGCATAATCTAGTTCTTCTTTACATATATGATGTGACTTGTTAATCCTAAGATAAGTTCAAGCTTTAATTTTGGGTCAATGAATAAAGTTAATGTATATGTGCTTTCTTTCAAGTTATCATGGAGTGGGGAAGCTTTCATTCTTCTCGTCTTCCAATCACAGAATTCAAGCTCTAAGGCATCCCCATGGATTTGTTTTGCTTATCTGTGACACTTGTAGCCTTTAAGGCATCCCCATGGATTTGTTCCATCATTTGTAAATTTTCTATTGTTTAAATAAATTAAAAGTTCTTTTGTCAAAGTGTACAGGTTCTACTTTTGTAAAGCTTGGTTTTGCATGTATCACAGGTTCTAATATGTGAAGCAGGTTCTCTGTGTCATGAGTTTTAAATTGTAAAGCAGGTTCTATATGTGTGTATTGTACCCATGTTTTGGGATATTTCAGCATTTTAGTATTTAAAAAAAAATCTGCGCTTTAAGCAGCGGCCCAAACCGTTGGTATTTTTGCACCGCTACATAAATAGTGGCAGTCATGACCGCTGGTATAGAGGTATGCAACATCACAGCGTTCCTGCACTGTAGAGTAGAATTACTTTTACCAGCAATCATGACCGCTGATATATAGCTCTAGGTCAACTAAAGACACAGGTATTTACCAGCGGTCATGACCGCTGCTAATTATAAGAGATACACTAACAGTCGTAATAGCCGCTGTTATAACCGTTGGTAAAACATACACCGACGAGATAAATACCCGCGGACGGAGGACCGCGGGTAAAAATAATACCAGCGGTTTTTGGAACTTTTACCAGCGGTCATGACCGCTGGTAAACCTAGGTTTTGTTGTAGTTTGCCCTATCAACAAATTTGCTTAATCTACCAAAATTCAACGGTGAGATCAACATATCCTAACATGCCCCCTCAAATGTATATGGATTGGAAATCAATATACGTTTGATTAAAATATATAACACCAAAAGAAATAAAAAGCCAATTTTGATTCACACTTCTACGATTGATGTCCGCCTGATGTATGTTGTTGATATTGCTGAATATGATTGCCGCTTGTTGTTGAAGAATGTGTCGCATAAAAGGATGAGCCGCGAAGAGCCTCAATGAACTGGATTGGACTCAACCGGAATGGGCGAGTCTTTAGGTCGGTTTTAAATACCAAACCTTCTAAAAATGGGTCACTATGGACCAACGCCGGAATGGGCAAGAAGTGGGTCACAATGGACCAATGCCGGAATGGGCAAGAAATGGGTCATCATGGACCAATGCTGAAATGGGCAACAATGCCTGAATGGGAAGAAGGGGCCTCAATAGGCCAGAATGGGCCTCAATTGGGGAAGACATCATGGGTCGATTATCGATCCTCATGAAATTTGTAACACTCTTTGAAGCACACACTTCAAAAGTAATGAAGGCATGCACCTAAGTAAGGTACCTCAATTGAGATTTAATAAAAGAAATAATTTGGAGAATAAGAGGAAATTCTAGAGAAGGGAAGGAAAGAAATAGAGGCGAACCACAATTTGCGACTGAGGACAATGACGGCAAATATCAACAACCTTAAGATAATTAAGTGCACTAGTAAGATCACAATGTGCATGTTTTTGTTTTGTTTTGGAGAGTCCAGATATAAAATTTGGGCAAAAGCAAAATGGAGTGTGAATATTAATTTTGGTACGAGGTGCCTAGAGGAAAATGATGAATACTAGAAGCAACTAGACATTTGGGAAAGAAAAAAAATGACTGTAAAAGGGGGTTCACTTATCCAATCCTTTGGTCTGGCTATATTGCAAAGGTCAAAAGAAAGAGTAGTGTAGATATGAAGATGAAGGATGCTCATATCCAGCCCTCTCTCTCTCTCTAATCATCATTGCTTGCACCACCAATTTTAACACACGGTGAGGAAATCAGCATCACAAGCAAAAACAGAAATGCAGGGCTTGGATTCAAAAATTGGGATTTTTAAAAAAATAATAAATCCGGTTGGCAGCTAGAAATGGGTAGAGAAGGGCCAGGACTTCAAAACGTTTTGAAGCACGACAAGAGCCCAATAGGGATTAGGGCTTTCAATGAAGAGTAAAAAAAACAAGAAGATGGGAGACTCGAGAATGAAGAAAGTGTAAAGGGGTTTTGAGGCAGTAAATTGATGGTGGCCCGCGGACGGCTAGATCGGCCGTCCGCAGAACGGCATTACACAAGTTTTGGGCAGCCCTAGGTTGATCGGATCGACTGCTTTGATACCATGATAAGTTTTGGAATTCTTGGATTATTTCCATTGATCATAGCAATTGCTTATATAGAGTACACAAAGATAAATATAGAATGGAATCTAGATAACAATGGAAAGAGATAACTCTAATCTAATATATTCACTTGCCTAATCTAACCCAACTACTCTATCTAACCCATTCAAATCAAATCTTCTGATCTAATTTTATTCTCTAATATATCTACTTGCCCTATCAACAAACTTGCTTAATCTACCAAAATCCAACGGTGAGATCAACATATTCTAACACCACAAAATTTATTTTGTATTAATTACCAATATATTACCCATAAATCACCAATATATTGTTAAATCTGTGGAGAGAAAAAGAGAGTAGAATGCTTGAAGCATTTCGTACAAGGCATCGAAGTGGAATGCCAAGATCGCTGCTCCCAGCCCCTATTTACGTTTGTAAATATTGAAGGGTTTGAGTCAGTGATTTAGTCGGTTAAGTTAATGGGCTTAAGCCCATAAGGCCCACTACACTTAGGTCCATTATCTATGGGCTTATATGAGAACATATATCCAACACTCTCCTCCTTATGTTCTACGTATAGCATGATCTATAGATAGATAGTGTGATGTTCAAACAAAATATTGAACTATCCACATCACATTGTCATAAAAAATCGGTAATCCAACTGAAAAAACACGAATACTTTTATGAACAACCAAGAGTTTCATATACAATAAACTCAACCCAAAAAGTAGTTTCATATATATATGAACCCCACTGCTCTAAGAAGAATTCATTCATGGGGTATGATTCTCATCAAGATCCAAAATAAAGTTTCACATATAAGTGAACTCTATACACATACTGAAAGAAGGCACTCAGTCTTTACAACTTTAGAAGATTTACTCATCAAGTAAGTCATCTTCATCAAAGTCAAAATCAAGATGCGCTCCTCCTTTTTCGCCAATTCCTGTGAATTACCAAAATGGATTTCATGAAAATGAATCCAAACAACAGTGTAAAGATGAAAGTATCTAGTTCTTCTTGAAAAAGAACTCAGTACAAATCCATAATTCACGAAAGTATCTAGTTCTACCTGAAGAAGAACTTAGTACATTCCAAAAATGGTTGAAAAAGGTATTAGTCTCACTCTCACCATAAGCATCATTATCAAGTTTCAATAAAGAACAAGACCAAAATAGCTTGTTTTGCAAAGAACCATTACACCATAATTGTCAAGTTTCAATAAAGAACAAGATCAAAAAACTGGTTTCTTTTGCAAACAACCATTTCATGTTTTCATAAAATGTTAAGTCATCTTATCCATATTTGAGTCAAGTTGAATCATCAAGTGTGGAATGTTCAACCCTTCCCAAACAGGCTAACCAAGTTTGAGTTAAATTGTATCATCAAATGTGGAATGTACAACCTATCTCAAAAGAGGGTATATCATCAAGTGTGGAATAATATACAACAAGTGTTTGTTTTAGGTCCCACTTTAGGTCTCCTAGGATCTGGTATCCTTACATAAGCAATACAGCCCCAAGTCTTAAGAGTATCATATCTACAAGGATGACCATGCCATAACTCATAAGGAGTGGAGGAACATTTTGAGTGTGGCAATCTATTCAGGATGTGATTTGCAGTCAAAGCTGCTTCTCCCCAATAGCAATTAGGCATGCCGGCTGTCAATAACATGGAGTTTAACATTTCTGTTAACGTCTTGTTCTTACGCTCAGCTACACCATTAGATTGAGGCGAGTAAGGAGCAGTAGTTTCAAGTATTATACCCTGAGAGGCACAGAATTCCTTGAACTCTGTCGAAGTGTATTCTCCTCCTCTATCACTCCTAACTCTCTTAATTTTCAGGTTCAGCTGCAATTCAACTCGATTCTTGAAAACTTTAAACTTAACAAAAGCTTCATTCTTTGATTTTAACAAATAAATATGACAATATCTTGACATATCGTCTATAAATGTGATCAAATACTTCCGACCACTTCTAGTAGTAAAACTTTTAAAGTCACAAAGGTCAGAATGTATCAACTCAAGAAGTTGTGTGCTCCTAGAAACTTGACGAAAAGGTTTTCTAGTGATCTTAGTTTGAGCACAAACCTCACACTTGTCAAAATCATTTGACATAAATGCCAATGTTTTGGCGGATAGCCTAGCCAAATCGTGTGCTTCTAGTCAAGGTTTTAAATTTTGATTTTGCTTTCGATTTCGGCTGCCACGGAAATGGGAATGTTTGGGTTTCAATTGGAAATTTTACCAAGAATCCTATTAAATCTAGGAAACATATGCAAATGTTAGAATTTAAAGATGAAACTTCAAGAATGCTAGAATAAGCACAAATACACACGTAGATACTATCACACAAGACACCCATCCATAATGGTTTAAAAGCATCGAACACTTAGTGACATGCAGTGTACTGCATTCCAAATTTCACATGTAATTCATATTAATATTTATACTTATTACATGGGCCACATTTTGCATGCTCAAATCAACTCAACTCAACAAAGCCTTTGTCCCAAACTAGTTGGGGTCGGCTAAATGAATCCTTTAGAAAAAATTCAAAAAGAAAGTAAAAGGAATCTACCTGGCTCTAATCATGGTTCTAGTTGGGTTCTTCTACGTGGATCATTTTCTTCCATTCTATCCTATCTAAGGTCATGTTCTCTGTTATGTTCCTAGCTATCAAGTCTTTCCTCACTGTTTCTGCCCAAGTTGTTTCGGTCTGCCCCTACCTCTTTTTACTCCATCAATTTGGCAAGAGTCGCCTCTCTTAAGCGGTGCTCTCTCATCTTCTCCTCAATTGGTGCCACCCCCACCTTTTTACGAATGTCTTCTTTTTTAATTCTATGTAACTTTGTGTGGCTGCTCATCCATCAAAGCATTCGCATCTCCACTACACTCATCTTATTCACATGCTGCTTTTTGGTGGCCCAACATTCTGAGCCGTACAACATGGCTGGCCTCACAGCTGTCTTATAAAACTTTCCCTTCAACTTGGTAGGGATTTTACGGTCGCACAGAACTCTTGAGGCAAGCTTCCACTTCAACCAACCTGCTCTTATTCTATGGTTAACATCCTCTTTGCATGCAATTTATGTAAATATAATTATGTTATACATACTAGTACAGTATACCAATATTACAATTACGATTTTGGGTTATGCAGTTCGGTTGTTTTGTGTTGGTTGTAGTGGAAATTTAAAACCATGCTTCTAGTAACTCTTTCTTTTAGGGGTACTCACTCCCCCCGAAATTCACTTGTAATCATTGTTTTATTTAATTGGTTTCTTTTTCGAAAAAAAGCTATGCATTGTTTGCTTGGTCTTGTATTTTGAATATTTGAAAAGCGATTGGCGTAGAAGGGGACTCAGTTATTGTCATTGCATGGGCTAAAAGGGATTGTCAGGGCCCATGGAGACTAGCTCCAATCGTTGAGGAAACTGTGGACAGAGACAAGGGGGTGGAGATATCATTCAGGCATATCCTTAGAAGGGCTAACACACTAGAAGATAGATTAGCATAGGGATGTGTAAAAGAAGCAATTATGGTTATTAGGCAACCTCTGCCCGATAACCTGCTTTGTTTCTTCTTTGTTTTCATAATAAATTTGTTAATTTCTTAAAAAAAGCTAATAGAGACCAATCATTCTTTTACCTACTAAGAATCGCAGGCACTGTTATGCAAACAATTTCCAACAATATTTGGATTGCTATTGTTGAAAACCATATATCATCTGCCTCCAATACATATGCTTGACTTTTGGTTTTGAACGATGCATATGCTTGACTTGCTGAACTGTTTCCATCTTCCATCAAGCCATTAAAATTTCTTGTGTTTTTTTTCTTTTTTTTTCTATTTTATAATTGTGTATGTGGACTAATCAAAAATATTTGTTGTTTTAGTTGATAATCTTAATAATTTCCTGACATAGCCTTCTATCATGATAGATCATCATTATCCAAAAGAAAAACGTCAATATAATCCTAGTTATCATTTATCAACCATGACAATCATGATAGATCATCATTATGCAAAAGAAAAACCTCAATATAATCCTAATTATCATTAATCAACCATGTCATGGTTTTACTATCAGGGGGCGGCATGGGATCCAGATGGGCGTATGATACTTATTTCATTCTCAGAATCTGTAACATTAGGTTCAATTCACTTTGCATCAAGGCCTCCATCATTGGGTATATTTTCTGATTCTATGTGAGGCTCGAATTCAATTTTTTTTGCTTTTCTTCAAATTACCCTTTTTAGCATGTTCTAAATCAAGGAATGTATTATTGCTATGAATAAATTTCTCACTCTTCATTTTTTACTCTCCGGCCATTGTCTCTTTCCCAAGTCAATCTGGTCAGTGCTGAAAAGGATTTGAAATTGCTTATTCTCGACTTTATATTCCAGCTCTTTTTGGAGCTGGCTTAATTTGTAATGTACATATTCAAATTTCGTATGGTCCCTAGCCCTTTGGCATCTCTACATCTTTAAGAACTTGAGAATGCTATTGTATCTCTGATCCATGATATTGGGGCATTCCACTATATGTGGCTCTCTTGAACCATTTTACCAAAAATTGATTTATCCAATAGTACCTTAGTGTGTCCAAATATGAACTATTGGATCAACAAGATTCTTGGGCGTAATCTTGAGCTGTTGGAGGTTTAATAAATTTTGCTCATGACTTATTATTGATGAAGTTTCTGCATTCGAAGAAAAATATTATTGATGAAGTTTCCTATGCTTTCGATTCAGAACAGGTTTCCTTAATTTCTACTTGTGAGTTTATACTCCAAAGGGAATGAAACATTCTTTTCTCTTTACTGAGCATGATTTTGTAGCAGTAGTATCTTTGAGAATTTGCATTCATATTGTTAGAGTATAAAAGATTAAATACTGCCCTTCTCCAACAGCTTAAGCTTTTGGAGAATCGGTAAGTTTCTAACATGGTATCAGGCCAAAGGTCTCGAGTTCAAACCTCCCCAATGTCAAAAAAATCCACATGTAATGGTCGGCCCAATGTGGGACCACATGTGCCATGTGTTTGCCAATTGGGCCACACGTGAGGGAGAGTGTTAAAGTATAAAAGATTAAATACTGCCCTCTCCAACAGCTTAAGCTTTTGGAGAAGTCGGTAAGTTTCTAACACATATGATATCCTATCTTTATGTTGGCATCTCAAGGTGGTATGTGGCCATCCACCTGGCATTAGAATTGCATATTTGATTTCGTTCGGTGAAGAGTATGCATTATTTTTTCAGTAAGTACATAAATTTCTGGAACTCAATAAGATGAACTTAATGGAATACAGAAACATGTAATAGGAAAGTTATATGTCATACATTTTTAAAATAAAAATAAAAATTGCATCACTCAGAAGCGTGGGAGATTTAAGTTTCCAAACTTGCGTGACTCATTTCATGAAAACTTAATTTTACACATAAATCAAAGTTAAACCCCATTAGCTCAAAGTCCGTTAGAACTTCTGCAGCTGTCTTTGATCCTTTTCTCCCCCTTGCCATGCTTCATGGGTACCTTGGAATTAATCAATGCCCACCCATGGTCACTGGGAAGAAGGAAGTGGCACATCTCTCCCCCATTTGTTGGGTCCTCGTTCCTATGCAGTTAAGATGCCTCTTTTTTTTTAATGCCTGCAGTTAAGATACCTCTTTTTTTTAAATGGCTGTAGTTAAGATACCCCTTTGGAACTATAAATGGTTGTTTGTAAGTGCTTGATCATCTGATGTGTGTTATTTTCTTGGAGAGGCTTTTGTAATTCTATGGAAGCATGCATCTCAGATTCCAGTTCATAGTGTAAGACAATATTCCTGGAATCGGCTCCATTTCATTCTCTTGACTGATTATTCTGGTATGGGATATTCATTATAAGCTAGTTGACAATGTTCAAAGACAATCATTATAAGCTAGTCGACAATGTTCAAAATGTTTTGTTGAAATCTGTAACGACCTAATTTCCATAACTGGGTCACTACGAGCAACGAACCTGTTAAAACCAGAAGAATTTTTTTTTTGATACCATTACTTGAATGTTAAATAAACCATAAATTCTTATTCTATAGCATAAATTGTTCCACTACAATTAATTTAACTAAAAATCCCAAATAACCTATCTATTCAATGTCCCAAATAAATTAATCATATCCAACTTAAAGAAAACTTAAAATAACCAAAAGAATGGACGAAAAACATCGTCTCCTTTATTTATTCGCTCTTTTATTTCTCCTACGCCTCTAGACATCCTCCTTCGCAAACGCTCCTATGCTTAAGTCTTCTAATCTTGGGAAAAAATATGGGTCAACAGCAGGTCGATAGAAAACGAGGCAAGTATAAAATTTCAATATCAAACAACAGTTCAGAATCAATATTTAGCAAACTGAAAAATAGAATAAGTTGAACAATTACGATTTTTCCATAACAATGATTTATAAAAAGTTCTACAAAAGAAATAAGAGGAATTGATTTAGAGAAAACAGGACATAGATACAACTGGCATAAAAAGCAAGAGACAATATGAGAGAGTGTTAATCAGTTCAACTCTTAATCATTACGAATTCTTAACCCAAGGCAGACTGGTTCCCAACTAGCTTGTTGCCTTCGCCGACACGGTCGGTTCCGCTTGGTCTTATTCCGTAGATCATACCGCCTAGGAACTCGTAGTCTCCATAGGATTCTATCATCAACGAGGGGTTGCGCGGTTCTCCCAAGTTGTACATCCTTTAATTATTCTTTTCCTTAATTCCAGGGATGACTCAATGGTCCTCCCATCACCCTTCCCTATTTCCTCTTTGAATAGTTTTCTATATCCCTATTTTTTTTTTTCAAATCTTTTCGTGTTATTGAAATAACTACAATTTGGCATATATCAATTTACATTCAGGTTACGTTCCAAACATATAATGTACAAAACTATGATCATTAAACAGGATTACAACTTAGTAAAAAAAAACAACTAAAATACCTCTCCATCCCTATTGCATGAATTGAAACTCTATACAAAACAAGTTTAGCTATCACCTGCCTTTTCCAACTGAAGATGTGAAGAAATTTAAAGGACCTCTACGTTGAAATGAGGGTTGATCAGCTTGTAAACGAGGCCATACACACAATTCCTAATTTTCTCATAAACTTACAATTTTATTTGAGGTGGATTAGACCTGGTCATTAATTTAAACCTTAGGGACATACTAATAGGTAGATTGTAATGTTTTAAGGAAATTTTCACGAACATCTATTTGGGTCTACGAAAAATCATTTGATATATAATATGTACGAAACCATTTATGAGGAATTTGAAAGAAATCCATTAAATCCATTCCAACAAATACAACTGTTGGTAAATTCATTTGGGACGTACACAAAATCATTTTATCAAATATATATATATATATATATATATATATATATATATGTATATGTATTTAAATATACAGAATTGCTAAAATACAACACATATACATATATGTATAATAAGGAAACACTTTATTTAATTTATGTTCATAGTACTGTTGGAAAGAGGCTCATATAAGAAAGATCGTTTTATCTACTCTACACATCATTAAAACCATTTAAACAAAAAAAATATACATGTGAAAAGTTGTTCTTATGTACTTTAGGTACATATATCTGTTGGAAATCAAGGCCTATATATAAAGAATTCTAGCAGTTATCCTATATACAGATATTGTTTGGAAATAAAGAGAGTCATTTTATTTGACATATGACATAGAACTGTTGGATAAGACTCATGTAATAAAATCACTCTAACTAAAAATTTTCATAAACTAATAACAAAAAAATCATTTTTATATAATTTATTTTACCAGGTCAAATGGAATGGTGTATACATCAGAAACATAAATTTTGTGTATGTATACACACACACACACACACACAGATATATATATATATATGATGAAATCAGAATACATACACTACTATCAACTCATTTATTTTATGCGTATAAATCCGACCAAACCAATTTCATATACAAAATTAATTTTGTTTATCTATTTACTCAGTTTTGTTAGAATTTATTCCTGTGTAAAAGTATCACTTTATTTATTAAATTTTATAATCCGATGGAAATACATACATATACAAAAAAATTATATTAGTTCACCATTTATACAAATCTGTATACGGAAAAGATCATTTTATTTATTTATTACGTCGGAAAAACTGAAAATCAGAAGACTTTAAGATTTTTAGAAATAATAAACTACTAACCTGATGAGTGTACGATTTCCGAAGATGAATGACAATTACGAATGCCTCGAACCAGCTTTTTCTTTTCTTCTAGTTTTTCTTATTTTTCTCTCTCTCTCAGTTCTCTCTCTCTCTCTCTCTCTCTATATATATATATATATATTGGGCGTCCAAATTTTTGGACGTGGGAGAGAGAGCCCCAACTATATTTTTTTTTCTTTTGATTGGTTTCCCAATCTTGTTAAATTCAAACCCTAAAATCCCTCTCTCATTCTAATCTTTACTATTACTTAGCCTCTAAGCAATCTTACCCCTTTCTTTTATTGTTTTATAATAGCATAATAAGATTTTATTTAATCTAATGAGGCCCACTAGTTGACGCCCAAAGAGGAATTGGAGGAGAAAATCGTGCGCACGCCACCCTTTTTGGGAGTTGTTCACGATTAGAATTTCCCAAATTTTTTTGTATAACTCCCTTATTTTTCTCCTATTATCCCACCACTAGTATAATTAGATTACTTAAATTATAACTTCCTAATTTTTAGAGATGCAAACCTATCTAAAATAACTTTACCAAATCTCTTGGGTTACGTTATTTCTTTTCTTTCTAGTTATCTTAATTGGTATCACCTACCCAAGATGGGCCCACTTATTGGGCGAGAAAGGGAGGAGAGAGAAACTTGCCGTATTCTTCAGTAGTTGGAAGTTTAATGTATGCAATGGTAAGCACGAGACCGGACATCACACATGCAGTGGGAGTTGTCAGCAGGTATATGCAGAACCCAGGAAAAGAGCATTGGAAGGCAGTTCAGTGAATACTCAGATTTCTCAGAGGTACATCCAATTATTGCTTATGCTTTGGGGGAGCCGACACAGATGTACAAGGATATGTTGACTCAGATCATTCAGGTGATAGAGACAGAGGAAGAAGCACCACAGGATATGTTTTCACTTTAGGTGGAACAACAGTTAGCTGGATTTCAAATTTGCAGAAGGTGGTTGCTCTCTCATCAACAGAAGCAGAATATGTTGCTATTACTGAGGCTAGTAAAGAGATGATTTGGCTTCAAAGATTTATGGAAGAGTTGGGTAGAAAGCAAGGGAACAACATACTGTGGAGCGACAGTCAAAGTGCTATTCATCTAGCAAGGAACTCAGCATTTCATTCAAGAACGAAGCATATTCAGTTGAGGTATCACTTCATTCGGTCGGTTTTGGAGGATGGACAACTAAAGCTTGACAAGATTGATGGCAGTAAAAATCCTGCAGATATGTTAACAAAGGTGATTGACAGGGAAAAGTTGAGCCTTTGCTCAACTTTGATTGATCTTCATGTATGATTGATGGATGCGAGAGCGATAAGTCATCAGGAGTGAAGCTATTCAGTGGAAGTGCAAATATCAGTCTTCAAGTGGGAGATTGTTATTGGTGAAGCCTGATCTCAGTCTAATCTGGAAAGTACTATACACTTTACCTCGACTGCGGCGGTCCCGCTCTGCCGTTATTGGGGGTAGTTTCGTACTTTCATGAATTAGGGTTTTTTCTCTTTATTGTAACGCATCTTAGAATGCCATATAAAAGGGATGTGTTATCAGGAGACGCCCCAGAAAAGGGTGAGGATTTTGTAATCTTTTCTTTAGAATAGTGGAATTGTTGGCTTGTCGCTCTGCCATGGACGTAGCCCATACAAACTGGTTGGGTGAACCATGTAAATCTGTGTGTTCTATGTGTGATCTTTCGTTTTATCTTTGCATCGTTATTCTACTGCGTTGTTAATTCTTAACAATAAGGACCGACGCTCCACTCAGAATTACAGGAAGCATCGATGTAATCGTTGGAAGACTGGCCTCAGGAGGACCAACAATTTCCGGGTAGAAGGCGTATGCTGCCCAAATTCATGCGGTGGAGGCTTCAACAAAGAAGTTGAGATCGGATTCTACTGATAGTAAGGAACAAATAGTCTTTTCCGAAAAAGACTACGACGATGTGTACCTCTCCCATGATGATGCGATCGCTGTCCGCCTCATTATCGCCAATTTCAATGTGAGTAAAGTAATGATAGACACTGGTAGCTCTGTCAATATTTTACATTATAATGCTTTTAAAGATATGCACCTAGGATTGGACAGGCTTACACCAGTAGAATGGTCAATCTATGGATTTTCTGGCAGATCGATTCATATCACAGGAAGGATAGACCTACCTGTCACATTCGATACCGAACCTTGCTAGAAAACCTAGATACATTGTGATAGGTTAAGATTTCCACATTGTATCTAGTTTAAATGGATTTTAAGAAAAAATCAATTTTAAGCACAAAATAGATGCAAAAGGATTTATTAAGAGAAGCACATTGCATTATTTCATAGTTTCAAAAGATTTTATCCATTTAGGCATAATCCCTAAATTTTCTAGAATCAAAATAGAGATCAAGTGAGGGATTTTGGAGCCCAAACCATCTTGGGTCCGATAGAGTTTGTGTTATGTGATCTGTCTTTTCTTCTCCACACAAATTTGTTAGAATACACAAATCTAAATTTACATTTAGACCTGTAGTGTCCAAGTTTACCACAATAATCATAACATATAGAAGAACATGTAGAAAGATAAGAAGAGCTACAAGAATGTCTATGATGGTGAAAATGTTTAACCTCTTCTTGTAGTTTGTAATTTTCTAACTTAAGTACTTCATTTTTATTTTCCATCTCTTCAATTTGATCTTTCAACATTCTAATTTCAAGAGATGAACTTGTCTTTAGTTCTTATTTTTCTTGTTTAAATTTCTTGTGTTCCAACAAAAGTTTTTCTACTTTATCACTAAGAGATTTATTTTACAACATTAAGTTTTCATTAGTAGAGGCAAGTGAATCATATTCTTTCTTTAAAATGTCAAAGTCTCTAGTTATGATTTGCAAAGATTTTTTCATAATCTTATTTTTTTATATTTGCAAATCCAAGTTTTCATGAAGTTTTTCTCATGCAATTAACAATTCATCATTAATGAATTCATGTAAATAATCATCAAAATCATTTTCTAATGCCATAAGACAAATGTTTACTTTATAGTTCTTTTCAATTGTAGTCTAAATTTCTTTGACATTTTTGCAAGATGAAATATTTTCAAACATGTCATATGGTAAAGAACAAGAAAGTGCAATCATAGCTTTTGAATTCAATGAAAATATCATCTTATCATAATCACTAATTTTTCTGGATTTAGAGTTTAGTGCAAAACCATTTTCAATTACTTTCAATAATTCACTATCTAGACTCTTGAGATAAGACCTCATACGGATCGACCAAGATCCATAGTCGGTTCCATCAAAACATAGAAGTCTAGAAGCCATTCGGTTGGCAATATAGATCTTTTCTCTTGAAGAAATTTGAAAGTTCAAAAATCTATATAAGAGCCTTTAGCTCTGATGACAAGTGAAATCCCAATAGGCAACCCAAGAGGGGGGTGAATTAGGTGTCTTTTAAAAAATTTTGAACTTTGAAAAACTTTCTTGCACTAGTTTTAAGTAGATCAAGAATAGAGATTAGTTTTTGAGTCAAGAGTAGAAGCACTTACCAAAGAGAAGAAGAGAAGAGACAATAAGCCTTGACACAAGATTTTATAGTGGTTCGGTCTTAAACCCAAGACCTACTCCACTCTTCCAAAGTTGATCTTTTGAGGAATCCATTAATGATCTTCCAAGGAACTTAAATACGGTGTTCCTTTCGCCAAATACAATCTAACCTCCATTGCTCAATCCGAGCACAACCGCTCCAAGGAACTTAAATACGGCGTTCCTTTCGGCAAAATACAATGAACAAGATGAAGAAGATGTAGTAGAACACTTGACCTCTTTGTAGGCTTGATACAATGTAAAGCTCACAAGATTCTCTCAAAAATTATTACAAGTAAAGCCTAATCCAATCTCAAAAGGTTTTCTCATGAACAAGGCAAAAAGAGAATTGGAGAGAGATTTGACCCAAAATTGGTAAACAAGTTTGATTTAGGGATCTTTAATGATGCTAAGGTGTGTCTTATGATCCAAGAAGGTTAGGCAATGTGTTAGAAGAAGTAAATGAGCTCTAGGCCGTCATTTATATAGAGGAGACTCAAATATGACCGTTTGGGAGTCTTTAACGACTAGTACGGAGGATTGCCACGGAGCTCCGTAATGACCATTGGACATTTTTTTATTTTCCAACAGATTGCTCCAAGGAGCTCCGTGAGATTCTTCGGAGTTCCGTGCATGGAGCTCTGTGGAAAGTCACGGAGTTCCGTACCTGGATTCCATATTTCATGTGCAAACTCGTAAAATTCATGTCTCCTTCGTTTCTTATCAAATTTCAACGTTCTTATACTTGATTTGAATGGAAACGATGAGATCTTTCTGTTATAATATTTAAAAAATATTTAAAAATGTTTTGGACCAGTTATGATAGGATTTAGTTGCCGGTCCAGGTTTGCCTCTTAGAACTGGTTTTTATACTATGTAATGGAATGCCATATGGGTCCCAACATGTTGGTACACCACCATGGTCATTCACTTATCCATTTAAGTCCTTTTTAAGGTTGTGAATCTCTTTGAAAAATATTTTTGGTGGGTTTTAAGATGTGCCTTGATTAAGAGAAAGTCCAAGAGAGAGAGGAATACATTCTACCATTTTGAACACTCTCTTGAATGAACTTTTGAGCCAATCTTCATTTAATCTTCAATGTGGTTTTTGGCTTGCGTGTGGGATCTTCATTTGAGCTCATTACTTTGACATCTTCCAAGGATGATGCCACCAGTGTGTTCAAGCTCCTTTGCATGTTGATCCTTAAGCTTTGGCCTTCAATGATCCTCCTTTGCTTGTTCGAATGCTTGGGATGCTTGATGTTGAGCTTCTCCTTACTTTTCCCTCGAAGGCATGATTGATCCAAGTATGCACCAACTCCTTTGACTTGTGTTTGGTTCATCTTCAAGCATAGGCCATCTATGGTGGTGTGCTAGCTTATGTAAGCATGTGAAATACCTGTCTATAGCACAACACTCCAAGGCAACACATCAGTACATAAAGGACTAATCAATTTATGTATGTTGATAATCAAAATAAGGTGATGAGTTGAACCCATGGGAACCCTTGGGCTTACATTAATGCATCCAGTAAAGGACTTTTCTCTCCATTGTTGACTATACGGTCTAAACCAAAGAAAGTTTCAGCCAACACAGTGGCCACCGGGTTTACTCCTTTGTGGATTTGATCCACTAAGTCAAGAAGGACTGATGAAGCAGTGTTCTGTCCTCGATGAATGAGAAAACGGGCAAAGGCACTAAGTATGAGGGCAGTACGCCGACATTTCTTGAAATGAGGATCAGTAGATTTATGGCCTTTGGCAAAGATCTCAATAATCTTGGTAATATCTACTTCATCGCCCTGAAAACAGGAGGGGATATTAAGAAAAGGTTCATTCAGTCACTTACGGAACACAGGGTATCGAGAGTCCACATTAGTAGGTTGAATCAAGGGATCGGTGTGGGGAAACTCTAGCAAGGAGCACCACTCCTCAAAGATTGGGCAAACCTCATAAGGTCCAAAATGAAAAACGTGTAAGGTGGAGTCCCAACATTTTGCAGCCACATGTAAAAGGTTCCATTCTACTTTTGAAGTGTCCAGGTAATGGAAATATCTACAATCTGATCAACAGGATCCTTTAAAGGGAAGGGTCCTTCATTTCTGGGGATCTGATATATCCATCTCTCCAACAAACGGTTTGTTGGGAAATTTCCTGACATTCACATAAGACAGAATGATGAGAAGCTAGTCAACCCTAAATAGGTAAGAAATGAGGATAATCTCAGTAATAAATCATGCTATGGTGATAAGGATACTCTCGGCAAGGCTAACTTTTCATCAATGATCTCAATATGATCTAGAAAAAAGTGTAACAATGGCAGATGACATGGATCAGATTTTTGATCAAAGAATCAGATGATAGACCATGGCCATAATGATGGCAAGTAAGAACCACGAGCCAGATCTAGATCTGAATGATGGACAGATATAATTGTAACTTTTCATCAGCAATCTCAAAATGATCCAGTAGAGGTAAATCGATGGCAAAAGGATACGGATGAGATAGATGATCGATGAATCAAAAGATAGATTATGGTCATAATGATTGCAAATAAAAACCACGGACCAAATCTATATCTGAACGATGAATAGATATAATTGATTGAATTAAATAAGGAAACCGTACTGAAGAGAAGGCCGTAATTTAATAATCAAAGGAATCATAAAATAAACCATGGCCATGATGATGGCAAGTATAAGCCACTGACCAAATTTATATCTGAAGTGATAAATAGATATATTTGATTGGAATAGATAAGGAATCCTTAGTAAAGCCTAAGTCCTTATCTAATAATCAGAGGATCAACAGATGGATCGTGACCATAATGATGACAAGTAAGAGCCACAGACCAGATTTAGATCTGAATGATGAATAGATGTAATTGATTGAATTAGATAAGGAAGCCTCATTAAAAAAGTAGGCCCTAACAATAATCAATATATATACATATATACATATATATATCCTAACCAGGGGCACCAACCCTAATTCTAAACTAGCGAAGTCAAGAAAGTCCTAACTCATGACTGACTGACGAGTGCACTAAAAGACGGAGCGAGTAACTGCATAAGGCGAATTACTCTTCTACACTACATGGGTCAAGGCCGGGCTCTAACCTAGGCTCCCATGTTCTAGGTGCACATGTTCGTCCTATATGTATATATAATATACTAATGTCAAAGTATGCCCTAGACATGGGTCTCTATGCTGATCCACAACTCTATCCATACATCCCGAATATCTAAGCGATGTACAGAGCCATGGATCATTGCTCATTGGCTGCATATCATGGGTGTAGATCTCAGCCAGTGCCCCGTCCAGGTCATGACTTGCTGCTGGCCTGATTGTATCTACCCCGAGGCCGACTCATATAAATATCAAGACTCAAATAAAAAAATGCATGAAGTGAAGTGTGTGCATCCCTTGTTTTATTACGCACCTACTTGGTGCCCCTGGATTCTAACGATAAGGTTCCCATTTGTTTTGATTTTGGCCCAAACTTCTTCAAAATTAATTAAAATGGCATGTTTACAGAGTTAGGTATAATTTCAAAAGATTCCTAGCAAAGTCGCCAGCTTGTGGACCCACGATCTCGGATGGCGGGGAGGGATCCCCTCTCATACTTCGATCTCCACATGAGAAGGAGAGCTCTACCAACGACCTCTCTAAATGGGGCCCTCACAGCATGAGTTATGGTGGTATATGCGATACCTCTTAATTCGGAGTCAAAGCTCGGAACCAAGACGTACCTAAATATAAAGAAGAGTCGCCATCCAGGGAATAAGGCCCTCGAACCCATAAAATATACTCTATTGCAACGGATAACCAGAGAAGAAAGGTTTCGCGCCTGGTTACGAGTGAGGAAGGTGTTAGGCACCCCACTCGCACGAGAGCACTGTGGGAGCTGGTTTTTTCCCATGCTGCGTAGGACGGCAGGGGATCACCACATCGGGTTCTCAAGGGAGTGTTTATTTGATCTGCGCTACTTTCGTAGTTGGGACCATGGTCCTAACTTCGCAAGTTAGAGAAACTTAGAGTCGCCACCTAGGTTAGGGCCTAGACAGACCCGTGCCTGTTCTTCCAATGAAATGAGTAGCGACTCAAATTTTGTTGGAAGGGCAGTAACCAAAGGGGTTCTTTTGCTCCGGGCCTTTGAACCTTATATTTTGCTCTGTTTGTTTAAGGCATGGTCCTTACAGATATCTGGGTAAGGGTTATGGTGACAATCGGGGAAGGTGTTAAGCACCCCTCTTGCCCAGACGAATCCAGTCTCTTAATTTAGATTGGCATTTTTCGAAGAATTTGAACCAGGATAACTTATCTTTTTATTCATTACTCAGGTTATGCTTAATTCCAGGATGTAAATAAAGATGAATTTACAAAAAAATAAAAAATAAGTGATAGTTAACCTTATCGATATCGTAAGCTGTATACGGTCTTGAAAGAGCTCGCAACTACTCACAATTAGGTTAACTTAAAACAAACAGAAAAATACAGTACATAAAGTAAAAGAAAGGCAGAGGGGTTTATATCATTAGATATGGGGCCAATAAGGCAGAGATCTTATAATGTGACCACCACGTACCTTACTTTGAAAATAAAATTACATTGCGGAAAGTAAGAAATAAAGGCAGAGAGGTTTATATCATTAGATCTAGGGCCAATAAGGCGGAGATCTTATAACATCACCACCACGTACCATACTTTGTAAAGGAAATTACATTGCAGACAGTAAGTAAGAAAGAAAGGTAGAGAAGTTTATATCATAAGCTCTGGGGCCAATAAGGCAAAGAGCTTATAACGTCACCACCACGTACATTACTTTGTAAAGGAAAGTGCAAAAAGCTTTTGAAATTGCAATTTTACCAAAGATTTGGCGGCGTAACCTCGTTGTTTTGACGAGAAACTCCAAGTTTGTCGAGATTCTCGCAGAACAACGGCGCTAATTAGAAAATAGGGTGGTTGGTTCTCCGGAATTCAGCAGCGCAATGACGCTGTGTTGGCAAAGGAGGCTTCAGAGTTGGAGAGAAATCGGTGGTGTAACGGCGCTATGTGGCTGAAAGAACTCCGAGTTTTGTCAAGATTTCAGTAGAACAACGACGCTACTATTGAAAAGCAGCTCGTAGTTCTACAAAATTCGGCAGAACAACTGCTTAGAAGTAAGGATGCGCTCCGAACCTTTGAAACTTCGGCAGAGTGCCGACGCCCGGTGTGAGCTTCCTCGAGATTTCTCTACTTTCTCTCTTCTAGAAAATGAAGAAACTAGGGTTTTTTTTGAAATTTTTGCAGGGGTTCAGGATAAGGAAAAGGGGGTGAAATTATCACCAGTGAGGGGTGTGAAAACCAAAACAAAAGGGGGGGAGAGAGGGGGTGATGTTATGTTTTACACTTACCCGTTATTTATAGGGTTGGGGGGTAAAAATTTTGGGTTTTCGACCCAATTTCGCCAGGGGTGAAATGCATTTCGTCCTGGGCGAAATTGGGTGATGTCATCTAGTCTTATCCAAATGACATCAACATCGGTTGGCGAGATGCTTCGTCTTTTTTCCCCGGTTCTCGAGAAACATGACTTTTCATCTTTTTATCGGTTTAGTTTCGAATGTTCGTAACTTTCCCGATTATATTCTGATTCTCACGCGGTCAGATCCATTGGATTCCATGTTCCAGGGGCTTTCCAATGAATCTAATATCGTACGCTTTTGGGAAACGAAGTGTCCTTTGAGTGAAAACAGAAGTTTCCGACCCAAAGTTAATTTACCGATTGAAATGTCGTGTGCGAACGGGCTTACCGGTTTATGCCGTAAAAGGCGGGTGCTATGTAAAACAGGCTTTTGGTTTGCCGAAAAAGTCAGGTGCTGTTTTAAAACAGGCTTTCCGGTTGTTAAAATAGCTTTCATAAATCACTTTCTTCTGAAAACATCCTAAAGAGAGATTGAGAGAAACCGAACTAGTGCTCTGAGACTCATCAAAAGGTTATTCCTCGCGACACTTATCATTAGTACCGCCTTGACAAAATTGGCTGTCTACAGATGCCCCTCTTTGGTAGAGGGTGCAAGGCACCTGAATGCCAAAGTAAGGAGACAACAGAATTTTGTCAGTGAAGACTAATGATAGGCTTGCGAGACTCACATCGTATCCTAAGGCGTACAGCCCTCACCGAAGAATCTTGTTATCAGGTCATTGAGTGGAAACTTCTCGCCGACGGTTTTTTAGTTTTTGAAAATACGACCGTTACAATGAGTCTTGGGTGGACGTCGCTACTAACAGCCGGGAGGCTCCTCAGAAGTCAGGTTTAGGACACCTGACTTGGGAAGGGACCTCTGGGTCATCGGAAGTCAGGTTCAGGACATCTGACTTAGGGAGGGACCTCGGGGGATGTCGTTATGACATCTAGTGCGGACACTGATAACAGAAATACCGAATTGGCACCTGAAAATTGGATACGATGTGATACTGAACTTTAATAGTATTTGATTTCGAAAAGATGTTTCTTCGATGTCCGGAGATTTGATTAGCCAAACGACTGGTGTTTGTACGGATACAAACACTTACAAAGTTCATAAATTTTGATGAGTTACTGCGTACAAACGGTCTTTCTCGGGTTTGGAGGGTTTGTTGGGTTACCACATATAAACGAACTTACCTTGATTTGGATTTGTCTGAGCGTCAGTTTTCATAGCTTGAAAATTCTAGACAGGTACTCTCAGGGAGACTTTGGTTGTATGCTCAGGGCAGGTGCTCTCAGGAAGACTTTGGTTCTATGCTCAAGGTTGTTGCTCTCGGGGGGACTCATACTGATTGGGATGCCTCAAGGGACTTACATTGATTAGGTTGCCTCAGGCGTCTTATATTGGTTGGGATATCTCAGGGGACTTGAAATTCCACTTAGCAACCCAAGAGGGGGGTGAATTGTGTGTCTTTTGAAATTTTAAAGATTTGAAAACTTTGCTTGCACTCGGTTTAGTGTACTTGAAAAGATTAAGAAAGAGATTCAAAGACAACAGTTAAACACTTACCACAAGAGAAGAGAGGAAGAGACAAGAGGCTTGACAAAAGGGTTTTTATAGTGGTTCAGTCTTAAACCCAAAACCTACTCCACTCTTCTCAAGTTTGTCTCCTTAGGATTCCACTAGAATCTTCTTCCAAGGAACTTAAATACGACGTTCCTTTCGCCAAGTACAATCTGATCTTCCAAGCTCCAAGGGTCTTAACCACGGCGTCCTTTGTTGCCAAGTATAATGAATAGATGAAGAAGTAGCTCACTTGCCTTTAGATAGGCTGATTGCAATGTAAAGAACACTCACTCTCAATAAGAAAAGAAAGTACAAATTAATCCTAGAATCTCACAAAAGTATTTCAAGGTTAGGCACAAAGAGAGGATGTGAGAGTGATTAATGATCAATAATGATGCTAAGATATGTATTCAATGATCCAAGATGGTTAGGTAGGTTGTTCAAGAACAAAAATAAGCTCTTGACCATCATATATATAGAGGAGACTAAAATATGGCATTTTGGGAGTCTCCAACGGCTGCACGGAGCTCCGTCATAGCCGTTATGGCTAAAACAAATTTGAAACAGGTTATGCCACGGAGCTCCGTGAGGTTCCACGGAGTTCCGTGCACGGAGATCCGTGGGAACCCACAGAATTCCATGGAGGCACTTGGAATTGTAATTTCTTTATCGATTCGATCAACTACTTTGATCCACATGCGCATAGCTTTAGCATTTGGAGCGATCACCTTCCTTGAGTTCACTTTGTCCTTATTTTTTGACTTTGCCTTTAGGGAACATGGATCTTGCCTTAATTTTTTATTTTCTTTGCCATTGATATCTTCATGTCTTTAACTTAGTCTTGATCACCAAATGATTAGGCATTTGAGGTACATGCTTGAGGTTGCTTGTGCTTGAGACATGAACACTGAAACATTGAAAGGCAATAGTATAAACAAATATTTTTCAACAAATTGAGTTTGTTCATCATCAAAACAATTGATTAGGGGTACTTGTTGAACCCTTGGGCTAACAATCTCCCCCTTTTTTTATGATGACAAACACAATTTGCCTTAGGGTAGGAGGTCTCCATTTTGGGATGAATAGAACAATTAATGCTCCCCCTTAAAAGAAGTATTTGGTTAACCAATTAAGCATTAATTTTTATGAGAGATAGATAAGGGAAATTTAGCTTTGCTCCCCCTTAAATTATGCATTTAAGTATAATATGAGAGCTCAAACATTCTCCCCCACTTTGCATCACAAAAAGGGAACCATAAAGAGTATAACAAGAGATATGACAGCTAAGAGTAATGAGAAATACAAAACGAAATTCCATCCAATCAATGCCATACAAGCTCAAAGTGATAAGCAAGCCATATTTTATTCATAATGAAAGGCCATACATAAGAACAACTAGAAGGACAATGCTTGGCCAAACATTTTGATACATCAAACAGTACAGAGTGGCTAGTAAATAGAAAAGAGATAAACTAACTATAAGCGCACCACATAGATCCTACATATCATAGACAGAAAGGCATAAAAGCCAGCAAAACATAACATCAACCCATATCACATAAACAAGACCAAAAGGAACAGCAACTAGATAAAGCTGGAATAAGCAGAGAGCAGCTAGTCCTCTGAAGGAGGCGGAGGGTGAGATGAGCTGCCAGGAGATGGACCACCCTGTCGTGCTGAGTACATCTCTCGGAGTGAAGTGAACTGCGCATCCATGTGAGTAGTGAGTGTCTGGATTCAAGTGGATATTGCGGAATCAACACGAGAAGCCACGGAGCGCTCAAGAGCCTCCTGCATGAGGAAGAGATCATAGCAAGAACATGGCTGAGAAAGGTCACTCTCGTCGTCGTCTTCATCGTCCTGAGATGCCTCCTCCTCAGAGGTGTCCTCATCTCCTAGTTCTTCTTCCTCAACCGCAGGAGCAATTCCCATTTGTATGCGTCCAACTGTGCGCTCATCAAATGGACCAGTGGGGGTACTTGTCATCTCACCACTTAGAGGGACACCATAGGCTTTGAAGATCCAGGTCAAGAGCATCCCATATGGCATAGAGGAATGAGAGCGAGTAGGAGCTTCACTCATGAAACAGAAGATGATGTTTGTAAGATTGATAGGGTGATTGGCTAAGATGCAATAGATGATGAGAGCCTCAAGAGGTCTCATGGCGTCGGTCTGACCAACGCGAGGGGTGATGCTGCTAAAAACAATGTTATGTAACAGTTTGGCAACAGGTTTGAGATGGAATCAATGAACCTTAATGTGAGAGTCAAATTGATCGGCAATGGTTCGAAAGAGACGGAGACGAGGAACATCGGTTTTGTCAATTTCATCATCCGGCCAGAAATAGTCATTAGCACCGGCAGGGGACACTCCAAAGAGGATGCTAAATTGTTCTTAAATGATCGAGATGGGGGTTTGCTTGACAAGGGTCTTAATGGCGAAATTGGAAGGAGAAATGCAAAGGTTGGCATAGAAAAGCTTGACCAACCGAGGGTAGACCCGTTCTTGGATGTGAAGGATGGGTGTCCAACCGAAGTGATCAAAGCATTGGTTGAGATCATAATGAACAATAGCCTTGGGGTCGACGTACCTACCTGTGAGAACACCACGATGGCGGATCTTGTTCTATGTGGAACGGGCGTGTTTGTCCTTGAAGAGAGAAGGGTTTTTCCCGAGCTCGTTTGGGTGCAGGTTCGTCGGTGCGATGACCACAGGAGGATCCTTCTCCACTAGGTTTGGAAGGTTTGGTTCATGCCATGAGGGTTTGGTGAAGAAGAGAAGGAACTAGGGTTTGGAAACCTATAAGGGAGGAAATGGAGGAGAAATTAGTGGGATTTGAAGGAACTACAAGAAATCCTACAAAAACAATGGAGAATGAGGAGAGAAACAAAGGTTTTCAAGGATTGTATGGAAGAAAAGAGGGAAAAGGAAAAATTGCAGGTTTTAGGGAGAAAAACAGTAATTTAATGGAAGAAAAATAGAAGATTTGGAGGTTTGGAGGGTTTGGAGGAAAGGGAAATGAGAGAGGAATGTTAGGGCATGAAGAAGAGAGGAAATGAGGGAGAAACGAGTTAAAAAACCCGAGTGGAAAGTGGGCCCGAGTGGCTCGGGTCCCCCTTTTATTTTTTATTCCAAGTTGTTTCACGGAGCTCGGTGATATTCCACGGAGTTCCGTACACAGAGCTCCGTGGTATCTCACGGAGTTCTGTGACCAGAACTAAAACTTGGGTAAGGAAGGTTTGGTTTGGGGTGAGTTTGGGGGGTGAGCTCTATAATTTTTGAAAGATTTGGATGACATTTGGTTCATGATGGTTTAGGTAGGCCTTGAGATGAGTGGGCTTTGAGATGGTGATCCTCAAGAAGGTGTAGGGTCAATGGATTGATGTGACTTTAGAAAAGGACCCATCATCATCTGTTCGATGATACAGAAATGAGTTGAACATGGGATCCACTAACCATGAGTGTATGGGTTGTAAGCTCACAAAAATCATCCAATGACACGAATGCAAACAACATGCTTCAAGTATTTAACACTCACGAAAGAGAAATCAATTTTTTTTTGAAAGTAAGATATACATAGATATATAGAGACAAGTGAATTGTAAACTTCATAGTTATATTCATGATTAAGATGACGGAATGAAGCCAAATGATTATGTATCTTAATTAAAGGTGATGGTACCGACTCCCTCTTTGGTTAAAGAAGGCTATGGGCACCAATTGAGTGATTTTGAGCATTAGGTTTGATCATCTTGAATCAAGAGCAAATATCAAAACAAGAATGCTACATATATATATATATATATATATATATATATATATATATATATTTATACATATAAAGAACATTAGCAGCTACTCATACCTCATTTTCAAACTCTTTCACTTGATCTAGACTCCAAATATTGAGTCCACTCCTAATGTCACAAAATCTATCCTCATTGAGAAGTTTAGTGAAGATATCAGCCAATTGATCATTTGTGTGGATATACTTAATTGAAATATTCCCTTTTTGAGAATGATCTCTTAAGAAATGATGCCTTACCTCAATGTGCTTGGTTCTAGAATGTTGGATTGGATTCTTTGTCAAGTTTATTGCACTTGTGTTATCACAATGGATCGGAACATTGCTAAATTCAAGATTGTAATCCATGAGTGTTCTTCATCCATAGGATTTGTGCACAACAAGCTCCGGCAGCAATATATTCGGCTTCGGTAGTAAGTAGGGCTATGGAGTTTTGTTTCTTGCTAAACCAAGACACAAGAGACGTACCTAGGAATTGACATGTGCCACTTGTGCTTTTTCTATTGATCCTACATCCGGCAAAGTCGGCATCTGAGTACCCTACTAGGTTGAATTCATTTGATCTTTCATACCATAAAACTAGAGAAGGACTTCCTTTGAGATATTTGAATATCCTCTTAACCGCACTCAAATGGGACTCTTTGGGAGCTGATTGAAACCTAGCACAAATGCACACATTAAACATTATATCTGGCATACTAGTGGTCAAATATAATAGGCTACCTATCATTCCTCTAAACTTCTTCTCATCAACCGATCTACCAGCTTCATCCTTTTCTAATTTGGTGGATGTGCTCATGGGAGTTGGCTTGATTTGAGAGCTATCCATTCCAAATTTCTTAAGGAGTTCCCTAGTTTACTTCTCTTGGTTGATGAAAATTCTATTCTTATATTGTTTAATTTGAAGTCCTAGGAAATAGGTAAGCTCTAACATTATACTCATCTCAAACTCTTTTTGCATAGATTGAGCAAATTCTTCACACATCTTATTATTAATAGGTCCAAATATGGTATCATCTATATAAATTTGAATAATAAGCATATCTTTTCATTTTCTTTTAATGAACAAGGTTTTGTAAACCTTGCCCATTTGAAAGCCACTCTCTAATAGGAAGGAGCTAAGCCTCTCATACCACGCTTTAGGAGCTTGCTTTAGACCATACAAGGCTTTATCCAACCTATAGACATGATTGGGGTATTTGAAATCTTTAAAACCAGGAGGTTGTTCAACATAAACTTCCTCCATAATATACCCATTTAGGAATGCACTCTTCACATCCATTTGATATAATTTGAAATTCTTATGGCATGCGAATGCTAGAAGCATTCTTTTGGCTTCCAATCTAGCAACCGGAGCAAAGGTCTCATCATAATTGATGTCTCCCTCTTGGTTGTAACCTTGGGCCACTAATCTAGCTTTATTCCTTTGAATATCTCCATGCTCTTCGAGTTTATTTCTAAACACCCATTTAGTCCCAATAATCGGGTGATCACTCGGCCTAGAAACTAATCTCCACACTTTGTTTCTCTCAAATTGGTTTAGTTCCTCTTGCATAGAAACCATTCAAAATTCATCCTTTTCAGCTTCTTTTATGGACTTGGGTTCTATTTGGGAGATAAATGTCATGTTGGCACAAACATTCCTATAGTGAGATCTTGTTTGGACTCCTTGCGAGGTTTCACCTATGATTT
This sequence comes from Tasmannia lanceolata, assembly GCF_043159265.1. NCBI lineage: Eukaryota > Viridiplantae > Streptophyta > Magnoliopsida > Canellales > Winteraceae > Tasmannia > Tasmannia lanceolata. The sequence goes on along the minus strand of NW_027518789.1, from coordinate 1,332,220 downwards.
GTGTAGGAGGATGACTAGACATGATTCTACTATGTTCAGGCGCACCTTCTACTTCAACTTCTTCTATGGGTTGACCTTCTAAATCAAAATTTTCTAAGGGTTGAACTAAAGAATCTACTTGACTAGGAGGCTCTAGAAGATTGGCATCATCATCATCTTCTTCAATGACTTTATGAGGTTCAAATGACTCATCAAATTTACCATGCACGGATTCTTCAACAATTTGAGTTCTTTTGTTATAAACCCTATAAGCTTTACTATGAGTTGAATAGCCTAAGAAGATACCCTCATCGGATTTTGAATCAAACTTGTGCATGTAGACACCCCCATTTTGCTCCGCTTTAATCAACAAAGAAGTTAGTGTTTCACTGTCGGTTTCTCAGTGTTTTCCATTCCCGTATCCGCTTCGTATGTTTTCTCGATCTTTTTTGATCATTTCTGTCGTGTTTCGCATTTTTCCGCTAAGTGTTGAGAAGGGTTATTCACGAGAATCCGAGCAGGAGAGAATTTGGACCCACTGGGTGGCCGCGCATTGAATATTTCGATTAGATTTGGATCAAGCAAGTGTGGACTGCGTTGTTTTCATAATGGGCATAGTGTATTTCGGCCAACGGATATCGCAGCCCGGTTTGGATCATCTGATGGAAAAGGTTTAAGAGGGCACGGCCAATTTGCTTTGTGGCCCATTAATAGGAAGTTCTCGATTATTATAAGGAAATGAGTTAGGGGGCGCAACCTTACATAGTAGCCTAGCAAATCAATGGTTCTGATCCTAACAATTTGAATCAATTTCAAGGAATATTCCGTTTATGCCGTAGCCCATCGCATGGACTGTTTGGATCATCACATGGAAATAATTTTGGCACACAAACCATTTAGGACGAATCCTAACAAATGGACAGTTCGGACCATTCTATGGAAGTGATTCGGGGCGCGCAATCCATTTGGGCCGTGACCCATAAATTGGACGGTTGAGATCATCCAATGGAAGGGATTTGAATGCAAGTAGTGCAATGCAAGAAGAATTCACCCGAAGTGGGGCCCACCATTTTTTGAAATGCTAAAAGAATTTCAAGAGGATTCGATTAATATTTAGTGGGATCGGTTGTAATAATTTTTTTTTTTAACTTTCAAGGATTTTTCGACGAAATAGGGATGAGGCTCACCATGTTAATTCTTGGAGTGGGATTTCTAAGGTATGTTAGAGCGATATTGATGGGGCCCACTTTGTAAACTTTTCGGCTTTCCATTTATTCCAAACGATCCTTTTGGAAGTCTGGAATGTAGCAATCAGTATTGCCAAATTCCCTTCACTCGCTACTTGTGTCTTTGCCCTGTTTTTAGAATATTTCTTTCTTGGGTGTATGAGCGGTGAAGACAAATAGCTCACTCGTGTGGATGAGGTGATCCCAACATTTTTTTTAGGAGGTGCTTCTATTAATATTTATAAAAAAGCTAAAATTGCAGCATCTTTGGGATGTTAATTGATGCTTAAAACATCAACTACTTGATTTGGAAGGGTGGCAAAAGAAGGCAAGAGAGGGAATCCTGGAAAGCAAGGAAAAATATCAACCTTCACTTGATAAATAAGGATGGTTACAGCAATGAAGGGAGGTTTTTTTTTTAGAAAAGAAAAAAAAGAAGTAACGTTGAAAAACAGAGGAGGAACGGCTCTGTTGGGGCTCTCTCAGATCCCTCACCACTCTCAACGTCTCTCTCCCCCTCTCTTCTCTCTCACTCTATACACCCATAACAGAGCAGCCTTTCAAGGTTTCTCTCTCACTCCATACATCCAACAGCAGCCTTTCTACAGCATTCCCACTGTCATTCCTCTCGCTCTATACGAGACAAAAAAAATAGAGCATCTCTCGATCTCTGTTTCTCGTGATCTCTAGCTCTCTCTCTGCTATCTCTCTATCTCTCTCACTCTTAATTCTCTCTCTGCTATCTCTCAACCCTCTATCTGTCAAACTCTCTCTGTGTCATCTCAATCTCTCACTCTATCGCAGTTTCTCTATCTATTTGTCAAACACTCTCTGTGTCGTCTCAATCTCTCACTCTATCTCGGTTTCTCTATCTCTCTGTCAATTACTCTCAATCCCTCTCTATCTCTTACATTCTCTCTAAATCCTTCTCTGTCTCTCTTTGTCTATCTCAATCCCTCTTTGTCTTCTTTTGTTCTCTATTTGTATCTCTCAATCTAGCTCACTCTCATTCTCTCTCAATCTTATTCGCTCTCACTCTCTTTCATTCTCTGTTTGTCTCTTAACTCTTGAACTCTCTTTGTCAATCTCTCTCTATCTCTCATTCACTCTCATTCTCTCTCTGTTAATCTCTCCCTATCTCTCGCACTCTCTCTCTACAGTGGTGAATAAAAAAAAAGAAAGGGAAGAAAGGACATTGGATCGAGCATCTACGAAATTTTTTGGATTCTTTGGTTCTCGGATTCGGCGAGGATTTCAATTACAGGTAGGTGCACAATTCTCAGATTTTTTCAGGATTATTTGGTATTTTTTTATACATTTTTGCAAGATTTTAACATTAAATTGAATTTAATTCAATATTATATGTGTATGTCCAAATTCATGATCTACCTGAGTGTTTCAAGTCCGATTTGTCCCGAAATTTAACACATCGATCTATTTAAATAGACAAAAATAACCATCAGATCGGATCGGACATTGAATCAAAGGATTTTGAACATTTGAGTGAAGAATGGAATTTCATTTAAAATAGTGGCTGAGAAATTAAAAAATTCGAAAAAATAGCTATTTCAGGATGATTTATTTTGTGGAATTTTAATTTTTTCTCGTGTTCATCACATCAAAAAAAGATTAGAGAATATTTTCCGGAGTCGTAATTTTCTCAAAAATCATTTTTAAAAAATAGAAAACTCTTCGAAAACATCTTTTTGACGAAGAAAAATAAAATATATACTAAATAGATTCTAAAGTTAATAAAATTTCATGGGAAAATAATATGATACTGAAATATTCTACCTTGAATTTTTAAGAAGTTTTGGATTCTGTTTGGTATATTATTTGATGCTTTCTTTGAAAATTATCAGATTCTGTGAGAATTTTAACTGACATCAGATCACAATTACAATTCTCAAAATTTTTACAGTAGTTTTATATTTCATATTTCTTGCTTCTGTAAACTTTTCAATTGATTTGGATCTTTTTTCCTAAGGGATGTAGTGTAAATTTATAATCTAGTCTTAAAATTGAAAAATCCGAAATTGGTAGTAAATAGTCTCTCAAATTCATAAAAATCTCACAGCATGCTATGTTTACTTATATCTTATTACTGTAGAAATTGCAATGAATTTAGATTTCTATTTCTAGTAGTTTCTGAGTTATTTTTGCAATCTGGTCTCATTATTGTTAAATCAAAATTAAATAGGAGCTTAATGTAAAAATCTGTAAAACTCTTCCAGTAAGCTACATACATTCTCATCTTGTTGCTGTAGAAATTTCAATTTCTTTTGAATTCGTTTGCAATAACTTCACTTGTAAAATCACTCATATGGTTCAAAATTGATAAAATCCATTGAAAAATTGAAATTAATTAAAAACCATCATAAAGTTTCTAAAGAACCTTGAATTTTTGTCACATGTCCACTCCTTAATCCATTGAAACAGAAATCTTAGGATCTTTAGATTCCCCTGGTAAAATGGCCAGTGCATCCATATCGTATCCCAATTGCAACCGATCTTTAACAATTTGAATATTTAAGCTATAACATGTTATTGGCTCCGAGGTTACTGTCCACGGAAATCCTGAGATATGCCAGGCAATAAGGTGTTATAACCTAAGTATTAAATTGCACAAGGAAAGAGCGCACGATTCCTTTCCGTGGATGCTATTCTAGGCCAAAATTGGTGAACCCTAGGACCTTTGGTATTCCTTAAATGTCCAGAAACCGAAAATCCTTGAAATCTGAAATTAATTAACTTCAAGAACTTGAATCGATTTGTCTCGAGTCTTTTGGAACCATGGGATTATGGTTTCCGTCGTAAGAACCATTAGAGCCCAATTTAGGAACACTAGTGTCAGGTCGTGTCCTAGGTTTTAGGGAGTCTTAGGTTTTAAAGAGTCCTAGAGTTAAGAGTCCAGCCTCATCACGGACGCTTGCTATAGATAGCAACCGTGCCATAAGTCTAGTTACACTAGTCACCCAATCTTTCCATAAGACAAGCCTACTTACCTAGGATGTAGGTTAACCTGCATTAGTCTAAGGGACAACTTGCACTTAGATAGGATCATATAGCATCTTAGATGAAATCCTAGGATAATAAAATCTTCAACTTGAATTAAATAAGTTCTCTTAAAACTGTTGAAACAGTCAATCCAGTCTGGGTCGGTGTCTTAGTTGAGTTAGGCATAAGTAGTTTAGCTTAAGTGCACCGAACTACGTCGACTCTGATCCCAGTGAGGCTTGGGTACGTAGGCAGCTTGGATGTCTGATGGCATACCAATCACGAGTCTGCTCCACAACAAATTGTGGGGTTTTGTATATTAATTTTCTTGTAAATTCTTAATTAAATCACTTAGGACTTTCCATGAAATTAGAATTTTAGGAGAACTTTCACTTAGATTGAATCCAGACAAATTAATAAATCAAGATACACATTTAGAATTCACATTGAAATTAGATCATAGGATGCATGTCACATATTTCGCACATTAACATAGAGTTGAATGAGCCATTTAAAATAAATTTAAAAGAGTTAACTTTTGGAATTGAAGACCGATTATCGGGCAGGAATGGTGCATGTGGTGGATAACTCCCCATACCTTCCATTCCTTTAACCAGGTAACGAGTCTAGATTTATGGTTAATTATGGGTCCTAGATCCCACATCTGGGTGGCGACTCTGTCACTCTCTTTTGTGTGGAATTCGGATTGCCTTAGTGATCCCAAGTTCACAGAAAAGATGAATTAAAATCAATAATAAAAGAACACACGCCAATCGCGTGGGTACGAGAGACCAAGAGAGAGCGTGGCGGCTCGTGCTCCACCCCTCTCGCGGGATCGGGTCCCATAGTTTGGCAACTCTGCTGGGGATCACCTAACTTCATCAAAACTTCAAAGGATAACTCATTTGGATTTAATTTAACTGGCTCATAAAAACTCTATCTCTTATATACCTGTTAGATTAGTTTGTCTTGTTTTATTTTCTCATCACATCATACTCAAACTTAATCTAACAAAACCTGAAGGCATCATAGATTGCGCGAACTTATTGCACACACTTACATCACTTGCATCTAAACCCTTGCATCTCACATGCACAACCGTTCTATTTTAGGAACCCAGAGTGTTATCTACCATGGTTGACTGGGATTTCATCACTTGGTGCCTCTGTGCTAGAGAGGCATTCCACCCTTAGCCTAGCACCTATGGTGCGTAAACGGATCTCTTGTTCACGTACTGATACGCCGGACACTGGTACAGTATATCGAACACGGATTCGCGCTAAGGGAACTCTTGGCCTTACCCCTAGATTAACCCACACATGCATGTAGTATACGAACACATGTGCATCACGTGTGTGCGCCTAGCTTAGGATATCCTACCCATTTGTGTCTAGATTAGGCCGTGGTCCATCTTCCAATGGCTACGATCGGTCCATAGGTACACAAACAAAGTAATGAGTCGAGATCCTCTCTCCACTCCGCTAGATTAGGATTAAGGTTTGATGCCTTCAGGTAACACTGTTAAAATGTACGAAGATTAAAAACTTTTCCTTTGGGGTTAGGATATAAATCCCATCATTTCCGAAGATCTCATAGGATTAGTCATTCATGATCTATCCGTTAAAAGCAATCTTATGCTATCTCATCTCATCTTTTGATCGTACGCCTTTCAATCTTCTATCATGTGATTCGATCATGTATTCATACTTTCTTTTACTGGCAGGAACTTATCCCAATCTCGTGTTCATATAACCCTGATCATTCTTGTATCCCTTCTCTTGGCTTACAAGCATCATGTCTACTCGTACAATTCTTGATTGGATCCGTGGTACATTAAGAGAATCTCACATCTATGCCATAAGTGAGCAAGAGAAAAATCTCTTCGGCTACGTGGCAACCATTAAGCTCGATTGGGGATTACTTTATGCCGCATCAGAATGTTGGGATCCCGATCATCATGTCTTCCGTTTTGGCAACCAAGAAATGTGTCGTACCTTTGAAGAATGGTGTGCCTTATTAGAATATCCCGTGGATGGCCCTCTGGTGAAACCATCTTGTGTGTCAGATTATCGTCATTTGTTCCTTCGCTTGATGAATAATCCAGATGAATCCATGAACTCTTTCACGAAAGGCTAAGAAGTGTCCATGCAACAACTGATTGACATTTACCCTCCTGTGGGACACATTGGTGCTGTTGATATTGAAAAAGCCCGACGTCGTGCTTTGAGATTCTGCTCATTTGCTAGGTTCCTCACTGTCCAGCCTTCTCGCTTTGCGTCAGCTATTCTTTTGGACCTCGTTGATCAAATGGATCATGGTGCCAATCCAGTTCCTCCTATACTTGCAGAAACCTTCAATGGATTGGATGATATGGCTCGTCTTCGTGCCAGCTCAGATCCAGGCTCTTATGTTCGCTCTTTTGTTGGGTCTTTCTCAGGATGTCCTGCATTACTCCAGGTGTGGTTGTGCCACAAGCTAAAAATTGCAGCTCCTGTCCATTTCGATCATACGTTATACACCTTCAGTGAATGGCGTCATGATGTTTCTTTCGATCATAAAAGCGATTGGGTTGAATGGTTAAATTCTCGCCAACAAGATCAGATTTATTGGCAAATTCCTGAAATCCAAGAAGCTGTCTTCAACACCGGAGAAGCTAACTTCATTCGCCTTCTTGGTCTCAAAAAGACTTCCTTCTATGTTCCTGCCAGGATCTTGCGTCAGTATGGAAAGGAGCAATCTATTGTGCCTCCCCTTTATCATTTTTATCCGCCTGAGGATCTCAAGCCCAAGATTGTCAAAGCCGTTCATCTGCTTGGGATGTCAGAATCATCAAACCTTTAAAAGAGTCAGCTGAGGAAGATTGTCGTCCAAAGAAGAAGTCTAGAAAGAGTGCTTATTGTCATGTTTAATCTTATCAGTTTATCTTTGAAAGAGTGAACCATGTACTCAAGCTTTAATGATTAATCAATAAAGTCCATCTTTCTCTTTCATTATCTTCGTCTATGTGTGTATCATCGTCTGTTTTTCTCTGTGATCTTAAAATATGTTTTTCAAATATTTCAGGGCAGTAAACACCATAGCTAACCCTACTACTCCTTGGGTTCGGATCTCTTCACGATTGGAGAGGAATTCTGTCTCTCCACCACCCTCTCTGAGAACCCCAGCATCTCCTTCTTTCTCACCCTCACCAATGGCAGACAACCAAGATGGCCTTCCACCCGCTGCTATTACCGATACTCTTACCTTGATTCTCCAGCAGCTTCAAGAACTCAAAGAAGAGAACCGAGTTATCAAGGCTCAGCTTTCTGAGAAGTTGGGACCGTCGTTGTCCAAAGATAAAGGGCCCATGCACCAAGCAGCTACTTCAGCAGCACCTGCCCAACCAGTGTTCATCACTATCCCTGATAAAGCCGAAGAAGATTTGGAAAAAGAGCAGTACAGCGAGGATCGCAATAGGCCTTCTCAGTCCGTGGTTGATAAGATAGTTATGGAGAAATTAGAAAGTCTTACCAGGAAAGTTCAAGACACCCAGTCTCAAGACCAGGGTGGTTTCAATCCAAGTGACCTTACACTGTTTTCCGAAATCCGCCTTCCTGCTAATTTTCAAATGCCAGATTTCGACAAATATGATGGTGTGGGTTGTCCAATCACCCATTTGCAAATGTTCACCATCATGTGTCAGCCTCAAGGCTTATCTCCTGAGCAAATGGCTCAATTGTTCCCAGCTTTCCTAACCAAGGTTGCTAGGAGATGGTTCATGGTCCTAGACAAGACTCGTTATAGGACATGGAAGGATATCAGTGAGCAATTCATCAGGCACTTTATATTATGATGGGACAGAAATCACTAGAAAGGATTTAGAGAGAACCAAGCAAGACTCGAGGGAATCCTTTCTGATTTTTGTGAAAAGATGGAGGAGACTAGCAGCTCAGATGATGGAGCACCCGTATGAGGAAGAGCAAGTTCAAATAATCATGAAAAATATTTCCCCCCAACTCCAATATCACATGTCATTGCAATATTATCCAGACTTCAAGCACTTCATTGTGGCAGGCACCCAGATAGAGGAGGCTATGGGTCAAGGTGTATTCAACCGTAGCAACCCAAACCCCAGAGATTTCAAAAAATCCCCGCCAGCCCAAGTCAGTAGTATCTCTCGTTCCAATGCTCAGCCCACTAAATCCCAAGAACCTTTAGTGATGGACTATGCTCAACCCGCGACCGCACCTCGGCAACAAACCCGGGTAGAATTTACCCCTCTTCCCATTCCATCTTCAGAGGTGCTTAAGCAGTGTCTTGCTTCAGGTCGCATAATCCTACCTGCCATCCGGCCTCCCCCCAATCCTCTACCTGCAAATTGGCGAGCTGACCTACATTGTGAGTATCACAGGGGTCCTGGTCATCTTACTGACAATTGCATTGCCTTGAAATTTAGAATCCAGAAACTCATTGATGAGAAAGTCATTGCATTCCAGCCAAGACCCAATGTTACCCAAAACCCGCTACCTGGTCATGCCAATCCTCCTGCTGCCGTTAATGCCATAACCATAGGAGATTCTGAGTTTGACCCTCTCACCCTCATATGCGCCTTAGAACCCATTTCTGAACCCCAAATCATCTTCTGTGACGAATCATACCTAAGAGAGTCTGTACCTCCCTTGGTAATCACCTATGAGCCACAAGTCCCTTAAGTTATTACTTATGATGAGCAAGAATTAGATGAAGTCAGACATGTTACAAGGGGTGGAAGAATTTCCAAACCTGCTGAATTAAGAGTCGAAAAATCCAGGGGCATTGGCTCGAGGAGAGGAGCCGCAATATGTGAAAGACCCAGATGATGAGGTTGTGCAGCAGTTGAAGAAAACTCAGGCTGTTATATCTATTTGGGGATTGTTGATAGCATCAAAGAAACACAGAGAGGCTGTGTTAAAAGAATTGAATACAACACAGGTATCCTCAGAAATATCTCCAGAGCAGCTGGCTGAAGTTGTTGCTCTAACCCAGGCCACCAGGGTCATTAGTTTCTCAGATCAGGAGCTGCCTCCTCAAGGTCGGAATCATGCTAGAGCTCTTCATGTCACTATTGTTTGTGAAGGCAAGAAAGTACCGTCTGTATTGGTAGATAACGGATCTGCGTTGAATGTGTGTCCGTTGAGAACCGTGTTACCTTGGGTTTTGGCCCCACTGATTTTGCCGAATCAACCCTTGGAATCCTCGCATATGACAACACCCGCAGAAATGTGGTCGGGGTCCTTACCACTAAAATTGTTGTAGGTGGTCAAGAATTTGAGGTTGAGTTTCAGGTTATTGATATCAAGGCCTCGTTTAATATGCTTCTGGGACGTCCCTAGTTGCATAAGGAAGGTGTTGTTGCTTCAACCCTCCATAAAAAATTGAAGTTCAGCAAAAATGGAAAGTTGATCACTGTCAGAGGTGACGAAGAGCCAGAAATAGGGCAGATAACAGGAGAAACTCTGATCCTCCCACTTGCAAAAGCAGAAGACTACAACTTGAATGGTTTCGCGTTCGACGTGGCTGCTATTTCTTATGAAGAGGCCTCTCGGGAGGAGTTGTGTTTACCTTTTGCCATCAGTCCTGTGGTTGCCAAGATGATGAGAAAAAGGAATTCCTTTCCTGGTATGAATTTGGGCCGTGATCCAAGCAAGGCATCTCACTGGCGCCCAATCAAAGCAAACCATGGAATTTTCGGTCTGGGATGTGTACCTACTGAGGAAGAGGAAGAAGCCATGGAAGAATTGTTGAAATTGAAGGAAGAAATCCGCCGCACTAGAAGGGTACTCCCGATAACTCCATATTCCTTGTCAATGAATGGTCACTTTATCAAAGAAGGCGAGTCCTCTCCATACTATGGGTTCTCCGAACCATGGTATGACTCAGTGACAGGAATCATGATACCTGGTTTTGAAATATTTAGTGGCCTTGCTCTCCCAGAAATAGAACCGCCAGTATATTATGTTGAGAAGACTGTTGAGGACTGGTTAGTCTACCTTGAGCCAGATGTGTTGGAGTCCTTGTTTGAAGAAGATGTGCTTGATGTTGCTTGGCAAGAGCTGTCAGTTTTAAACATTCTGAAGAGCAAGAAGAGACAGACTGTGAACATGTGCTAGTAGCAGTTATTCAGAGCAATGATACCTTTACTGAACCTCAGAGTCAGATTGCACCTGCAACCAAAAATCTTTCAAATTGGAGTTTTAGTGTTTTTCCTACTTATTTTATTAAGTCAAGTCCCGTCAAGTCGATTGAATCCGAGTCAGTGCCTAGTCCAGGCGAGTCATTTTCTGATTTTATTTACTATGTGAATCCTGAGCCTGTTCAGGATGAGTCCAATGATAATAATGTAATTCCTTTCAATTCAATGAAATCTGATTCTCAGTATGTCTCTGTGTTTGCTTCTGACTTTAATAATGATAACACTCCCTCCTCAGACGAGGAAGAAGGGATCGACGAAACTCCTCTTGAATTGCAGCATATGCTCAAACAAGAGGAGGAGCGCCGAGCCCAGCCTCTTAAAGATGAAATCGAAATTATAAACATCGGAACAGAAGATTTAATACAGGAAATACGAATTGGAAATACTCTATCCTCTGAAGAGCGCGATGAATTAATAAACCTACTTAAGGAATATAAAGAAGTTTTTGCCTGGTCCTACAAAGATATGCCCGGGTTGAGCGAAGACATTATTCAGCACAAGCTACCTTTGTTACCAGGAATTAAACCTAAAAAGCAGAAGCTAAGGAGAATGAAGCCCGAGTGGGTCTTGAAAGTAGAGGAAGAGCTTACTAAGCAGTTGAATGCTGGGTTTCTGCAAGTGGTGGAATATCCAGAATGGCTCGCAAACATAGTACCTGTACCAAAGAAAGATGGAAAGGTGAGAATGTGTGTAGATTTCAGAGATTTGAACAAGGCAAGTCCAAAGGATGATTTCCCTCTACCACATATCGATATCCTGGTAGACAATACGGTCGGGCATGAATTACTATCTTTCATGGATGGTTTCTCGGGCTACAATCAAATTAAGATGGCACCCAAGGACATGGCTAAAACCTCGTTCATTACACAATGGGGGACATATTGCTATCGGGTAATGCCATTTGGTCTTAAGAATGCTGGTGCGATATACCAAAGAGCAGCTACAGCTTTACTCCATGACATGATACATAGAGAAGTCCAAGTTTATGTCGATGATATGATTGTAAAAGCCAAGGAAATGAGAGATCATATCCCGAACCTTAAGAAGTTCTTTGAAAGAATACTCAAATACCAGCTTCGCCTGAATCCTAGCAAGTGTGTATTCGGGGTTACCTCTGGTAAGTTGCTTGGATTCATGGTGAGTCAAAGGGGCATAGAACTAGCCCCTCAGAAGATTAAGGCTATCCAGGAGATGCCGCCGCCTAAAACTGAGAAGGAAATTCGAGGATTCCTAGGAAGGATACAGTTCCTAAGACGATTCATCGCTCATCTTACATCAACTTGTGAACCTATCTTTAAGCTGTTAAAGAAAAATACTTCCAAAGAATGGACAGAGGAATGTCAACAGGCCTTTGAGAAGATAAAGCAAAGTTTGTCAGAACCACCGATAGTAGCACCAGTAATACCGGGGCATCCATTGCTGCTTTACTTGTCAGTGACAGAAACCATAATGGGTTGTATGTTGGCACAGCAAGATCCAGAATCCAAGCATGAAAGGGCTGTATATTATCTTAGTAAGAAGAAGTTGGAGTATGAACAGAAGTACACTGTCCTAGAAAAAACCTGCTTAGCTTTGGTTTGGGCTACTCTGTGACTCAGGCATTACCTTTTATCACATAAGGTCTTGCTTTTGTCAAGGATGGATCCTCTGAAGTATCTCTTTGAAAAACCAGCCCTGATAGGCAGGACTGTCAGATGGTTATTATTGTTGTCTGAGTTTGACATCACCCATGTAACCCAAAAATCAGTAAAGGGCCGAGCCATTGCTGAGCAATTGGCGGAAGCACCCCGAGAAGAAAGTCAGCCTTTCAAGCCAATGTTCCCAGATGAAGAGATCATGATGGTAGAAGATGAATATCCAGAAACTGGTTGGACCCTCTATTTTGATGGTGCAGCAAACCAAACAGGGCAAGGAGTAGGGGCATTACTTGTGTCACCTCGAAATGAGCATGTTCCACTTGCCGTTAAGTTGCAATTTAATTGCACCAACAATATGGCAGAGTATGAAGCATGCATTGTTGGGCTTGAGGCCGCATTGGCCTTAGGCATAGAGAATCTTGACGTATATGGGGATTCGAAGCTAATCATTTGCCAAACTCAAGGAGAGTGGAGAACCAAAGAAGAAAAGCTACAGCCATATCATGAATACCTAGATGCTCTCGCCCAACAATTTCGGTGCATCACTTTCAGTTATTTACCAAGGTTGAAGAATAGATTCGTCGATGCTTTAGCGACGTTAGCTTCTATGATTGACATACCTCACAATATGAAGATGAGGCCCATCACGGTTCAAGAGCAATGGGCTCCTGCATATGTTGATGCTATAGAAATAGCTGCAAGATGTCCCGATAGTAAACCGTGGTATACGGACATAAAGAACTACATCTCAGGCCAGGGGCATCCCAATGAGGCGTCGAATAAAGAAATAAGGACTTTGCAGAGATTGGCAGCTAATTTTGTCATTTGTGGAGGAGAGTTGTATCGACGGTCTTTCGACGGAATTCAACTCTTATGTGTCACTGAAGATCAGGCAGAAGAAATTCTCGCAGATATTCATGAAGGGGTGTGTGGGCCTCATATGAATGGAAAGATGCTGGCAAAGAAGATCCTACATCTGGGGTACTATTGGCCAACATTGGAAGCAGATTGTCATACATTTGTGAAGAAATGCTATAAGTGTCAGATACATGCGAATCTCATCCATGTACCACCTACCGAATTGCATTCTCTTACCTCTCCTTGGCCGTTTTCGGTATGGGGAATTGACATCATTGGCAAGATTTCACCCAAGTCGTCTAATGATCACGAGTACATACTCGTTGCAATTGACTACTTCACCAAGTGGGTTGAGGCCACTTCTTACGCAAAGCTTACATCCGCATCAGTTGCCAAATTCATACGAACCAATATCATATGTAGATATGGAATTCCCCATGAACTTATCTCAGATAACGGATCTCATTTTAAGAAGGAAGTAATCACTCTTTGCGAAGAGTTCAAGATTAAGCATCATAAATCCTCACCTTATCGTCCGCAGACGAATGGAGCGGTGGAAGCTGCAAACAAAAATGTCAAGACTATCATTAGCAAGATGTCAGAAACCTATAAGGATTGGTCGAATAAGTTCCTGTACGCGTTGTGGGCTTACAGAACATCAATTAGAGCTTCAACTGGGGCAACCCCTTACTCTCTTGTTTATGGAATGGAAGCAGTGCTACCTGTTGAGATCCGTGTACCTTCGCTCCGAATTTTGACTGAAGTCAAGTTGCCAGAAAATGAATGGGCAGATGCCAGATATAAAGAGCTGAACATGCTAGATGAGAAGAGGTTAAAGGCGCTTTACCATGTATAGGGTTACCAGCGCAGAATAGCCCGGGCTTTTAATAAAAAGGTTAAAATTAGAGATCCAGAAGAAGGCAATCTTGTTCTGAAAGAGAACCGAGCACCAATGTTTGACCCAAGAGGCAAGTTCAAACCAAATTGGTCAGGACCATACATTGTGGACCAAATCTTACCCGGAAAAGCCATCAAGCTCCGTAATTGAAATGGAGAAATATTGCCAGAACCAACAAATCTTGATCAACTCAAGAGGTTCTATGCTTAAACACCAGAAGGTCGTCCTTTGGCCGAATAAATCCCAAATTCATAACCCAAAAATAAAAAATATATATATAACCTTTTTTGCGAACCCTTTTGAGCCTAAATAATATTTTCCTTCAAAACCCAATATACTAGAGGCATCCGCCCTGAACTACGCATGACCTGATCCCTACACTGGGGTACGCAGGCAGCTTGGTCAAACCGAGTTCGGTTGTTTCAAAAGAAAAAAATCAATCATTCCAAAAAAGAAGTTGAAAAGAAAAAAGAAAAAGAAAATCCATGAAAAAAGAAAAGAAAAATTAAAATACTTTCAAATTAGGGGCATTCGCCCTGAACTACGCATCACCTGATTCCTACACTGGGATACGCAGGCAACCTGTTCACAGGTTCGGTCGAAATCTTTGCAAAACCTTAAGCCATTCTTTGAAAAACCCTACCTCACCTATAAAGTCCTTTTGGTGTTCGAGTAAAAAAAAAAAAAAAGAAAAAAAAAAGAAGAAATGGAGCTTGAAGATCCGCTAGATTGAAAACCTGAAGAGGCGATCTAGGCAAAATTTATGATCATTCCCCTGCTAAGTTAAAAACCTGAAACGGCGGCTTAGGCAAAAGTTAAGGGGATGGCCTGCTGAGTTGAAAACCTGAAAAGGCGATTCAGGCAAAAGTTAAGGCCGAGCGGTCCGCCAAGTTGAAAATCCGAAAAGGGGAACTTGGTCGTGGTGCGATTGGGTTCTTCCTAGAAGAATTACAGCAATCTCTGAAATCACAGTAGGTCAGGCAAAAATAACAATGATTCCTGAAACTAGGGGCATTAATTTCAAAGCAATCCGAAAGTTGATAGAAAGATACATGAAGTATCACTGTCTTAAAAATAAGTGAAGATGTTTATCAATGGAGAAATATTCTTTTAAAGAGGCCAGCTTAACCCAAAAGAAAATATTGATAAGTCAGAAGCATCACGAGATTACTTGAGTAATCTTTCTTATGTTTTTTTTTATTACAAATGTCTGTGGTTCTATTTTTTAGAAAAATTTACGAATTCTACTTTAAAAATTGTTGTAGGGTGCAATCACTCTGAAGGCAGGTTCGTTAACAGGTTCTGAGAAACTTGGAAAGGGCGAGACTGTCATGAATGGCGAAAAATCTTTGAAGAATGATCTCTGGTCAATGAATAGAAGGAGGTTAGAATGCCTCAAACTAGGGCAGGTTGCTAATGAAGTGGCATCTCATTTTCAAGCCCCGAAAGTCCTTTCCTGCATGGTGTTATTAAATCCTTTGCTTCCAAAATTTGTTAATCGAAGATTTCGATTTTCTTTTTCTGATAATCTCTGTCAAAACTCAAATTATCATATCTCTCTGAATCTATTTGAAAATGATATGTTCTCTTTGAGCACCGTATAAATGTGATGTCTCATTTCCTTAGAATCCATATAAATATGGTATTTCATTCTCTCTGAGTCCATTCAGAAGTGGTCTCTTATTCTCTTTGAACATCATATAAATGTGATGTCTCGTTTCCTTAGAATCCGTGTAAATACGGTATTTCATTATTTCGGAGTCTATTATGAAAGTAGTCTCTTCTTTTTCAACATCATACAAATGTGATGTCTCGTTCCTTGGAATTCGTATAAATACAATATTCCATTATCTCTGAGTTATCTTTGAGCATCATATGAATATGGTGTCTCATTTTTCTTGAAATCAGTATAAATATGTTATTTCATTCTCTCCGAGTCCATTCAGAAGTGGTCTCTTATTCTCTTTGAACATCATATAAATGTGATGTCTCGTTTCCTGGGAATCCGTATAAATACGGTATTTCATTATCTCGGAGTCTATTCTGAAAGTAGTCTCTTTTATTTCAACATCATACAAATGTGATATCTCATTCCTTGGAATTCGTATAAATACGATATTCCATTATCTCTGAGTTATCTTTGAGCATCATACGAATATGGTGTCTCATTTTTCTTGAAATCCATATAAATACGTTATTTCATTCTCTCTGAGTCCATTTGAAAATGGTATTTTTTCTTTGAACATCATACGAACATGATGTCTCATTTCCTTGGAATTCGTATATATACGATATTCCATCATCTCTGAGTTATCTTCGAGTATCATATGAATATGGTGTCTCGTTTTCCTTGAAATCTGTATAAATATGTTATTTCATTCTCTTCGAGTTCATTCAAAAATGGTCTCTTAATTCTCTTTGAACATCATATAAATGTGATGTCTCATTTTCCTTGAAATCCGTACAAATACGTTATTTCATCATCTCTGAATCCATTTGAAAATGGTCTTTTCTCTTTGAACATCATACGAATATGGTGTCTCATTTCCCTGAAATCCGTATAAATACGGTATTTCATTCTCTTCGAGTCCATACGAATATGGTCCCTTGTCTCCTTTGGGCCTGTACAACTACGGTATCCCATTCCATTTGAACCCGTACAACTACGGTGTCTCATTCTCTTTGAGTCCATATGAATATGGACTCTTATCCTATTAGGCCTGTATGACTACAATATCCTGCTCCTTTTGAGGCTGTATAACTACAGTGTCTCATTCCCATCGGGGTCCGTATAATTACGGCGTCATGTTCCTTCCGAGTCCGTACAATTACGGTCTCATTTCTATGGAATCCGTATAAATATGGTATTTCATTCTCTCTGAATCCATTCAGAAATGATCACTTGCTCTCTTTTGGGAATCGTACAAATACGGTATCTCATCCTTTCTGAGTCTATTAAAAAATGGTCTCTTATTCCTCTTTGAGATCCATACAAATATGATATCTCATATTCTTTGGGAATCGTACAAATACGGTATCTCATCCTTTCTGAGTCTATTTAAAAATGCTCTCTTATTCCTCTTTTGGGATCCATACAAATATGGTTGCTCATTTTTGGGAAACCGTACTAATACGGTGTCTCATTCTAGTGTCTCGTTTCCTCTAGGTCTATATAACTGCAGTGTCCTGTTCTATTTGAACCCATACAAATATGGTATCACCTTTATCTAAGCCCATTCAAAAATGATGCTTCGTGTTCTTTAAAATCTTTCGAAAGTCATCCATTATTCCCTCTAAGACCATTTGAAAATGGCATCTCATTTCCTTTGAAACCGTTCAAAAATGGTATTCCATTCTCTCTGAAAATCCGTTGAAAATGGTATCCCATTCCTTCATTGCCCGTTCGAAAACGGCACCGCATCGGGATTATTTTCATTCTAAAGTAGCACAATCTCTGCTCTTAGATTGAATTCATCTTTTTGTTATTCTAAACCACCAGCTCGTGGTGGTAAGAATAAGTGATATTTTGAGTATGTTATAGGACTTCATCTAAGGTCTTGCATTAAGTTAGGTTGCATGCATTCGCATTTAGGTTGTGTTTTGTCTAAGAGAGTCATTTGTTGGCAAAACGCTGTGCAAAATGGTGTTGTCACTTTTGCTTTGGTATTCAATGACTACGTCATCTCTACGAAAGAGGGGCATCTGTAGACACCCCCATTTTGCTCCGCTTTAATCAACAAAGAAGTTAGTGATTCGCTGTCGGTTTCTCAGTGTTTTCCATTCCCGTGTCCGCTTCGTATGTTTTCTCGATCTTTTTCGATCATTTCTGTCGTGTTTCGCATTTTTCCGCTAAGTATTGAGAAGGGTTATTCACGAGAATCCGAGCAGGAGAGAATTTGGACCCACTGGGTGGCCGCGCATTGAATATTTCGATTAGATTTGGATCAAGCAAGTGTGGACTGCGTTGTTTTCATAATGGGCATAGTGTATTTCGGCCAACGGATATCGCAGCCCGGTTTGGATCATCTGATGGAAAAGGTTTAAGAGGGCACAGCCAATTTGCTTTGTGGTCCATTAATGGGAAGTTCTCGATTATTATAAGGAAATGAGTTAGGGGGCGCAACCTTACATAGTAGCCTAGCAAATCAATGGTTCTGATCCTAACAATTTGAATCAATTTCGAGGAATATTCCGTTTATGCCGCAGCCCATCGCATGGACTGTTTGGATCATCCCATGGAAATAATTTTGGCACACAAACCATTTAGGACGAATCCTAACAAATGGACAGTTCGGACCATTCTATGGGAGTGATTCGAGGTGCGCAATCCATTTGGGCCGTGACCCATAAATTGGACGGTTGAGATCATCCAATGGAAGGGATTTGAATGCAAGTAGTGCAATGCAAGAAGAATTCACCCGAATTGGGGCCCACCATTATTTGAAATGCTAAAAGAATTTCAAGAGGATTCGATTAATATTTAGTGGGATCGGTTGTATTAATTTTTTTTTTTAGCTTTCAAGGATTTTTCGACGAAATAGGGATGAGGCTCACCATGTTAATTCTTGGACTGGGATTTCTAAGGTATGTTTGACCGATATTGATGGGGCCCACTTTGTAAAATTTTTGGCTTTCCATTTATTCCAAACGATCCTTTTGGAAGTCTGGAATGTAGCAATCGGTATTGCCAAATTCCCTTCACTTGCTACTTGTGTCTTTGCCCTATTTTTAGAATATTTCTTTCTTGGGTGTATGAGCGGTGAAGACAAATAGCTCACTCGTGTGGATGAGGTGATCCCAACATTGTTTTTAGGAGGTGCTTCTATTAATTTTTATAAAAATGCTAAAATTGCAGCATCTTTGGGATGTTAATTGATGCTTAAAACATCAACTACTTGATTTGGAAGGGTGGCAAAAGAAGGCAAGAGAGGGAATCCTGGAAAGCAAGGAAAAATATCAACCTTCACTTGATAAATAAGGATGGTTACAGCAATGAAGGGAGGTTTTTTTTTAGAAAAGAAAAAAAAGAAGTCACGTTGAAAAACAGAGGAGGAACGGCTCTGTTGGGGCTCTCTCGGATCCCTCACCACTCTCAACGTCTCTCTCCCCCTCTCTTCTCTCTCACTCTATACACCCATAACAGAGCAGCCTTTCAAGGTTTCTCTCTCACTCCATACATCCAACACCAGCCTTTCTACAGCATTCCCACTCTCATCCCTCTCGCTCTATACGAGACAAAAAAAACAGAGCATCTCTCGATCTCTGTTTCTTGTGATCTCTAGCTCTCTCTCTGCTATCTCGCTTTCTCTCTCACTCTTAATTCTCTCTCTGCTATCTCTCAACCCTCTATCTGTCAAACTCTCTTTGTGTCATCTTAATCTCTCACTCTATCTCGTTTCTCTATCTATTTGTCAAACACTCTCTATGTCGTCTCAAACTCTCACTCTATCTTGGTTTCTCTATCTCTCTGTCAATTACTCTCAATCCCTCTCTATCTCTTACATTCTCTCTAAATTCTTCTCTGTCTCTCTTTGTCTATCTCAATCCCTCTCTGTCTTCTTTCGTTCTCTATTTGTATCTCTCAATCTAGCTCTCTCTCATTATCTCTCAATCTTATTCGCTCTCACTCTCTTTCATTCTCTGTTTGTCTCTTAACTCTCGAACTCTCTTTGTCAATCTCTCTCTATCTCTCTCATTCACTCTCATTCTCTCTCTGTTAATCTCTCCCTATCTCTCGCACTCTCTCTCTACAGTGGTGAATAAAAAATATAAAAAAAAGATAGGGAAGAAAGGACATTGGATCGAGCATCTGCGAAATTTTTCGGATTCTTTGGTTCTCGGATTCGGCGAGGATTTCAATTACAGGTAGGTGCACAATTCTCAGATTTTTCCAGGATTATTTGGTATTTTTTTATACATTTTTGCATGATTTTAACATTAAATTGAATTTAATTCAATATTATATGTGTATGTCCAAATTCATGGTCTACCTGAGTGTTTCAAGTCCGATTTGTCCCGAAATTTAATACATCGATCTATTTAAATAGACAAAAATAACCATCGGATCGGATCGGACATTGAATCAAAGGATTTCAAAAATTTGAGTGAAGAATGGAATTCCATTTAAAATAGTGGCTGAGAAATTAAAAAATTCAAAAAAAATAGCTATTTCAGGATGATTTATTTTGCGGAATTTTAAATTTTTCTCGTGTTCATCACATCAGAACAAGTTTAGAGGACATTTTCCGGAGTCGTACTTTTCTCAAAAATCATGTTTTGAAAATAGAAAACTCTTCGAAAACATCTTTTTGACGAAGAAAAATAAAATATATACTAAATAGATTCTAAAATTAATGAAATTTCGTGGGAAAATAATATGGTACTGATATATTCTACCATGAATTTTTAAGAATTTTTGGATTCTGTTTGGGTATTGTAGGACAAAACCTAGGACAAAACGCGACGTAAGTGTTCCTAATTGGTTCTAAAGGTCTTTACGGAATTCCGAATCCAAAGCTTTGGAATTTTCAATTCTTCTGGGTTTGTTGAGTCTTTTAAAGTTTTCTAGAAGCTTTTAGTTATCTGAAGATATTTAGGTGTCTTTTGTGTCTTTTAGGTTATTTATTTAGAAGGTTTTAGTTTCACTTGTAGTTTTTAGTGGTCTTTTGGTCAATGGCTTTTACTGGATTTAGACCGATGGTTTTTTATATGGGTAAATTTTAGATTTGCGACTTTTAGGTATTGTATATTTTAGATTAATGGATTTTAAGTTTGACGTATTTTAGATTGGTGACTTTTTAGGTTTGATGTATTTTAGATGGGTTAGTTCGACAAATGCACAAATACGACAAACTTCAATTATTTAAAGATTTAGTGATCACAGCCCATTAATACTGTTATAATTCTTTAACCACTTAGCCAAATTTAAAGCAAAAATATGTGTTGGAAAGATCTTTTAAAGGGCTAAAACTTTGTAGTTTACCATTTTCTGTGAATTTATGGTTTAGTGGTTCGAAATCGTGTTGCAAACAAAAGGGCAGCAACATTCAACTGGAAATGCCTAAAGGTGTGCTGCAGCCATTTTGGCCATAAATTTTTAACCGCTCATCCTCTGATCAAGTACGAATACTCGTTGGAAACGGCCTAAAAATATCTACGACTTTGTAGTTAACTAGTTTCCACGATTCTGTTGTTTAGAGGTTGAACAATCGGTTTAAAGATGAGCAGCTAGCACTATGACGGGAATGATATTGGCACCCCCACGTTTTGTTTTCTTGTCTTTTAATATTTAATGGGCTGTGATTATTTCATTCTAATGGGCTGTTTAGGACTGGATTTTCCTTTCCAAAGAGGGTGTTTGGGACTGGATTTTGCTTTCCAAAGAGGGTGTTTGGGACTGGATTTTCTTTTCCAAAGAGGGTGTTTGGGACTGGATTTTCCTTTTCAAAGAGGGTGTTTGGGACTGGATTTTAAATGAAATAGAAATTTTATGTTTTCCGGTTTAAAATGTTTAATTAATTTTTCCCAAAGAAAATTCGAGATTTCTAAAAGGGCCAATGAATCCGGAATTCCCTAAACATTCTACAGGTTTAATCAAATCATCCTAATGAAATTCAAAACTTTTAATTCCTAGTTAATCTTTGGATTAAACATGAAATTTAGCTAAACCATAACATGCAATTTGGAACTCGAAACAACAACATGCATTTGAGTCTTAAAAACTAAAAACTTAGACCACGCCATATAGCTTAGAAAACATGAACTAGAATTTAAAATAAAGTGACCTACTTGCTAATGGAAAACTTGATCATTATATTGTAGGGATGAGATAAATCCGAAACGCTTGATTCCAACCGAAGGAGAGAAATTGACGAAGAAGTAGGGGATTCGATCAACGCATAGGGAGGAAGAGAGATAGAGAGATAAAGTTGCACTCCGACTCACCAAGAAAGAGCACGAGAATTGTCTTTTTCTTTTTTTTCAAAACATGTTCGTTGCTCTTATATAGTGGGGTGAAAAAGCAGCTTCGCACTCTTTTTAGAATTGATACGGAGTAGTTGCCAAATTTATTTTTCTTCGAGAGCAATATAAGCTGCTTGCTAATATGAGAGAGAGAGAGAGAAATAGAGCTATTGAGATTAAAAAGAGAAAGAGTGTCTCACACGTGGATCGCTTTCTCTATATAAAAGAGAGAATCCCCCCTTATAACAGCCCATTGGTTTTCTTTTTTATAGCTTTGCCCAAAGAGTCCTTCCCAAACATACTTTCTAAAAGTTTTAATTGAAAAGGAATTCTTAGTATAGGTGAAAGATGGGCATGGGCTACTTGCGTTAGAATCCAAGAAGATCTTGGTCTCTTATGGGATTAGAATGATCCCCAAGTGGACCCACACGAGATGGACAAATCCAATTCCATGTTGACCGAAAGTTCAATAGCTCTAAAAGTAACCAAAACTGATGTTGAGGTTATTTTTATAAAGTTGGTATGCATTCCTTTTTTAAATTGTAGCTCTTAAAATTCTCAGGACCGAGTGAATATTCAACACCACACATTTTCCACTATTAAAAAACCGTGTGGGGTCCCCATACAAGGAAATAGAGGATTACTGAATTGTAGTTCTTAAAATAAATTACTAATTTCTTTCTAAAAAAGGTTCAAAGAGGCTTCTTTAGCATTTTTTTTTTCATCTTTAAAAGTACTGTACGAGTCACCATGGGATGATCCAAACCATCCATTGTTGGGCCTTCACGCAAGGTGATCTCAATCATCCATTTTACGAACCACTAAGCGAGTAGGTGACGCCCCAAAACCATTTTCATGGGAAGATCTAAACCGTTCAACTTGTGGGCCACAATATGTGAATTAGTTCCACCCCTTAAATCAACTTTGTAGGGGGATCTAAACCACCCAAGTGAAAGGCCATAATAATATTGAATGTGAGCCCAAATCATTTCCATAAGATGATCCAAACCGCTCAAACAATGGGCCACAATGCAAATAAGTTGTGTCCCCCCTCAAATTGATGCCATATGTTGATCCAAATCGTCCATTGGATTGGCCACACAGGTTGGATGAAATTCCATGGAAAAAAATTGAAATCCTAACATAGTGGGCCCCACTTACATGCTTGACCGAGTATGTATTTTCTTTTGAAGAAAACCCAAAATTTACTAACCTTATTTATTACCAGCATGTGTCAACACAATGACCAATTCCCATTTGATTTCTTCTTCTCTTTAAAGTGGTCGAATGGGTAGACAATATGGCGGGACCTCCACATGGTGGGTTGCAACACATGGCCGAAACATATATGGGTCTTTCTATTCAAATTGACTTTGGCCAGTGGGCCCAAACCTCTTCTATTCGGAATTTTGTGAACACTCTCCCTCAACCCTTAGTTAAAATGCAAAACATGGCAAAAATGACCGAAAAGATAGAGAAAACATAACAGGCGGACACGGAAATGGAAAACACTAACTTCTTTATTGATTAAAGCGGAGCCAAATGAGGGTGTCTACAACAAGAAGGACTACAAGGTGATTGTTATTATTGTCTGAGTTTGATATTACCTATGTCACTCAGAAATCGGTAAAGGGATGGGTTATTGCTGAGCAGTTGGTTGATGCTCCTGTAGAAGAAAATGCATTCTTGAAGGCAGATTTTCCTGACGAAGAGATAATGGATATTGAAGAGGAAACTCTGAGTACAAGGTGGCTTATGTACTTTGATGGAGCTGTCAATAATCGAGGACAGGGTGTAGGAGCTGTGCTTGTATCCCCTCGAAAGGAGTATATTCCTATCTCTATCAAGTTGCAGTTTGAGTGCACCAACAACATGGCAGAGTATGAAGCTTGTATTGCCAGACTCGAATCAGCCTTGGCTTTGCAGATTCAAGACATCGACGTGTTTGGGGATTCCATTCTGATCATTTGCCAGATTAATGGACAATGGAAAACTCGAGAAGATAAATTGATCCCGTATAATGCATATTTGGAATCTCTGGTTGAGAAATTCAAGAGTATCACATTTACTCACTTGTCAAGGACCAAAAATTATTTTTCTGATGGTTTGGCTACTTTGGCCTCGATGTTAGATATTTCTGCTACAATGGAAGTTCAACCTCTAGCCATCAGACTGCAATGGGCTCCTGTACATATGAATGCTATAGAGATTTCAGCTAGGTGTCCAGATTGGAAGCCTTGGTACACAGATATCAGAAACCTCATTTCAGGCAAGGGACATCCTCCGGATGCCTCAAGCAAAGAAAGGAAGACCCTTCAGAAGTTAGCTGCTAACTTCGTCATTTGTGGTGAAGAGCTGTACAGAAGGTCATTTGATGGCATACAACTCCTTTGTGTTGATGAAGATAACGCTACAGAACGCATTGAGCAGACTCACGAAGGAGTTTGTGGACCTCATATGAATGGGAAAATGTTATCCAGAAAGATTTTGAGACTTGGGTTCTATTGGCCTACTATGGAAGCCGATTGCTTTGCTTTCATGAAGAAGTGCCACAAATGCCAAGTTTATGCTAATCTTATTCATGTTCCTCCTTCAGAATTGCACTCCTTGACTTCGCCGTAGCCGTTTTCAGTAAGGTAATAGACATCATTGGGAAGTTTTATCCGAGATCCTCGAGCGGACACGAGTACATCCTGGTAGCTATTGATTATTTCACGAAGTGGATAGAGGCTGCATCTTATGCTTCCATCACTTCGAGCACAGTTGCAAAGTTCATCCGTACCAATATAATTTGCAGATACGGAGTACCTCACGAGTTAATTTCAGATAATGAATCACATTTCAAGAAAGAGGTGTTACACCTGTGTGGAGAATTTAAAATCAAGCACCACAAGTCGTCTCCTTATAGACCGCAGACGAATGGAGTCGTTGAAGCAGCAAATAAGAACATTAAGGTAACCATCAACAAGATCACAGAAACTTATAAAGATTGGTCGAACAAGCTTCCTTATGCTTTGTGGGCTTACAAGACGTCGATCAGATCCTCAACAGGTGTGACTCCGTATTCTTTGGTGTACGGAATGGAAGCAATTCTACTAGTTGAATTAAGAATCCCGTCTTTGAGGATGATGATGGAAGCTAACCTGCCAAAGTCAGAATGGGTGAAGGCCAGACATGATGAGCTGCAGATGATAGATGAGAAGAGGCTGAGGGCCTTGTATCATATGCAGTGATATCAGAGACGGATTGAGAGAGCTTTCAACAAGAAAGTTCGTGTTCGAGATTTGAAGCCTAGAGATCTTGTATTGAAGTCCAAGGCACCGGTATTTGACCCAAGAGGAAAGTTAAGGCCAAACTGGTCTGGTCCTTACATTGTTGATTAAGTCCTGCCTTGAAAACTCGTAAGACTCCTCAATGAAAATGGAGAAAAATTAAATGAACCTACAAACCTGGATCAATTAAAGAAATATTATGCTTAAATACACCAGAAGGCCATCCTTGGTCGATTTGAGATTTCAAGCCAACAACCTAAATATTTTTGAACCATTTGCAAACCCTTTGGGCCTAAAAAAAAAAAGAGAACCTTGTTTTCTTTTATACCCACAAACTAGGGGCATTTTTATTTTTTATTCTTTATTTATGAACTACGTTATGACCTGATCCCTTTTTAAGGGTACGTAAGCAACCTGGTCTCTTCAAGTTCGGTCATCATCTTTTACAACCTTTTGCCATCTTTCGCAACTTTTCGCAACCTTTTTGAAAAACAAAAATCCCTGAAACCCAAATGGGCGAACTACGCTGATCTGATTCCCATTTCTTCAAGGATACGTAAGCAGTTTGGAGGGTCCAGATTCGGTCCAAATACATGCAAACACACCAAAGTTTAACCTGTTTGAACCTAAGCCTACCTGAAAGTCCTTCTGGTGTATTTTGGGACCTGGTTTGTAAAGAAACAGAAAGAAAGAATAGTTTCTTTGGCACCTTCTTGAAGTCTGAGTAAGCGCCAGTAAAGCTTTATTTGAAACTCTTTGAATTAGGGAGGTTAAAACTAAATAATCCAAAGGGATAATAACCATGACGAAAATACCGAAAAGAGGAATTAAACACCTTTAAACACGGTATTCAAAAGACTCTATGAGTGGTGGATTTTTAACCATTTTAAAACATTTATCAGACTAAGAAGCATATTTCAGTCTGTCTTGGTATTTAAGTCAGGTGTCCGTCAATGTCCTCGTTTGTTGTTCGTCAAAGTCTTTTCTTTATCGAGTCGAGGTCAGTTTTCAGAGTCCTGTTTAGTTAGTATTCCTCCCAAAGCCGGGGTGATAAAAATAACTCAGAGAAGCAGAGAATTTGTGGCTCCTGTGGACTACGTGAAACCGAGCAGAGTTCAGAGGTTGATAGGCTTTTAGCCCAGTTCCGGCATTAGCAGATGGCAGTGATGAAGCAAGATTTTGAGCAGAACCATGTTCTTGTACTTTTGAAAAGCTTTATAAGCCCAAGTGTTCATCGAAAAACTTTGTAACCCCAAGTGTGCATTAATGAAAGCTTTCAGCTTGTTTTTCTTGTGTTGCTCTCCAATGAATTTTGTTATGGAAGTAATCATACTAGGGGCATCTTTTATGACTTGCGTCGTAAAAGATGTCAAATACACAATGATATTTGAGATTGACATTCTCCTCAAATAGAGACTAGAGAAGTTTAAACACACTCTTTTAGTTCAAGCTCCCCCGTCGAGATTTTTTCTTTTGGAATTAAGTTTTCAAAAATCTTATCCCTGGCGAAATCTAAAACTCACTTCTCCCATCTTCAAAATTCCGTAGAAGTGCTTCACATCTTTTGAAAAAGGGTTACAACCTGAAAAATTCTGTTTAAATTACTTTAGTCTGGTCTTTGGTAAAGATCATGCATTCTCATTATTCTATTTGAGAAATGATTCTTCCATCGGTGTAATTGATATAAGTCAATAATTTTGATTTGTTTTTATTAAAGGAAGAAGTTGCTAGATTCCATGATTCATGGCCTAGCCCTTTCTTCTGCCCTAAAAAAAGAGCTTTTTGATTGATTAGTGTACTTGGTTGATTCTTACTCTTTGAGTATTTGGTTAGTGTTGCTTTGGTAAAGCTTCGATTTCTAAAAGAAAAGAAGAGAGGAAACTCTCTGAGTGTTACAGACTCTTTGAATAATTGTTTTGAGACTCTCTGAGTGTTACTGAAATAAACAAGAGGGGGGTGAATTGGTTTTAACACTAATTTATACCTTTTTTAATTTTAAGTATTAAACCTAATTTGAATTTTTTCTTCTCTTGATTAGATTTTGGTTAGTTCAAATAAAATGAAATCCCAAACCAAAATCAAGAATGAAAGTGCAAGACAAAGAAAGAACACACCGATATATAGTGGTTCGGGCAAAGCCCTACTCCACTCTTCTAAAGATTGTCTTAAGGATTTTCACTATGCGAGACCTCCACGATGCCCGGCTCTGAGGCGATTACACTTCCAAGGGGTATTAAATGAGGATGCCCTTGACACCTTTACACCGACTCTCCTTCTTCGCCGAGTTCTAAGAGATACTCTCTAGGGTATTAAGATATGATGCCCTAGCCACCTTTACAAGAATACAAGATGAATAGCTTGGCTTCTCTTGAAAGCTTGATGCACGTTGTAGTCCCTTGAATGCTTCTCCAAAATAGGTTGCAAGTGAAAGCCTAAATCCAAACTCAAAAGATTTGCAAGTTGCAAGGCAAGTTTGGGGAGAAGAAAATAATTTCTCAAGCTAAAAGGATTTGCAAGTGTTTGAATGCTTAAGGATGTTTTTCCAAATATTCAAGAGAGGAAAATAATTCTCTTCAATGTGCTTTTATATCTTCTCAAGAAAATATGACCGTTTGGAAGTATAAAAATCAAAAACCAATTTTTAATTCAAAAACCAACGACTCTTTTCTTGGCTGTCGCGACGTTCTCGGACTTCCGAGAACCATTCTCGGAGCTCTGAGAAATTCTCGGAGTTCCGAGAGAACGGCCAGAAGAAGGAAAATTCTACTGGACCATTTCTCGGAGTTCCGAGAAAATGGCCAGAAGTTGAAAAATACTACTAGACCATTTCTCGGAGTTCCGAGGGAACTCTCGGAATTCCGAGCTAGGAGCTCCGAGAAAAATCTCGGAGTTCCGAGAAGCCTAAAATCAGCAGACTTTTTATATTTTTGTTGCTATTTGATTTTGGGCTTTTGGAACTCAATTCCTAAGATAATTTGGAATGTTTATGAGGGTCCCAACATATTGATCCACCACATAACCATTCACTAAACCATTTAAGTTCTTAAGTGTTTTTGAAAAACTCTTTTGAAAAACCTTGGATTAACTTAGAAATCTAAAGAGAGAAGTTGTACAATGAAATCTATGTAACCTTCAGCTTCTCTTTAGCCTTGGTCTTCAATTGGGCTTCCATTTTGTGTATGCTTGCTTGAGAGATGATGTGAGCTCCACTTAGCTCCTTTGACTCTTGTGTGGTACATCTTCAAGCATGACCATGTGGTGTTTGGTTCCTTCAATGATCAACCTATCTTAACACGACACTTCAAGGCAAATTTATTAGTATTCAAGAACATAATCAATTATGTTTAGAATCATCAAAACAAGATAGGAGAGTAGACCCTTAGGCTTACAATCTCCCCCTTTTTTTATGATGACAAACAAAATTGATTATGAGGTGTGTGTGGAGTGACATAATAGGCAAGTGAATGCAGGAACTCCCCCTCAATATATGCACAATGATAAATGATAACAATTAAAAGCATATGGTACATATAGGCAATTGAATAGATAATCAATTTCAAACTTCTCCCCCTTTTTTCATCTACAGAAAGGGCGAATTAAAATGTATAGAAAAAAGGAGTGGATGAAGATTGAGTTAGGTACTGCCCCTAAATCAATGCTTATGGTATAAAATATGTAGCCAAGTAGTGCACATATACCTGTTCATGATCGAGATGTTGACATATGTCAAATTATTAGGTATTTTAATTAAGGTGAAGGTACGTCTCCATCTTAGAGAACTAAGAAGGCTAAGAGTACCAATTGAGTGATTTTTAAGATTAATGTTTGACATCTCATTCATGCAGATACTACCAAATAGAGATGATATATATATACTTTATAGATAAGCTTGTGAAATGCATAAAGTATTTATTTGGCAATTTCTTTGACTTGATCCGCACTCCAAATGTTCAAGGCACTTCGGATATAACATATTATATCATCACTAAGGGGTTTTGTAAAGATATCAGCCAATTGTTCCTCAGTGTTGATATAATTTAAGCAAATATCCCCTTTTTGTGAGTGATCTCTAATGAAGTGGTGCCTAATCTCAATATGTTTTGTTCTAGAGTGTTGTATGGGGTTCTTTGTCAAATTTATAGCACTAGTATTGTCACATTGGATGAGAATATTTTTTATTTTAATTCCATAGTCCATCAGTGTGCTTTTCATCCATAGGACTTGTGCACAGCAAGCTCCAGCTGCCACATATTCTGCTTCTGTTGTGGATAGAGCTACTGAATTTTGTTTCTTGCTAAACCATGAAACAAGTGATTTGCCCAAGAATTGACAAGTCCCACTAGTGCTTTTTCTATCTACTCTGCATCCAGCAAAGTTTGCATCTGAATATCCAATGAGAGTGAAGGCAGTAGATCTTCCATACCATAGTCCTAGACTTTGGGTTCCTCTTAAGTATTTGAAGATCTTGACTGCCGATAGGTAAGATTCCTTTGGATCCGATTGAAATCGAGCACAGAGACAGACAGTAAACATAATGTCTGGTCTGCTGGCTGTCAAATAGAGTAGGCTACCTATCATACCCCTATACATCTTTTGGTCTACAGATTTGCCAAATTCATCATTTTCTAGCTTAGCAATTGTACTCATGGGGATTCTTGATGTCTTAGTGCTATCCATACCATACTTCTTTAATAACTCCTTTTGTATATTTTTCTTGATTTATAAATATCCCATTTTGGTATTGTTTGATTTGGAGTCCTAAGAAGTAGGTTAACTCACCCATCATGCTCATTTCAAATTCATTTTTCATTAGAGTTGCAAATTCATCACACATTTTTTGATTAGTTGAGCCACAGATAGTGTCATCCACTTAAATCTGGACAAGGATGATACCTTGATTTTCTCTTTTGATAAATAGTGTTTTATCCACCTTTCCCATCCCAAAACTTTTTTCCAGTAGGAAGGTGCAAAGCCTCTCGTACCAAGCTCTAGGAGCTTGATTTTCTCTTTCGAATTGACTTAACTCTTCTTGCGTAGCCATCAACCAATATTCATCCTTTTCGGCTTCCTTGATGGACTTAGGTTCTAATTCGGATAGGAACGCCAAGTTGTTACTCACACTTCGATAGTATGATCTAGTTCTTACCGGCGATGTGGTATCACCTAAGATTTAGGATTCAGGATGATCTACCAATATTCTCCTATCCCTATGTAATGAGTCATCATTTACACTTTCAACTTCCTCACTAGGTAATGTATTACTTGTAGATGCATGGGGAGGAACATTTGTCTTAGGTAGGAGATGTTCAATAGGTTCATCCTCATCATGTGGCATTTCTTGAGGTGTTGGCTCTCTCTCATCAAATGTAACATGCATGGATTCTTCTACAACTAGGGTTCTTCTATTAAATACTCTATATGCCTTGCTATGTGTAGAATATCCTAAGAATATGCCATCATCCGACTTCTTATCAAATTTGTGTAAGTTATCTTTAATGTTCAAGATGTAGCATTTACAACCAAACACTCTAAAGTAGCTTATATTTGGTTTAAAGTTTTTTTAAAGCTCATAAGGTGTTTTCTTAGCAATTGGCCTCATATATACCCTATTTATGATATAGCAAGCGGTGCTAACCGCCTCCACCCAAAAGTATCTAGGGAAATCATTTTCATGTAACATGGTTCTAGCCATTTCTTGGAGGGTTCGGTTCTTTCTTTCTACAACCCCATTTTGTTGAGGTGTCCCAGGTGCCGAAAAGTTGTGTTTGATGACATGTTCATTACAGTAAGTGTCAAAGTGTATATTTTCAAATTCCGTTCCATGGTCACTCCGAATGTAAGATATGGCAATACCTTTCTCATTTTGGACTTAATTACACAACTTAAGAAAATTTTCATAGGTTTCATCTTTAGGTGCTAAAAATATGACCCATGTAAATCGTGAGTAGTCATCTACAACCACAAACATGTACCTCTTTCCACCAAGGCTACTTGTCTTCATTGGTCCAAAAAGATCCATAAGAAGTAGTTGCAAGGGGTAAGTGGTAGAGATTATATTTTTAGGGGCAAATGAGCTCTTCAATTGTTTGCCTAACTGACAAGTTCTACAAATATGATCTTTGGTGTATTTGAACTTAGGCAAACCTCTAACAATGTCTTTTGAGGAGAGGGTTGAAATGAGATCCATTCCGGCATGACCCAATCTCCTATGCCATAACCAAGAATCTTCACTAATGGCATTAAGACAAGTTACATTTTGGAGTCTAAGATCATCTAGCCCAATAGTGTAAATGTTATTGTCTCTTGAACCTATGAATTGTACTTTTTCATCTCTCTTATTTTTAACAATGCATTTGTCGGGGTTAAAGACTACTTCAAAACCATTGTCACACAGTTGACTAATGCTAATAAGATTATGAGATAAGCCATCAACATAAAGTACATCATGTATGGGAGAGGTAGAGTTACATATGGTGCCTTCTCCTTTGACTTTTCCTTTCTTTTCATCTCCAAAGGTAACATCTCCACCATCCTTGAGTGATAGGGATGCAAATTGAGTGAGATCTCCGGTCATGTGTCTAAAGCATCCACTATCAAGGTACCATGTGTTCTTCTTGTTATGGCTTTTAAGGCATACCTACATATGAATAGGCAAGTGAGATCCCTTAGGTACCCAAAATTTTCTAATCTTGCTAAGTGCATTTATTTTCACTTTAGAGTTCAATTTGATTTTATCTTGTTTAGCATACATGCAAGCAACCTTATAATGTCCTTCTAGACCACAATAAAAGCAAGTTTTAGTACCACTAGAAGAAGCCTTTACAAATTTATTTTTATAGTTTGACAATGTAGTATTCCATTTATGTCGAAGTCCACTTTTATCATGTGATAATCTTTGAATATCAACAAGCCTATCCAATTTTAGTGAACATGTTCAAATTTTTCAAAGAGTTTCTTTAACTCATCATATTCATGAGATAGTTTACTATTTTCATGCTTTAGCTTGTTGTTTTCAATAGATAGTTCTTGTCAATTTTCATTTAAAATATTGATGGTAGCATTTAGATTCTGAATTTTAATTTTATATTTTTCATTTTCATCATCTAAAAATTCATGATCTTTCTTTAACCAACCAAATTCCTTTGTTATGCTAGAAAGAGAATTTTCAAGAGATTCATTTTTATCAAGTTCTATTTCAAGTTCATCATGTGCACTTTGCAAGGAAACAAGAACTTCTTTTAAAATAATGACATCATTTAAAATACTTACCTCTTGATTGTCATTTGTTGAGGCTATGGAGCAAACATTTTTTGCTATCAAGCAATCTTCTCCATCATTTGGGTCACCTTCACTTTCATTGTCCTCATGACATGTGGCGGACATTCCTTTCTTGCCTTCTCTTCTTTTGAAACGATTATTTGAAGTAGGCTCATTGTTGAGTGGACAATCCGGGCGAATGTGTCCAAGTTTCTTTCATCTGTAGCATCAGGGTTGAGATGATCCGTCACCGAGCTCTTCTTTCTTCTTGAATGGAGGATTGGTCCTTCTATTTCTCATGCCTCCCATATTCCTTTGCAAGAACTTGATCCTTCTTGTTAGGAGGGCTACCTCATCTTCCATGTCTTCCTTTGCCTCTTCATTATCACCTACATTGCAAGCAAAAGCAACACTTTTTTCCTTTTTCAATTTTATTTTCAATTTCGAGTGCTTTTGTTTTGAAAATCATCTCATGGGTTATCAAGGACCCTATTAGTTCATCTAGGTTTAAAGTGTTCATGTCCTTGGCTTCGGTGATTGTGGAGGTTTTGGATTCCCATGATAAAGGTAGGGATCTAAGGATTTTGGTCACTAAATCTCTATTTGAAAATTATTTTCCAAGTCCCCTTAGTCCATTTACAAGATTAGTGAATCTAGTGTACATGTCGGCAATAGTTTCATCGGGTGTCATTTGAAAGAGTTCATATTGCCTAAATAGATGATTCATTTTAGATTCTTTAACTTGGTTGGTTCCCTCATGGGTAACTTTTAAGGTGTCCCAAATTTCCTTAGCCGAATTCAAGTTTGACACTCTATTGAATTCTCCGGGTGATAAAGCACAAATTAAAGAATTCATGGCTTTGGCAATGTAGTTTGAGGCTTGTTCGGCTTAGGTCCAATCATTTAGATTCCTAGTGGGTAATGTATATCCATTATGAATGGCTCTCCATATTTGGTAATCTTGGGTTAAAAAGATTTTCATTTTGGTTTTCCAAAATCCATAATTGGTTCCATCAAAATAAGGTGGCCTACTGTTTGAGTATCCTTCATGGTGTTGAGGGTAGTTTGCCATTTTTAGAATCTTTTCTCTAGACCGGTTAGGGTTTTAAAACAAAGTAGAGACGAGGCTTTGATACCAATTGAAATAAACAAGAGGGGGGTGAATTGGTTTTAACACTAATTTATACCTTTTTTAATTTTAAGTATTAAACCTAATTTGAATTTTTTCTTCTCTTGATTTTGTTAGTTCAAATAAAATGAAATGCCAAACCAAAATCAAGAATGAAAGTGCAAGACAAAGAAAGAACACACAGATATATAGTGGTTCGGGGAAAGCCCTACTCCACTCTTCTTAAGATCGTCCTTAAGGATTTCCACTATGCGAGACCTCCACTATGCCCGGCTCCGAGGCGATTACACTTCCAAGGGGTATTAAATGAGAATGCCCTTGACACCTTTACACCGACACTCCTTCTTCGCCGAGTTCTAAGCGATACTCTCTAGGGTATTAAGATAGGATGCCCTAGCCACCTTTACAAGAATACAAGATGAATAGCTTGGCTTCTCTTGAAAGCTTGATGCAAGTTGTAGTCCCTTGAATGCTTCTCCAAAATAGGTTGCAAGTGAAAGCTTAAATCCAAACTCAAAATATTTGCAAGTTGCAAGGCACGTTTGGGGAGAAGAAAATAATTTCTCAAGCTAAAAGGATTTGCAAGTGTTTGAATGCTTAAGGATGTTTTTCCAAATATTCAAGAGAGGAAAATAATTCTCTTAAATGTGTTTTTATATCTTCTCAAGAAAATATGACCGTTTGGAAGTATAAGAATCAAAAACCAATTTTTAATTCAAAAACCAACGGCTCTTTTCTTGGCTGTCGCGACATTCTCGGAGCTTCGAGAGAACGGCCAGAAGAAGGAAAATTCTACTAGACCATTTCTCGGAGTTCCGAGAAAATGGCCAGAAGTTGAAAAATACTACTGGACCATTTCTCGGAGTTCCGAGAAGCCTAAAATCAGCAGACTTTTTATATTTTTGTTGCTATTTGATTTTGGGCTTTTCGAACTCAATTCCTAAGATAATTTGGAATGTTTATGAGGGTCCCAACATGTTGGTCCACCACATAACCATTCACTAAACCATTTAAGTTCTTAAGTGTTTTTGAAAAACTCTTTTGAAAAACCTTGCCTTGACTTAGAAATCTAAAGAGAGAAGATGTACAATGAAATCTATGTAACCTTCAACTTCTCTTTAGCCTTGGTCTTCAATTGGTCTTTCATTTTGTGTATGCTTGCTTGAGAGATGATGTGAGCTCCACTTAGCTCCTTTGACTCTTGTGTGGTACATCTTAAAGCATGACCATGTGGTGTGTTAGTTCCTTCAATGATCAACCTATCTTAACACAACACTTCAAGGCAAATTGATTAGTATTCAAGAACATAATCAATTATGTTTAGAATCATCAAAAGAAGATGGAGAGTAGACCATTGAGCTTACAGTTACAGACTCTTTGAGTGATTGTTTTGGACTCTCTGAGTGTTACAGACTCTTTGAGCGATCGTTACTCTTTAAGTGATTGTTTTGAGACTCTCTGAGTGTTACAGACTCTTTGAGTGATTATTTTGGACTCTCTGAGAGTTACAGACACTTTGAGTGATTGTTTTGGACTCTCAGAGTGTTACAGACTCTTTGAGTGATTATTTTGAGACTCTTTTAGTGTTGCTGTGGGACCCGATCTCGCGAGAGAGGTGGGGCGCGAGCCGCCACGCTCTCTCTTGGTCTGTCGTACCCACGCGAATGGCATGTGCTTTTTATTATTGATTTTAATTATCCAACCAAGCAGGCAGCAACCAACCCATAGGGTGCAATCAAACGTGCAACCCAGTACCCATAAGGGCAGGGGTAAGCCGTGGAGCCTAGCAAGGTGTGATTTAATTCATCTTTTTTGTGAACTTTGGATCACTAAGACATTCTGAATTCCACGCAAAAGAGAGTGACAGAGTCGCCACCTAGATGAGGGATCTAGGACCCATAATTTACCAGAAATCTAGACTCGTTACCTGGTTACCAGAATGGAAGGTATGGGGAGTTACCACCACATGCACCATTCATGCCCGATAATCGATCTTCAATTCCAAAAGTTAACTCTTTTGAAATTCTTTTAAATGGCTCATTTAACTCTATATTAATGTGTGAACTACATGACATGCATCCTAAGATCTAATTTCAGTGTAATTCCTAAATGTGTATCTTGAATTTCTTAATTTGTTTAAATTCAATCTAAGTGAAAGTTCTCCTAAAATTGTAATTTCATGGAAAGTCCTAAGTGATTTAATTACTTTTAATTTAAGGATTAATGTACAAAACCCCACCACTTATGTGTGGAGCCGACTCGGGCTTGGTATGCCACTCAAGTATCCAAGTTGCCTACGTATCACAGCCTCACTGGAATCAGAGTCGATCGTAGTTCGGTGCACCTGAACTAAGCTACTTATGCCTAACTCATCTAGGACACCGACCTAGACAGGATTGACTGTTTTAACAGTTTAAGAGAAATTATTTAATTCAAGTTGAAGATTTTATTATCCTAGGACTTAATCTAAGATGCTATATCGTCCTATCTAAGTGCAAGACGTCGCTTAGACTAATGCACGTTAACCTACATCCTAGGTAACTAGGTTTGTCCAAGGGGAAAATTGGGTGACTAGTGTAACTAGATATATGGCACGGTTGCTATCCGTAGCAAACGCCCGTAATGAGGCTGGACTCTTAACTCTAGGACTTCCTAAAACTTAGGACACAACGTGACGTAAGTGTTCCTAAGGGGCCCTAAAGGTTCCTACGATAGGAGACCGTAATCCAACGGCTCCTAAGACGCGGATCGAGTTAATTCGATTTGTTGAATTTAATGATTTTCGATTTTTGAGAATTTTCGATTCCTAAATATCTAAGGAATACCAAAGGCTCTATGGTTCGCAAGTTTCGGCCTCGAATCGCAACCATGGAAGGGAATCGTGCTCTCAACCCTTGTATAATTTAGCACGTAAGTTATAGTATCTTATTGCCTGGCATGTTTCTCAGGATTTTCGTGGACAGTGGACCTCGGAGCCAATAACATACTATAATTTACGCACTCCAATTATGCTAGATCGATCCCAATTAGTATACGATTATGGTTACGATCTCGGCAGTTAAATTGTCACAGCATTGCCAATTTACAAAGGCAATCTATGAACCCTAAGGTTTTTGTTTAAAAAAAGTTAGGGATTGAATTTATGATGAAAAGTTAAGGTTTTTTGGAGATTTTTACTGACTTTTGTAATGATTTGCTATTAAATTGTGATTTAATATTATTAAGACCAGATTGCTAGGATTAGACAGTAACCCTAAGCAATCAAACTCCAACTTAGTTCAAAATTTTCCAGTAACAAGATCTCGATGATTTTGTCTTACTGGACAAATTTCATGAATTATCATTAAGATTTGATATCAATTTCTGATTTTTCAAAATTCAAATCAGATTATAGATTAACACAGTAACCTATATCATATCAATTTTAAATTACTCCAAACTCTTACAAAATAAATATATAGATGATTAAATCTTACTGAAAAATGTCCATGAATTAGCATTAAGATTAGATATCAATTTCTGATTTTTCAAAATTCAAATCAGATTATAGATTAACACAGCAACCTATAGCATATCAATTTCAAATCAACCTAAACTCTTACAGTATAAATATAATCATGATCTTAGATTACTGTATGACTTTCATGGATTTTTATTACGATTTGATGCCCATTTAAATTCACACAAAAATCAGATGAAACCAAAGAATTACTTAAAAAGCAAACCTAATGGTATCCTAAAATCAAATAAAAACTTCCAGTAGATATATAATAGATTATAAATTTTTTTATCAAAATTTTAAAACTTAAAAATTAAATCTCCTCCATAAAATTGGTTTTTAAATATAAGAGATCAATTTGTTTCCTAAGCGTTAAAACCCGTTTATTAAAATAAATTATAAAACCTTATCAAATCTTTGCAAAATTAATTGAAAATATTTCTCTAACATTCCAGTAACCAAATTTACTGGTTTGTAAAGAAAAATTTTGAAAATATATTAATTTAATAAGAAAAATAATTATGGCACGTAAAACGGGGAAGCGATTAGAAAACAGTAAAAACCAATTTTTTTTTAAATAGTTTTCAATGTAAACTTTGATTTATTATTAGGATTTAGTTCTAGAAAGTTTCATCAATTTTTAAAATAATTTGGTATTTATTAAAAATAGCCGAAATTCAAAATAATTAATAATCGGATTAAATAAACTCCAAAAAATATGAAAATTTTTGGGTGATTTAAAAACCTTGTAAAACTAGTGGAAACAAACTTTCACTAAATTTGGACATGATTTGATGTATTTTTGGCTCCATTCATCAAGAAATAACCCTTTTCGGGGTTATTCTTTGAAAAATAGAATGAAAAATAAAATGGCCGAACCGCGGTTGAAAATTAAGTTTTCAGTAGTTTTCAATTTTATATAATACTCAGAAAATATCTGTTTTTAAAAAGATCCATGTTTTCGAATACTTGCTTTGATAATCTAATTTAAATCCAAATTGAATAAAAACAAAAGAAAACCATTTTTAAATGGAGGAAAATTAATTTTTGGATCAAATTTTGGATTTTAAAAACTCATAATCTATATTATAACATACTGGAATTTCAAAGAAAAACTCGTTGATTTGATCCATCAAAATTAAAACCCTAGCATGCTTTTTCTACTTCATAAAGATGAGGAATGCTTACCGTTGATCGCGATCCTTGTCTGTAAGGTTGGTGATCCAAGATATACGCTTTTTCCAACCCTTTTATACGCTACAAAAGATCCAAAGAACACTCTAATAATCCTTTATTGTGTGATGCCTTGGAGAAGAAGAAGGAATTCAAGAATTCCTTTTGTGAAGAACACTTGAGAGAGAGATGAACACACTTCAAGAGAGGAGGTTTTTTTTTCTTTTTTTCTTTTTTTGGAGGAGAGAGAAAAAGGACGAATTTGGATTTTTTTGGATCCTTCCCAGGATTGTTTGCTTGATTTTTATACAAAAAAGCTAGGGTTAAGAGAGAAACAGTAGTTTCCAATGTGAGAGCTCTCATTTTTGGCTTCTTTCCAATTTTCCCCTCTTGCTTTCTTTCTTTCTTGTTTCCAAATTGGATTTGATTCCAATCTTAATTTCTTGTCAATCAAGACATGCTATTATCATTCCACATTGCTGCTTTGGAAGAAAACCTTTTTAAGCAATCATTCCTCTTTTCCTTCTTTCTTTCTTTTATTTTTTTATTTTTTTAATTTTTATTTTAAAAAAAATATGATGTCACAAAAAGGTTGGGTGCTCAACTCATGTGGGTCAGCCATGTGGGGCGCCCACCATGGTGGTCGACCCATATGGGTGAACCCCACATGAGCTCAATCTTTGCGGGCTTTAGCCCAATGGACCATTTCACACGGGTTTCAGGTTTTTCCGTAAAAATTCAATAAAA
Organism: Tasmannia lanceolata; assembly: GCF_043159265.1. Lineage (NCBI taxonomy): Eukaryota > Viridiplantae > Streptophyta > Magnoliopsida > Canellales > Winteraceae > Tasmannia > Tasmannia lanceolata. The sequence continues at coordinate 1,293,375 of NW_027518789.1, read as the reverse complement.
TCTTTCTAAATTCAACATTCTATATATGGACCCACCCCATTTGACATTTATGGTGCATCCCTCACACATGATCAGACCATCTTTTTTGGAAAATAACTTTTCGGACCAAAATGCCCCTATTTGACTGTTAGACATCGAAATGCGACCAAAATACCCTCAGATTGGTTCACCCCTAAAGGGAAAAATTAAAAATGGAAAGTCTTTGTGGTCAAACTTCAAAAATAGAAACTTTTAAAATTGGGTCCTTTCGGTGAGTAATATTAAACAGGATTATTTGGTATCCCCTGAAAATACCCAAAATGCCCTGAACACTTAGAATTTCCAAATTAAGCGAAACCCCTGAGAAATTCTAAATTTAGCAGGCTTTCCAAAATTCTAAATTCAGGAAATCATTCATAATCTCTCAGACATATTTCGGGGATCAAAAGAATTACACAGGAAAAGACCAAATTACCCCGAGGTGCTAGAATTTGGCGAGACTAGGGAAAACCCTGAGAAATTCTAAAAATAGCAAATTTTCAAAAATTTATGAACGGACTCAAGATTTCTTAGAAACAACTTAGGGACCAAATATGATATATTGGAAATGTCTAAAATACCCTCGAAGTGCAAGACTAAGAGAAATTACACCTAATCCATCCAGCCGTACCCTCAAGATGGTTTTGGATATATGAGAAATGATTGAAATATCAATAAGATGATGAAAATGTGGAAGCCCCATGAGTTTCTAAAAATAGTAGATTTTTCAAAATTTGTAAAATCACTCAAGATTTCTCAAATATAACTCAGGGCTCAAATGAGACACATCGGGAATGACCACAATACCCCTGCAGTGCAAAATAGGCAAAACTGAGGGAAACCTTGAAAATTCTAAAAATAACAGGCTTTTTCATTTGCTTGGAAACTTGAACTTTCATCTTTCAGAGGCCAAAGGAACCCCCTAGAGACCTTCAGGATCGCGAATCAACTTCAAAACTCCCATAATGAAATGAAATCTACCCTAAAATGTATGGATGCCTAATCGTAGGTGGAATACGGACTCGAAACTTGACAAACTACCAAATCTTTTACTTTTCTAAAGTCTAGCAAAATGGGGGTGTCTACAGATGCCCCTCTTTAGTAGAGATGACGTAGTCATCGAATACCAAAGCAAAAATGACAGAACCATTTTGCATAGCGTTAATCAACAAATGATTCACTTAACAAAATGCAACCTAAATGCAAATGCATACTAAATGCTTCCTAATGGAAGACTCTAGACGAAGTCCTAGAATTGAAATGATCATTTACTCTAAACACCGCGACTTGGTGGTTCAGAATAATGGAGAAATTGATCCAATCTGATTTGCAAAAATAACGCAACTCAAAATGAAAGATAATTATGAGGCAGCGCCATGTAGACACCCCATTTTGACCAGACCCTAATTCCCAAAATAGAATAAAAATCCTGAAATCGAGTAAAGTTCCTAAACCCTTGGATCTCAAAAACAATTCCCTGATGTCCTAAAGCCGCACTTCAACTTTAAAAATTGAAAAGCCGAACCCAAAATGCAAAAGACCCCGACAAATCTTCATTTGCAGAATATTGTCGAAATCTTTGTGAGCCCAAATGATTCCCCGAAATTTACAAAATTTACCAAATATCCCGGAGCTTTGGTACTACCCCTCCTCCCTAAATTTCCGAGTTCTAAGGCTTAATTGCGCGACCTGTGAATGCTTGTTGTTTCTGAGTGCGTCTCTGCAAATTTTCAAAGAAAATGGACAAAGAAGTTGAGAAAAGACAAGCTGAGATTGTGCGAATATCGAGACATAGTGGTGCTAGTTAGGCAAGACAAGAGGGCTTAAAATATGGCAGTGCTGATACCATTTCAAAAGATAAAAGGGAGTAGGGGCAAAAATGTCATTGCCCCTTTAAAAGAAGATCGAAAACTAGGGTTTTAGGGGGAGGGATTTTTTTTAAGAAAAAGAGCAGCAGAGAGAGGGAAAGGAAAAAAGGGATTTGCAACCACCTCATCTTCTCCTCCTTCTACCACCGCCTCCAACTACCACCCCCAAACCCTCTTCCTCTTCCACTCTTCTCCAACCGCCACCTCCAAAACCGCACCACCCAATCACCACCACCCCTCAAAACCCATTTCCACCGCACCAGCCACCATCCTCAACCCCAAACCCGAAACCCAAAACCCATACCTACCACCATCCTCCACCTCCATCTCCACCCCAACACCACCCTTCGAAAATCCTCCACCATCCTCCACCTTCACCTTCCTCAACCCCCAAAGCCAAAACTCACTTTCTGCATCTCCAAAAACCGAAACCCACCACCACCATCCTCCACCTCCATCTCCACCCCAACACCACCCTTCGAAAATCCTCTTCCATCCTCCACCTTCACCTTCCTCAACCCCCAAAGCCAAAACCCATTTTCTGCACCTCCAAAAACCGAAACCCACCACCACCAACCACGACCAAACCGAAACCCATCTCCACACTTCGAAAACCCTCTTCCACCCTCATCTTCTCCGACCCCCACCTCCAAAACCGAAACCCATTTCTACCCCAAACCCACCTCGAAAACCCATAGCCACCACCACCGGCCTCCCTCAAACCCTCAAACCCTCTTTTTCTTTCTTTAAAAAAGAAAAAAGAAAAAGAAAATAGAGCAATAGAGAGAGAGAGAGAGGGGTTTTGGTAGGTTCCCCCATTCCCTCCTTTGCCTACTACATCTCCTTCAAAACCCATTAATTTTAGCCATTTTTCAAAGCCCATCCATCTTCTTTTTCTACCTCCATCATCCACTACATCTCAGCCATCACCATTATTCAAACCCATTTCAACTAATCATTCCCTTGATCTCATTCCCTTGATCTCAAACCTCTCATCAAATTCGAGATCTACGGCCCTCTATCCACCGTTCTTGCTCCAAAATCCCATTGACCTCCCTACTACCTCATTGGATCCGATCAAACTTCGTCTTCCCCGGCAAGTTTTCACTACTGCTATCCGAAAGAAGAGGAGAGAAGCAAAAATTACAATCATTATCCGCTTACCTCGGGTAATCCCCTTTCTTCTCCTTTTAATCTGTTATTTGTAATGTGGGTTGAGATAATTGTCGGGTTATGAAGCTACTTTTACCTTGATTTGGACCTAGTATACCCTTATGGGTGACTTTTTCATCTTGATTAAAGTAGGATTTCTAATGGGGTTTCAGGATTCCTCCTTCTTTAGGACCTTCACTTACGGGGTTCAGAGGTTCTACCTTCCTCTTCGGGTTGATTCTCCTCACGTTCTTAGGGATCCTACTCGAGCTTCGGGATTCCCTCGATTTTGGGAACGCTTTGTCGGGTTTAGGCGATGACGGACGGCAACCTCTTGAGCCAAAACCCCCTTTCAATCAAAAGGGATAAAAACAACAAAAATAACAAAAAAATCAGAAAACAACAAAAGCATTTTTCGGAAAGCCATTCGAACTACGTTGGCTTGATCCCTTTCTACAGGGTACGTAGGCAGCTTGGGATCTTCATCCCAAGTTCAGTCAAAACTTTTCAATAAAATCATTTAAACTCTTCAAAAAATAAATCATTTCAGCATCCAAAAATATCTTTCACGTTTTTTCCAAAAATACAAAAACCAAAATGGGCAAGGATGGAGATTGCCAGGTCACTCAGAGCCTTCTTTTCATTTCATTTCCGATTTTCATCGTGGTTTGCCGGTTTTATCGATTTTCCGACGTTTTATCGGGTTTTGGGACGGGCGACGACGTAGCGTGGCCCCTTTATAGGGATTGCCCTCGCTGAGCCCAACGATAGGCTATGACGATCGCGAGACTTGTCCGATAGGGGCATTTTGGTCCCATTTTCTTTTCCCTGGCGTTTCGGGTTTGCGCATACCGTCTATTTTCTGATTCCTTTCTTTCCTCGCATCTTTTAGTTTATCGTGTGTTTGTCTTTGGTTCCTTGTGTGTTTACTTTCAGCTTGCTTATTCCTTGTGCGTTTAGTTTCGCATGCCTAGTTGTAGATATTTACTACTTTTCTGCTTATCATATCTGCTATTACTTGCTTAGTTGTAGCTCTGCAAGCGGATGTTATTGCTTTCCTAGATGTGATGGGTTAGGGGTAGATGCAGTGAGTTAAGATTTGGATGTTTATTTATTTTTGCCCATCCCCGGGTCATGTATGCTTAGATAGACGTTTCTTCGAGGGTACACGTTCCCATTTCACATGATTTTAGCCCAAAACTCTTCAAAATTAATTAAAAATGGCATAAGAGACCAAGTGCTTGCACTTGGGCGAATTGGGGGCGCTTAATACCTTCCCCATTCGTCATCAGGCACGGACTTTTGTATCTCTAGTTATCCGTTGCAACAGAGTATTTCATGGGATCCAGGGCCTACTTCCTTGGATGGCGACTCTTCTTTATTATAGGTACATCTTGGTTCCGGGCTGGTCCTTGAATCGAGAGGTATCGCATTTATATCGCCACCCATGCTGTGAGTGGCATCATTTCGAGAGTTCCTTGGTAGAGCTCTCCTTCACATTGTGGAGCTCTTAGAGGACCGACGTGGGATCTCGTGTCCCTCGCCCGCCGTCCTCGGGATCGGGGTCCACACGCCATTTTCAAACGGGCAGTGAGGAAATGAGAGATCAATTTCGAATGGATACTGCTTTCAAACAGGCTCAACAGAAATGAGGTACTATAATTGTACAGGCCAAAGGGAAGCAAGAGATAGATCATTTTCGAATGGACTCACAAATAATGAAATGTCGTATTTATACAGATTCCAAGGAAATCATATTTATGAATCCCAAAGAGGAGCAAGAGACCATTTTTAAATGGACTTAGATAGAATGAAATACTGTATTTGTACAGTTCCCAAAGGAAATGAGACATCATATTTATATGGATCCCAAAGTGGAACAAAAGACCATTTTTAAATGAACTCAAATATGATGAAATACCGTATTTTTACTGATTCCAAGAAAATGAGGCATCATATTTGTATGATGTTCAAAGAGAATTAAGAGATCATTTTTTAATGGACTCAGATAAGATGAAATACCGTATTTTTACTGATTCCAAGAAAATGAGGCATCATATTTGTATGATGTTCAAAGAGAATTAAGAGATCATTTTTTAATGGACTCAGATAAGATGAAATACCGTATTTTTACGGATTTCAAGGAAATGAGATATCATATTTGTATTATGTTCAGAGAGATTTAAGAGACCATTTTTGAATGGACTCAAATAAAATGAAATACCGTATTTTTACGGATTCCAACGAAATTAGGCATCATATTTGTATGATGTTCAAAGAGAATTAAGAGATCATTTTTTAAAGAACTCAGATAAGATGAAATACCGTATTTTTACTGATTCCAAGAAAATGAGGCATCATATTTGTATGATGATCAAAGAGAATTAAGAGATCATTTTTTAATGGACTCAGATAAGATGAAATACCGTATTTTTACGGATTCTAAGGAAATGAGATATCATATTTGTATGATGTTCAAAGAGATTTAAGAGACCATTTTTTAATGGACTCAGATAAAATGAAATACCGTATTTTTACGGATTCCAACGAAATGAGACATCATATTTGTATGATGTTCAAAGAGAATTAAGAGACCATTTTTTAATGGACTCAGAGAGAATGAAATATCGTATTTTTACGGATTCCAAGGAAATAAGACATCATATTTGTATAATGTTCAAAGAGAATTAAGAGATCATTTTTTGAATGGATTTAGAAATAATAAAACACCGTATTTTTACGGATTCCAAGGAAACGAGACATCATAGTTGTATGATGTTCAAAGAGAATTAAGAGACCATTTTTGAATGGACTCAGAGAAAATGAAATACCGTATGTTTACGGATTCCAAGGAAACGAGACATCATATTTGTATGATGTTCAAAGAGAATTAAGAGACCATTTCTGAATGGACTCAGAGAGAATGAAATACCATATTTATACGGATTCGAATGAAATGAAACATCACATTTGTATGATGCTCAAAGAGAATAAGAGACCATAGTTGTATGGACTCGAAAAGAATGGAATACCATATTTATACGGATTTCAAGAAAATGAGACATCACATTTGTATGATGCTCAAAGAGAATAAGAGAACATTTTTGAATGGACACAGAAAGAATGAAATACCGTATTTTTACGGTTTCCAAGGAAACGAGACATCAAATTTGTATGATGTTCAAAGAGAATAAGAGACCATAGTTGTATGGACTCGAAGAGAATGAAATACCGTATTTATACAGAGTTCATGGAAATGAGACATCACATTTGTATGATGCTCAAAGAGAATAAGAGACCATTTTTTAATGGACTCAAAGAGAATGAAATAGCGTATTTTTACGGATTCTAAGAAAATGAGACATCACATTTGTATGATGCTCAAAGAGAATAAGAGATAATTTTTTAATAGACTCAGAGAGAATGAAATACCGTATTTATACGGATTCCAAGGAAATGAGACATCACATTTGTATGATGCTCAAAGAGAATAAGAGATCACAGTTGTATGGACTCGAAGAGAATGGAATACCATATTTATACGGATTCCAAGGAAATGAGACATCATATTTGTATGATGTTCAAAGAGAATAAGAGACAATAGTTGTATGGACTTGAAGAGAATGAAATACCGTATTTATACGGAGTTCATGGAAATGAGACATCAAATTTGTATGATGCTGAAAGAGAATAAGAGACCATTTTTTAATGGACTCAGAGATAATGAAATACCGTATTTATACAGATTCCAAGGAAATGGGACATCACATTTGTATGATGCATAAAGAGAATAAGAGACCATAGTTGTATGGACTTGAAGAAAATGGAATACCATATTTATACGGATTCCAAAGAAATGAGACCGTAATTGTACGGACTCGGAAGGAACATGACGCCGTAATTATATATACCCTGAAGGGAATGAGACAATGTAGTTATACAGCCTCAAAGGGAATAGGACACTGTAGTCATACAGGCCTAAAAGGATAAGAGTCCATAGTCATATGGACTCAAAGAGAATGAGACACCGTAGTTGTACGGGTTCAAAAGAGATAAGACAACTTCGGTTGAGATGAATTAATGAATTCGACAATGAAGAATTTGTAGATTTTTCATGAACTTGAATTTGAGGTAAACTCGAATTTGATGAATTTTAGATGCTTGAAATTGGTGTAGGATGAAATCGGGGATAATAGAAATCGTGCCCGATGAAGATACGGGAAACTAAGACTTTGACGAATGACGAGACGAAAAACCTTAGGAACTATGCAACATGATTAACGAGAATGGTTTAGGAACGCTATCAGGAAGCTTCAACATGATTTTTTTTTCGCAAAGAGATTGTCTGTCTTTTCTTCTGGGGATTTTGATAACTGAAACCTTGATCTAACTACCTGGCATTGGTAATCTAGAACAACGGCTCTCTTGGATACTGAAAATTGGGGAGTGGGATTTTTCCTTTGATAGGTGTTTAGATAAACACTTCTTTACCAGGATAATATTCAACTATCAGGAAGGAAATTAAAATTTTTAAGGGTTCATCTTTCTGAGAAACTGGCCCAATCATCATCACATATGAAATTCTCCATGCCTCAGGTGCCTTTCTCGGGCATGGTCCTCTTATGGAAACGCCACTTCCCGATGTTTCTACTTCGGAATGCTTCTGAGCCGATCTTCTTTAAAATGAAGCTCTTTGACTAGATTCTCGAGATCTTTCCTTTATGATTAACTTGGCGCAGGTACAATCACAGGGAGCTGATGACACCGGGCTTATTTCACCGAGACAGTTGCATCATTTGGACACAAGGACGACGGCTGACTCTTCTTAAAGACGAAATTTGGGTAAAGGACACTATTCAAAGGATTGAGAAACACCGAAAGAGTGAGCTTAGAATGACAAAGATTGACTAACTACACTGACAGACACAGTGATGCTTCTGACTTAGTTAATGTTTTATTTAGTAAGTCTATATTTTCAAAGAGTAGTTTCTCAATTAATAAACACTGGACTTCTTCCTTAAAATAATAATGCCTCAAGGATTTGGTTACCATTCCTATGATTGCTTGGTTTCAATGCCCCCAATTTCTAGGATGGCATTTGAACCCGCTTGAACTTCTTTTTGATCTTTAGTCTTGATACCGGCTGTAGCCTTCTTATAATGATTCTCTTACCGTGACCAAGTCATCTCTTCAGGGTTTTTAACTTGGCGAACCGTGCTAGCCTTAACTTTTGCCTGAACCGCCTTTCTAGGTTTTCGATCCAGCAGGCTATCTCCTTAGCTTTTGCCTAAGCCGCCCTTTCGGGTTTTCAATTTAGCAGGGGAATGATCTTAAATTTTGCTTAGACCGCATTTTCAGGTTTTCAGTCTAGCAGATCTTCAAACTCCGTTTTTTTTCTTATTCATCATATTTTATTTTATTTTAGAAATAGATCTTTCATTCTGAGCATCTGAAGGACTTTATAGGTAGGATAGGGCTTTTCAAAGAATGGCTTATGGTTGAACAAAGATTTCGACCGAACCTGTGAACAGGTTGCCTACGTATCCCAGGGTAGGAATCAGGTCGTGCGTAGTTTAGGGCGAATGCCCCTAGTTTGAAGATAAATTGTTTGAAGGTTAATTAATTTTTCTTTTTCTTTCTTTCTGGAATGATTGACTTCTCTTCTTTTGGAACTGGTCCTTCTTTTTTTTTCTGGAACGATTGAATTTTATTTTTTTTTAATCGACCGAACTCGGTTTAACCGAGCTGCCTACGTACCCCAATGTAGGGATCAGGTCTCGCGTAGTTCGGGGCGGATGCCCCTAGTTTGATGGATTTTCAAGAAAATTTCATTCAGGCTCAAAGGGTTTGCAAACCGGTATTTGTTTTGACATTGGGTTATGATTCTGGGATTTGTTCAGCCAAAGGAGGCCTTCCAATGTTCAGGTTTGGAATTGATCTAGGTTGATGAGTTCTCTTTATTATTATTTCTTTTTTTTTGGAGTTTGACTGCATTTCCATGTAAGAGATAATGGATCTTCTTCTTTCAAGATTCTAATATGTGCTTTCGACTTTCATAGAGCGAAACTTGTTCTTTGACATCCTCCATCTATGAATTTGTAACTCTTGATATTTGATGATCACTTTTCAATGCTTGCTCTTGAACTTCTTATCTTGAATTTGTTGGCTTCATGTTATGAATTTGAGAACCAAGGTCATTGATTGGAAATATGAAAGTTGTTTCCACTCTATGCCCCTTGTATAGCATATGTCTCTCACTTTCTTCATTCTCTTGAGCTTTCTAACTATGTCTTGCCCCTGGTATCGGTTGTAGCGTTTCTAGACAATCTTCTTATTCTTGAAATAAGTTTATCAATTCTTCACACTCTTCAGAGGGTAATGTACTTTTAATCGGCATTCACTGAATCAAAGTTTCAGTGCCAATGTTTATCACTTCAGTTTTATCTTTAAGAGGCCAAGCTCGACGCTCCTCTTGTTTGCGCATATGCTACAAACTAAGGGGAGTTTCATCGGCATTTCTTTCCTCGTTCGAGATGGGAGTCTTATTTTTATTGTTATGAAAGTTAGAAGCAAACACACTAGAATGTATGAAGAAGCAAGCTTTATTGAATGGAAAGAAATTATATCATTATTAGACTCATCCTGAACAAGCTCAAGATTTACATTATCAGAAAAGGACTCGCTTGGACAAGGCACTGACAGTGACTTAACTGACATGACCGAAATAAAAATTTATTCAAACTTCAGAAGACAAAACTAGATGACTAGACTCAAAAAGATGGACTAAGACTCTAACAGTTGCAACTGTCTGGCTTTGGAGGCTCGCCGAGGGATGGCTCATAACTAGACCTGTTCCTTTTGTTAACCCTGGGTCGTCTATGCATCGAGATCATCCGGCGACAGGGGATCAAGGAATCCTTCTGGCAACACTACGTTTAGATCTCATCCGGCATCTGAGTCACTGCTACTACTGAGCTCGATTATCGGATTTGGTTTGGATGGTCCTTCGTGTTCATGCTCATGAGTCAGAGACTTGAGTGGTTCCTTAGAGCTTTGACTGGCCGAGTTCCATATAACAAAACTTCCTTCTCTATCATCTTGGAGCTTGGAGTCCTGCGGTTGGAAATAATTGGTCTTCATTTGTTGCTTCATTTGATGAATCTCCTGCGTGAGGGCGGCCACTTGTCTAAAGAGATTCAGAATCAATCCTTCAGAACCCGTGGCCATGGAACTTTGAGCACGCCCATATGCCATGGAGAAGCTAGGGCTTTTGCCTTTAAAGGTAACATCAGCTGAGCCAAATATCTCATTCAATTGAGCTCTGATGCAACGATTCTCTTCTTTAAGCTCTTGCAATTGTTGGAGGATAAGAGCCAAGGTATCAATAGTGGTATTGGACCGGGTATTTCTCGAGCTTTCAGCCAAAGGAGCTGACGGAGGAAGTGGTGCAGAATCTGGATCAACAACGGAAGGTTGTGGAGAATCAGGCCTCATTTGTAATAATGAATTGATCCGGACCCAAAAAATATTAGACATGGCTATGACAGTTCCTGGAATGGAAACAAGGAATATAAAGTGTAAGCTTGACATTCAAGGTGCGCTCTCTACTTGACGACTGAAAGATGGTTATGGGTTAAACAAGCAATTGAAATGACAGAATGAATCCTATAATGACTGAGACATGATGATGGTGACTCGAATGCACTAGGGGATGCCCCTAGTTTAAGGGTCATGGGAATAGACTCTGAGAGGCTTATCGAAATAATCTTGTAACAGGTTACCCCTGGAGTAAGAAGAGACCAATGATATAAACAAGATTAGATCATCTGGACCAGGTATGATCAGATCATGAGATTGCATAATCGAAAGATTGTGAGATTCTGTTCCTGCCAGTTAGGGGATGGTATGAAGATACGATCGAATCGTATGACAGAAGAATGAAAGACACACGGTCAAAAGATTAGATGAGATTACATAGGATTGCTTTCAACGGGAAGATCAGGAATGACTAATCCTATGAGATCTTTGGAAATGATGGGATTTATATCCTAACCCCAAAGGGAAAGTTTTTTAATCTTTTTACATTTTGACAAGGGTTACCTAAAGGCATCAATCATAATCCTAATCTAACGGAGTGGAGAGAGGATCTCGACTTATGACCTTGTTTGTGTACCTAAAGACCGATCGTAGCCATTGGAAGATGGACTACGGCCTAATCTAGACATAAATGGGTTAGGTTGGGTTTTGATAACCACAAAACTGTGTTGGGTTGGGTTTAATTGCATTGTGGAAACCATTACATCAGCCTTGTGAGTATCCTTTGGTTAGATGGGCCATCGAAGTATAGCAAGGTTTCCCTTATTGTTTGAGTCAGTCCTTGTTATTGCTAAGAGCCACCTGTTGGATCTCCACCCATGTTCAGTTGCAGGATATAAGCTCTCATGATGTTATTTTCTCTTGTCTAAAAGAATAAGTTTATGATGAGAATTTTAGATGATTTGGTTTATGCATCTTCAATCAGATTGTGTCATGTTTTAATAAGGATGTTATGAACCTGTGTTTCTATTGTCAAACGACTTCAGTTATGGTTTCCAGCATATTTTTGCTATTTTGCTTTCACATTTTGGATGATTTGGGTAAGACTGGGAATGGTACTCATGAATTGCTTGAAGTTAGTGATTTAAGGATAATATTGCTAAATGTTAAGGTGTGAAATTATATAACCGTTTTCCTTCAGTCTTGTATTGCTTATTTTCAGGGTCTTGGTAATTGGATGAGGTTTGAGGTTATGATTATAGCTTGATTGAAGTCGGTAATAGTATACATGATAATTTAGTGGTGATGGTGATGAATATGAGGACGCTGATCATAATGCTATTGATTGAAGTCTTAATGACGTTTATGCTTTCAAAGTGATACTGATGTGCAGTCATAAGTGATACTTTGTCCATACCCTGGTCTATGCCTAGATTTTGATTATAATGAAGGGATTAAGGTAGTTATTAGAGAGAATTGCAGGGTTATTTGAACTACGCCATTACCTTTACTTGATGATGGCCTTGATGTGTGTTATTATCTCTTAAAACAGAAATGTTTTGATAATTGAGATGAATTCTCATGCATGTTCTGTAACTGATATGCAGTTAAAATGGGATAGTTGTGATGATATGGTAATGGATGTGTTTTTGGATACTCTATTAGACAATTTTGATCCACGTCAGGGTCTGATAGCTATTCTTTCATTCAAGCAGGGGATAGTGAATGTATTTGTTTTCATTTAAAAATAAATAAAATTTGTGTAGAGACTTAGGGCGTATGCCCCACATGCGCTTCTTTCAACTCAATTCATTCAATTGAGAAAATGTCTTTGTATAGCAGTGCAAGTTGATTTAGGCTATGAAAGCAAGTTGGCCTCAGATTTTTAGGTAGTATATGAAGATATTTAAGTACTATTAATGCACTTGATTCAAGAATGCTGGTGAATATCTGGAAATAGATATGTTCGGTTAGGTGTTTGTTCTTATATTTTAAATGCAGATTGTATCTGTTGGAGATAGGATGTTCCAATGAAAAGCTAAGCATTATTTTGACCTGTCCATTTACGATCAGCTGTAGTAGGTCTGCAAAAGCTGAGGGTATAAGATATGTTTCATACAGTTTTAATGGGAATGATGTCTTTGACAGTGGTTTTCTTCTTATTGTAGTTTTGGATTGTGAGTAACTTCAGGGGTGTCCAAGATATACCTATACTAGTCGTTAAGGTAAGGAATAAATGAAAAGCATATATATATATATATATATATATATATATAATAATAATAATAATAATAATAATAATAATAATAATTCACTCTCACGCCTCTTTGACTCCAGCTCTTGGTTCTAACTCTGCTCGGATTCAAAGGCGATGAAGGCGTTAGTCCAAGCCCATCCTAAGGGACCTGCTCAGCCCTTGTAGCTTTCCCTCCTTTCATTTAGTAGGGTAGCCCGGCCTTTTGGACATGTTTAGACATTAGACTTTAGTAGCCCATTATTTAGAGGACTTGTCAAGTCCTAGTAGCATTTCCCTTTCTTTTTTAAAAGATTTGTCTAGTCTTCTAGGTACCCTTAAATATTAGAACCCTTCTCATTGCTAGGGCAATGAAAGAGTTATCTAGAGCCCCGCTAGGAGACACACTCTTTCTCATTTGTGCAGTTCTCCTTGGAGGCGGACCTTGTCATTTAGAGCCCATCCATTATGGAATCTGCTTTAGTAAAGAGTTTTCATATAGGAGGCATGCCTTGCCTGATTAATAGATCCCTCTCTAAGTTGTTCCCCAACTTGTACCCCCACAAGTTGGAGACCAACTTGGTCTATTAGTTGCCTTAGCCCTGCTCATTCTTTGCAAGGGCGATGATAGGGATACTTTGAGCCCACCTTTGTGTATAGGGGGCATGTCTTGCCTCATTTATAAAGCCCCTGTTTGGAGACAAGCCTTGTCTCATTTAGAGAGTTTCTTTTAGGAGGTTTACCTAGCCTCATGTTAGAGCCCCCTTTCTTTTAGAGAGAGCATTTGACTTATTTGCCCTTACTTTTTAGCAGCGTTATTAGAGAGTAATTGCCTCATTTGCACCCCTTCTTTGGTGTAGTTAGCTAAGAGTTTGTCTTTTAGAGTTGTTGTCATTCTTCTTTATTAGAGACTAGCACAGTCTTATTAGAGCTTTGCTTACTTGGGATTTTAGATCATTTTCTCTGTTCTTGGGGCACTAGTTTACTTGTTGTGGGTCGTCTCTTTGAGACGCTAGTTACTTATTTGAGGTTTTCCCTTTAGATTTAGGGCTTTGCCCTAGTTTGTGGTGTTACTTGAGTGTTCTTACGTGTTCCCTTTAAGAGTGAAAATATTTAAAGGTCCTAAAACATTAGAATATTTGAAAACTCAATAAACATCAGAAATTTAAAACATCAAAAACATTTGAAAACATCAAAGGCCTTAAATCATTTGGAGTTTTAGTGGTAGTTAGGAGAGTTCGTTTCCGAACTACGTTGGCTTAATCCTCTTCCACGAAGTACGTAGTGCAGCTTGGGATCTTTATCCCAAGTCCAGCCAAACTTTGTAAATAAAAAACTTTTCAAATCTTTTGAAAGCATAAAAATCTTCTAAACTTTATTTTTGAAAAGATCTTCCTCTAGAGTTAGGACTTTGTCCTTGGTAGAGAGTTTTTTAGAGTTAGGGGTTTGTCCTTGATGTATTGTTTGTTTGTTGTGTGCTTTTTTAGAGTTAGGGGTTTGTCCTAGAGTTATAGGAGCGCCTCCGTCTGGTCAGTTGGCGATCCACATCGCCGACTGATGACTAGATCTAGGATGCGTTAGTAATCCCATGGTTTTCATTAGGACACCTGGCCTAGTGCACATAGGATTTAGGAACCACCTGCATTAGCTTAGGGCTAACCTGCACTTAGTTAGGGCATATATGGTGTCCTAAAATCCACAATCCACTCAAATTTAAATAATCGCATAAGAAGCTTTAATAACTAGTCCGGTCTTTTAGGTCGAGTCTAGGATAGTGGTCTAGATGTCTTAAGCATCATAGCTTAGATAGGTGCGAATAACTATGTTGCCTTGATTCTCGTGGAGACAGGGATACGTAGGCTTCTTTAGATGAACATCAGATCATCTAAAGACTCAGGCTTAAGCATTAGAGTCTTAGGGTCTGTTGTTGGCACTTTAGGGTTTGTGTTTGTATATTGATGATGATTTTTGCATAAGATCATGATAGTGTGTGTTCATTTCTTTGCTTACTCACATGCTTAGCTGTAGCATTATCCTGCTTACTTGTTTTACTTACATGCTTAACTGTAGTAATTACCTGCTTTGATTGTCAGTTAACTATAACGCTTTACTGCTTATCATATCTATCATTTACCGCTTTATAGATGGGATGTGTTGGGATCTTATATTTGTGGTACCCGGATCCCGCGAGAGGGGTGGGGCGTGAGCCGCCGCTCTCTCTCTCTTGGTCTCTCGTATCCACGCGATTGGCGTGTGCATTTTATTATTGATTTGAATTAATCTTTCCTGTGAACTTGGGATCACTAAGGCAATCCGAATTCCACACGAAAGAGACTGACAGAGTCGCCACCTAGATGTGGGATCTAGGACCCGTAATTAACCAGAAATCTAGACTCGCTACCTGGTTACGAGAATGGAAGGTATGGGGAGTTATCCACCACATGCACCATTCTTGCCCGATAATCGGTCTTCGATTCCAAAAGCTAACTCTTTTAAATTTATTTTAAATGGCTCATTCAACTCTATGTTAATGTGCGAACTAAGTGACATGCATCCTATGATCTAATTTCAATGTGAATCCTAAATGTGTATCTTGATTTATTAATTTGTCTGGATTCAATCTAAGTGAAAGTTCTCCTAAAATTCTAATTTCATGGAAAGTCCTAAGTGATTTGATTAAGCATTTACAAGAAAATTAATATACAAAACACCACAATTTGTTTGTGGTGCCGACTCGCGGGTGGTATGCCATCAGACATCCAAGCTGCCTACGTACCCAAGCCTCACTGGGATCAGAGTCGACGTAGTTCGGTGCACCTAAGCTAAGTTACATATGCCTAACTCAACTAAGACACCGACCTAGACGGGATTGACTGTTTCAACAGTTTTAGGAGAAGTTATTTAATTCAAGTTGAGGATTTTATTATCTTAGGATTTCATCGAAGATGCTATATGATTCTTATCTAAATGCAAGTTGTCCCTTAGACTAATGCAGGTTAGCCTACATCCTAGTTTACTAGGCTTGTCCTAGGGAAAGATCGGGTGACTAGTGTAACTAGACCTATGGCACGGTTGCTATACATAGCAAACGTCCGTGATGAGGCTGGACTCCTAACTCTAGGACTCCCTAAAACTTAGGACACGACACGACACCAGTGTTCCTAAAGTGGGCTCTAATGGTTCTTAAGACGGAAACCATAATCCAATGGTTCCGAGAGACACAAGACAAATCGATTTAAATTCTCGAGGTTAATGAATTTTAGATTTCAAGGATTTTCAGTTTTTGGACATTCAAGGATTACCAATGGTTCTAGGGTTCACCAGTTTCGGCCCAGGATAGCATCCAAGGAAGGGAATCGTGCGCTCTTTCCTTGCGCAATTTAATACTTAGGTTATAGCATCTTATTGCCTGGCATATCTCAGGATTTTCGTGGACAGTGAACCTCGGAGCCAACAACGTGCTATAGCTTAAGTATTCAAATTGTCAAAGATCGGTTGCAATTGGGATACGATTATGGATGCATTGGCCATTTTTCCAGGGAAATCTAAAGATCCTAAGATTTCTGTTTCAATGGATTAAGGATTTAATATATGACAAAGATTTAAGGTTCTTTAGAGATTTTCAGGTGATTTTCAATTAATTTCGGATTTTCAATGGATTTTATCAATTTTAAGCATATGAGTGATTTTACAAGTGAAATTGTTGCAAACGAATTCGAAATGAGTTGAAACTTATACAGAAGCAAGATATGATGAGATGTAGCTTGCTGGAAGATTTTTACAGATTTTTACATTAAGCTCATATTTAATTTTGATTTAACAATTAATTGACCAGATTGCAAAAATAACACAGAAACTACTAGAAATAGAAATCTAAATTCCATGAAATTTCTACATTAGTAAGATATAAGTGAAATTAGCATGCTGTGAGATTTTCATGAATTTAAAAAACTATTTACTATCAGTTTCGGATTTTTCAATTGTTAGACCAGATTATGAATTAACACTACATCCCATGTAAAACAAGATCCAAAGTAATTGAAACTTTTATAGAAGCAAGAAATTTGAAATATAAGACTACTGTAAAAATTTTAAGAATTTTCTTTGTGATCTGATGTCAGTAAAAATTCCCCCAAAATCTGCTGATTTTCAAAGAAAGCATAAAATTATATACCAAACAAAATCCAAAAATTCTCACAAATTCATGGTAGAATGTATCATTATCATATTATTTTCCCACGAAATTTCATTATTTTTGGAATCTGTTTAGTATAACGTTTAGTTTTCTTTGTTAAAAATCATGCAAAAATCCGAAAATATACCAAATAATTCTAAAAAAATTCCGAGAACGGTGTACCTACCTGTGATCGAAATCCTCGCCGAATCCGAGAGCCGAAAAACTCGAAAATCCCGCCTCCGTGCGATCGCTTCCGCTTTCTTTCTCTTTTTCCTTCTTTTTTGTTTCTTTTTCTTCTTTTCTTGTTTCTTTTTCTTTCTTTTTTTCTTTTCAACCCCACATAGCCACTTTGTTAGAACTCATGATAGAAGAGAAATGAGTTCTCTCTCTTACTCACCCTCATTGAACCATTTATAGCAAAGGAATGGGAGGGTGGTGGCCACCATTGTGGACTTATTCCATGGTAGGTGGCCACCATTGTGGACATATTCCATGGTAGGTGGCCACCATTGTGGACATTGAATTTTGACATGTGTGTGGCCCCATGCATGTTTTTTTTTAAAGTCCTTTTGAGTAGGTAAAAGATAACCCAAGTGGGTCCCATATGTGACCAAATTCCCAATTGTGCATAAAATCATATGCCCCACTCCAAAGTATGATCGGAACCGTTCATTTGATGGGCAACAATGTGATTTAATTTGTGCTCCGCTAATCAATCCTATGGGCTGATCCAAGCCATCCAATAGATCAAAATGTGAATATGTTACCCCATTTTTAAATCACTCCCATTTGATGATCCGAACCGTCCATTTGATGGGCGACAATTGATGATCTTGACCGTTCAAATAGTGGGCTGCGATGTGATTTAATTTGTGCTCCACTAATCAATCCTATGGGCTGATCCAAACCATCCAATAGATCAAAATGTGAATATGTTACCCCATTTTTAAATCACTCCCATTTGATGATCCGAACCGTCCATTTGATGGGCGACAATTGATGATCTTGACCGTTCAAATGGTGGGTCGCAATGTAAATTGGTTGTGCCCCCTTAAATCATTCCTCTATGACGATCCAGACCATCCAATTGATGGGTCCCCTACCTAAGTAGGTTGTGTCCTCCTAAATCATTTCAATGGGCTGATCCGAGTAACTCAACCTGATGATCGTAACAAAATTGGTTGTTAAAACGACTTCTCTGAGATCTTGACCGTTCTCTTGATGATCATCTTTAGGTGTTGGATCGAAGTAGGTTCAAAACTCATTTTTCACTAAAACAATGCGCGGGCCACCCTGTTTGATCCAAATCTAAACAAATGCTCAAGACGGGCCCATCAATCGGATCCAAATTCTCTCTTGCTCGGATTCTTGGGAATAACCTTTCTCAACAATTATCAGGACGACACAAAACATGACAAAAATAACCAAAAAGATCGAGAAAACAAGAGGAGCGGACACGGGAATGGAAAACACTAAAGGAGACTGATAACAAGAACACTAACTTCTTTGTTGATTAAAACAAAACAAAATGGGGTGTCTACAGATGCCCCTCTTTGGTAGAGATGACGTAGTCATTGAATACCAAAGTTAAAAATGACAGAACCATTTTGCGTAGCTTTAATCGACAAAGGACTCTACACAAAACGGAACCGACGCAAACATTTACTACCTAATGCAAGACCCTAAACGAAGTCCTAGAATTGGAATGCAATAAAAAAAATCCCGCTGCGGTGCCGCTCACAAACGGGCAACGAGAGAATGAGATACCGCTCACAAGCGGGCTCAAGGAGAAGACGAGACCATTCGCAAATGGACTCGAGAAATGAGGCACCGTTCACAAACGGGTTCAAAGAAAAGACGAGACCATTCACAAATGGACTCGAGAAATGAGGCACCGTTCACAAACGGGCTCAAGGAGGACCTGAGACCATTCACAAATGGACTCAGAAAATGAGACACCGTTCACAAACGGGTTCAAGGAGAAGACGAGACCATTCACAAATGGACTCGAGAAATGAGGCACCTTTCACAAAAGGGCTCAAAGAGGACCTGAGACCATTCACAAATGGACTCAGAAAATGAGACACCGTTCACAAACGGGTTCAAGGAGAAGACGAGACCATTCACAAATGGACTCGAGAAATGAGGCACCTTTCACAAAAGGGCTCAAAGAGGACATGAGACCATTCACAAATGGACTCAGAAAATGAGACACCGTTCACAAACGGGTTCAAGGAGAAGACGAGACCATTCACAAATGGACTCGAGAAATGAAGCACCTTTCACAAAAGGGATCAAAGAGGACATGAGACCATTCACAAATGGACTCAGAGAATGAGACACCGTTCACAAACGGGTTCATGGAGAAGACGAGACCATTCACAAATGGACTCGAGAAATGAGGTACCTTTCACAAAAGGGCTGAAAGAGGACATGAGACCATTCACAAATGGACTCAAAGAATGAGACACCGTTCACAAACGGGTTCAAGGAGAAGACGAGACCATTCACAAATGAACTCGAGAAATGAAGAACATTTCACAAAAGGGCTCAAAGAGGACATGAGACCATTCCAAATGGACTCAGAGAATGAGACACCGTTCACAAACGGGTTCAAGGAGAAGACCATTCACAAATGGACTCGAGAAATGAAGAACCTTTCACAAAAGGGCTCAAAGAGGGCATGAGACCATTCCAAATGGACTCAGAGAATGAGACACCGTTCACAAACGGATTCAAGGAGAAGACGAGACCATTCACAAATGGACTCGAGAAACGAGGCCCCATTCACAAATGGGCTCGAAGAATTTAGAGAATTTTTATGAACTTGAATTTGTCGTAGGATTGGATTTTTTTGAATTAAGGATTTGGATTTGATAAATTTTTTATTTTTGGGAAATGAGGTACCGTCCGTAAACGGGCTCAAGGAGAAGACGAGACCATTCACAAATGGCCTCGAGAAAAGAGGCACCGTTCACAAACGGGCTCAAAGAGGACATGAGATTTTTCGTAGGATTGGATTTTTTTTTTTGAATTAAGGATTTGGATTTGATAAATTTTTTATTATTTTTATTTTATTTTTTTGTATTTTTGGGAAATGTGGCACCGTCCGCAAACGGGCTCAAGGAGAAGACGAGACCATTCACAAATAGCCTCGAGAAAAGAGGCACCGTTCACAAACGGGCTCAAAGAGGACATGAGATTTTTCGTAGGATTGGATTTTTTTTTTAGTTAAGGATTTGGATTTGCTAAATTTTTTATTTTTGGGAAATGAGGTACCGTCCGTAAACGGGCTCAAGGAGAAGACGAGACCATTCACAAATGGCATCGAGAAAAAAGGCATCGTTCACAAACGGGCTCGAAGAATTTAGAGATTTTCCATGAATTTGAATTTGACGTAGGATTGGATTTTTTTTTTGAATTGGGATTTGATTTGATGAATTTTTTATTTTTTTATTTTTTTTAATTTTTGAACTTAATGAAATCGGGGACATTATAGATCGTGCCTGACAAAGATATTGGAAACTAAGATTTTGCCGAAAGATGAAACAGCAAACCTTAGGAACGAAGAATCATTACGAACAAGAATGGATCAGGAATACCTTTATGAAACTTCAACGAGATTTTTCTCAAAGAGACTGCTAGTCTTGTCTTCTGGGGATTTTGATAACTGAAACTTTGAACAAGACATTTGAGATTGGTAATTTAGAACAACGGCTCTCTTGGATATAATCATGGAAAAGTGGGATTTGCCTCTTGACAGGTGTTTAGATAAACATTTTTTGACCAGGATAGTATTTAACTAACTGGAAGGAAATCCTGAATTTTAATGGTTCATCTTTCTGAGAAATTTGCTCAACCACCATTACATCTGGGGCTCTTCTAAGCTTAAGGTGCCTTCCTGGGGTATGATCTTTTTACGGAAGTTGGGCTTTCTGATGTTTCTACTTCTGAACTCTTCTGAGTTGATCTTATTTGAAATGTAGCTGTTTGACTAGATTCTCGAACCCTTTCAGGTATAATTGCAGGGAGCTGCCTAGGCCGGGCCTCCTTCACCAAGACAGTTACATCATTTGGACATAAGAACGACGATTGACTCTTTCTAAAGAGAAAACTTAGATGAAAGGCACTACTCAAAGGATTGAGCAGCCCTGAAGGAGTGAACTTAGAATAACAAAGATTGACTGACTATACTGACAAACACAGTGATGCTTCTGACTTAGTTAATATTTTGTTTGGTAAGTCTATCCTTTCGAGGAATAGTTTTTCAATTGGTAAACACTGGACTTTTTCCTTAAAACAGTAATGCCTCAAGGATTTAATTACGCCCCCTAAGATTGCTTAGCTTCAATGCCCCCAGTTTTGAGGATATCACTTGAATTTGCTCGAATTTCAGTTGATCTTCAGTCTTGATACCGGCTGTAGCCTTCTTATACTGATTCTCTTACCGTGACCAAGTTACCTCTTCAGGGTTTTTAACTTGACGGACCGCGCTAGCCTTAACTTTTGCCTGAACCACCTTTCTAGGTTTTTGATCCAGCAGGCTATCCCCTTAGCTTTTGCCTAAGCCGCCCTTTCGGGTTTTCAACTTAGCAGGGGAATGATCTTAAATTTTGCCTAGACCGCCCTTTCAGGTTTTCAGTCTAGCAGATCTTCAAACTCCGTTATTTTTCTTATTCATCATCATTTCATTTTTTTTATTGTATCTCAGGACCTAGCTCATTAGTTCTGAACACCAGAAGGACTTTTATAGGTAGGATAGGGCTTTTCAAAGAATGGCTTAAGGCTCAACAAAGATTTCGACCGAACCTGTGAACAGGTCGCCTACATATCCCAAGGTAGGAATCAGGTCGTGTGTAGTTCAGGGCGAATGCCCCTAGTTTGAAGATAAATTGTTTGAAGGTTAATTGATTTTTTTTCCTTTTTTCTTTTCTTTCTGGAACAATTAACTTCTCTTCTTTTGGAACTTGTCCCTCTTTTTTTTTTGAAAGGATTGAATTTCTTTTCCTTTTTGAATCGACCGAACTCGGTTCAACCGAGTTGCCTACGTACCCCAGTATAGGGATCAGGTCTCGCGTAGTTCGGGGAAATGCCCCTGCTTTGATGGGTTTTCAAGAAAATTTTATTCAGGCTCGAAGGGTTTGCAAACCGGTATTCTTTTGACATTGGGTTCTGATTTTGGGATTTAATCGGCCAAATGAGGCCTTTCGATGTTCAGATTGGGAATCGATCTGGGTTACTAGAGTCCGTCTGGTAGTGATTATTTTTTTCTTTTTTTCTTTTTCTTTTTTTGTTGTTTTTTTTTTCACGGAGTTTGACGGCATTTCCAGGTAAGAGATAATGGATCTTCTTTTTCCAAGATTCTAAAGCGTGCTTTAGACTTTCATAGAGCGAAACTTGTTCTTTGACATCCTCCATCTATGGATTCGTACTCTTGATATCTGATGATCACTTTTCAATGCTTGCTCTTGAACTTCTTATCTTGAATTTGTTGGCTTTATGTTATGAATTTGAGAACCAAGGTCATTGATTGAAAATATGAAAGTTGTTTCCACTCTATGCCCCTTGTATAGCATATATCTTCTCACTTTCTTCATTTTCTTTGAGCTTTCCATCCATGTCTTGCCCCTGGTATCGGTTGTAGCTTTTCTAGACAATCTTCTTATTCTTGAAATAATTCTTCACACTCTTCAGAGGGTAATGTATTTTCAATCGGTATTCACTGAATCAAAGTTTCAGTGCCAATGTTTATCATTTCAATTTCATCTTTGAAAGGTTGGGATTGGCGCTCCTCCTCTTGTTCAAGTAATTGCTGACTCAAGTGGAGTTTCGTCAATTTTGTTCTCATTTGAGGAGGGAGTCTTACTTTAAGATCAGAAGCATACTTAAGAAACAGACACAAGTGAATTACATTAAGGATTTGGAACTGAAATTTTTATTTAAAGAAAAGCTATTACATTTGACGACCTATCCTGAACATGCTCAGGATTCACAACTCTAAAGAGAAACAGAAGATAACTTGCCTGGACTAGGCATTGACCTTGAACTGTAAGACCGGACTCAACAATTATACTGACCATGATGACTGACTCAACATAAAATAGTAAGTGACTAAAACTTTAACTGCTGCAACCGTTTGGCGTTGAAGGCTCGACGAAGGCTGGCTCGTATCGGGATAGCAGCTACTAGAACATCTCCACTGTCTGCATCTTCCTCTTCTTCAAAAGGTTCCGACCCAGACGTTTCAAAGGTAGGTTCTAAGGCACAGATAAGAGTGAGAGGATCAAATTTTGGGTCCCCTATGGTTATAGCATTAACAGCATCAGCAGGGTTTGCATGACCAGGTAATGAGTTATCGGGTTTTGGCTCGAACACAAGATCTTTGTTGTCGAGCAACCTCTGGATCCTGAATTTTAGGGCGATGCAATTATCAGTGAGATGGCCGGAATTTCTATGGTATTCGCAGTGTTGATCTGTTCGCCAATTTGCTGGTAAAGGATTGGGAAGAGCCCTAATGTCGGGCAGGATTATGCGACCTGAGGCTAGACACTCCTTGAGTATCTCAGATGGTGGAAGAGGGAGAGGGGTAAATTTTGTCTGGGCCTGTGGTCGAGGTGCGACAGCAGGTTGGGTATAGTCCATCACCATGGGGTTCTGAGATTTGGAAGGCTGAGGATTGGAGCGGGAAAGGTTATTAATTTCAGCTGATGGAGACTTCCTGAATTCTCTGGTATTCGGGTTACTTCGGTTGAATACACCTTGAGCCATAGCCTCCTCTATTTGGGTGCCTGCCACGATAAAGTGTTTGAAGTCTGGATAATACTGCAACGACATGTGATATTGGAGTTGGGGGGAAATATTTTTCATGATTATCTGGACCTGCTCTTCCTCAGACGGGCGCTCCATCATCTGAGCTGCTACTCTCCTCCATCTTTTCACAAAAATCAGAAAGGATTCCCTCGAGTCTTGCTTTGTTCTCTCTAAATCCTTTCTGGTGATTTCTGTCCCATCATCATATTTGAACTGCCTGATGAATTGCTCGCCGATATCCTTCCATGTCCTGTAACGAGTCTTGTCCAAGACCATGAACCATCTCCTAGCAACCTTGGTTAAGGAAACTGGGAACAATTGAGCCATTTGCTCAGGAGATAAGCCTTGAGGCTGACACATAATGGTGAACATTTGCAAATGTGTGATTGGACAACCCACACCATCATATTTGTCGAAATCGGGCATTTGAAAATTGGCAGGAAGGCGGATTTCGGGAAATAGAGTAAGATCACTGGGATTGAAACCACCCTGGTCTTGAAACTGAATGTCTTGAACTTTCCTGGTAAGAGTCTCTAATTTCTCCATAACAGAATTATCAACCATGAACTGAGAAGGCCTACTGCGATTCTCGCTATATTGCTCTTTTTCCAAATCTTCTTCGGTTTTATCATGGATATTGATGAACACTGGATGGGCAGGTGCTGTTGAAGTAGCTGCTTGGTGCATAGGCCCTTTATCCTTGGACAACGATGGTCCCAACTTTTCAGAAAGCTGAGCCTTGATAACTTGGTTTTCTTCTTTGAGTTCTTGAAGCTGCTGGAGAATCAAGGTAAGAGTATCGGTAATTGCAGCAGGTGGAAGGCCATCTTGGTTATCTGCCATTGGTGAGGATGAGAAAGAAGGAGACGCTGGGGTTCTCAGAGAGGATGGTAGAGAGACAGAATTCCTCTCCAATCGTGAAGAGACCCGAACCCAAGGAGCAGTGGGGTTAGCTATTGTGTCAACTTCCTGTGATGGAAATAATGAACACGAGGTATATGAGCTTGACATTCATGGAGTGTTCATTCTCAATGACTAAAACAAAGATTACTCATTTAAGCAAGTAATTGGGACAATAGAGTGAATCCCAAAAGACCAAGATATGACAATGATAATAAAATCGTATAAGGAAATGCCCCTAGTTCATGGATCATGAGAGTGAACTCTGAAGGACTTAGCAAAATATTCTCGAAGAAGGTTGTCCTTAGAGTAAGAAAGACTAAGAGTACAAGCAAGATTGGATCATCTGGACCAGGCATGATCAGATCATGAGATTGCATAATCGAAAGATTGTGAGATTGTGCTCCTGCCAGTTAGGGGATGGCATGAAGATACGATCGAATCGTATGGCAGAAGAATGAAAGACGCACGATCAAGAGATTAGATGAGATAGCATAAGATTGCTTTCAACGGATAGATCATGAATGACTAATCCTATGAGATCTTTGGAAATGATGGGATTTATATCCTAACCCCAAAGGGAAAGTTTTTTAATCTTCACACATTTTATCAGTGTTACCTGAAGGTATCAACCCTAATCCTAATCTAGCGGAGTGGAGAGAGGATCTCAACTCATGACTTTGTTCGTGTATCTAAGGACCGATCGTAGCAATTGGAAGATGGACTACGGCCTAATCTAGACACAAATAGGTAGGATATCCTAAACTAGGCTCACACACGTGATGCACATGTGTTCGTATACTACATGCATGTGTGGGTTAATCTAGGGGTAAGGCCAAGAGTTCCCTTAGCGCGAATCCCTGTTCGATATACTGTACCAGTGTCCGGCGTATCAGTACGTGAACAAGAGATCCGTTTACGTACCATAAAGGTACTAGGCTAAGGGTGGAATGCTTCTCTAGCACAGAGGCACCAGGTGATGAAATCCCAGTCAACCATGCTAGATAACACTCCGGGTTCCTAAAATAGGACGTGTGTGCACGTGAGATGCAAGGGTTTAGATGCAAGTGATGTAAGTGTGTGCAATATGTTTGCGCAATCTATGATGCCTTCAGGTTTTGTTAGATTAAGTTCAAGTAAAAGGTGATGAGAAAATAAAACAAGACAAACTAATCTAACAAGTATAGAGTTTTTATGAGCCAGTTAAATTAAATTCAAATGAATTATCTTTTGAAATTTTAATGAAGTTAGGTGATCCCCAGCAGAGTCGCCAAACTGTGGTACCCGGATCCCGCGAGAGGGGTGGGGCGTGAGCCGCCGCTCTCTCTCTCTTGGTCTCTCGTATCCACGCGATTGGCGTGTGCATTTTATTATTGATTTGAATTAATCTTTCCTGTGAACTTGGGATCACTAAGGCAATCCGAATTCCACACGAAAGAGACTGACAGAGTCGCCACCTAGATGTGGGATCTAGGACCCGTAATTAACCAGAAATCTAGACTCGCTACCTGGTTACGAGAATGGAAGGTATGGGGAGTTATCCACCACATGCACCATTCTTGCCCGATAATCGGTCTTCGATTCCAAAAGCTAACTCTTTTAAATTTATTTTAAATGGCTCATTCAACTCTATGTTAATGTGCGAACTAAGTGACATGCATCCTATGATCTAATTTCAATGTGAATCCTAAATGTGTATCTTGATTTATTAATTTGTCTGGATTCAATCTAAGTGAAAGTTCTCCTAAAATTCTAATTTCATGGAAAGTCCTAAGTGATTTGATTAAGCATTTACAAGAAAATTAATATACAAAACACCACAATTTGTTTGTGGTGCCGACTCGCGGGTGGTATGCCATCAGACATCCAAGCTGCCTACGTACCCAAGCCTCACTGGGATCAGAGTCGACGTAGTTCGGTGCACCTAAGCTAAGTTACATATGCCTAACTCAACTAAGACACCGACCTAGACGGGATTGACTGTTTCAACAGTTTTAGGAGAAGTTATTTAATTCAAGTTGAGGATTTTATTATCTTAGGATTTCATCGAAGATGCTATATGATTCTTATCTAAATGCAAGTTGTCCCTTAGACTAATGCAGGTTAGCCTACATCCTAGTTTACTAGGCTTGTCCTAGGGAAAGATCGGGTGACTAGTGTAACTAGACCTATGGCACGGTTGCTATACATAGCAAACGTCCGTGATGAGGCTGGACTCCTAACTCTAGGACTCCCTAAAACTTAGGACACGACACGACACCAGTGTTCCTAAAGTGGGCTCTAATGGTTCTTAAGACGGAAACCATAATCCAATGGTTCCGAGAGACACAAGACAAATCGATTTAAATTCTCGAGGTTAATGAATTTTAGATTTCAAGGATTTTCAGTTTTTGGACATTCAAGGATTACCAATGGTTCTAGGGTTCACCAGTTTCGGCCCAGGATAGCATCCAAGGAAGGGAATCGTGCGCTCTTTCCTTGCGCAATTTAATACTTAGGTTATAGCATCTTATTGCCTGGCATATCTCAGGATTTTCGTGGACAGTGAACCTCGGAGCCAACAACGTGCTATAGCTTAAGTATTCAAATTGTCAAAGATCGGTTGCAATTGGGATACGATTATGGATGCATTGGCCATTTTTCCAGGGAAATCTAAAGATCCTAAGATTTCTGTTTCAATGGATTAAGGATTTAATATATGACAAAGATTTAAGGTTCTTTAGAGATTTTCAGGTGATTTTCAATTAATTTCGGATTTTCAATGGATTTTATCAATTTTAAGCATATGAGTGATTTTACAAGTGAAATTGTTGCAAACGAATTCGAAATGAGTTGAAACTTATACAGAAGCAAGATATGATGAGATGTAGCTTGCTGGAAGATTTTTACAGATTTTTACATTAAGCTCATATTTAATTTTGATTTAACAATTAATTGACCAGATTGCAAAAATAACACAGAAACTACTAGAAATAGAAATCTAAATTCCATGAAATTTCTACATTAGTAAGATATAAGTGAAATTAGCATGCTGTGAGATTTTCATGAATTTAAAAAACTATTTACTATCAGTTTCGGATTTTTCAATTGTTAGACCAGATTATGAATTAACACTACATCCCATGTAAAACAAGATCCAAAGTAATTGAAACTTTTATAGAAGCAAGAAATTTGAAATATAAGACTACTGTAAAAATTTTAAGAATTTTCTTTGTGATCTGATGTCAGTAAAAATTCCCCCAAAATCTGCTGATTTTCAAAGAAAGCATAAAATTATATACCAAACAAAATCCAAAAATTCTCACAAATTCATGGTAGAATGTATCATTATCATATTATTTTCCCACGAAATTTCATTATTTTTGGAATCTGTTTAGTATAACGTTTAGTTTTCTTTGTTAAAAATCATGCAAAAATCCGAAAATATACCAAATAATTCTAAAAAAATTCCGAGAACGGTGTACCTACCTGTGATCGAAATCCTCGCCGAATCCGAGAGCCGAAAAACTCGAAAATCCCGCCTCCGTGCGATCGCTTCCGCTTTCTTTCTCTTTTTCCTTCTTTTTTGTTTCTTTTTCTTCTTTTCTTGTTTCTTTTTCTTTCTTTTTTTCTTTTCAACCCCACATAGCCACTTTGTTAGAACTCATGATAGAAGAGAAATGAGTTCTCTCTCTTACTCACCCTCATTGAACCATTTATAGCAAAGGAATGGGAGGGTGGTGGCCACCATTGTGGACTTATTCCATGGTAGGTGGCCACCATTGTGGACATATTCCATGGTAGGTGGCCACCATTGTGGACATTGAATTTTGACATGTGTGTGGCCCCATGCATGTTTTTTTTTAAAGTCCTTTTGAGTAGGTAAAAGATAACCCAAGTGGGTCCCATATGTGACCAAATTCCCAATTGTGCATAAAATCATATGCCCCACTCCAAAGTATGATCGGAACCGTTCATTTGATGGGCAACAATGTGATTTAATTTGTGCTCCGCTAATCAATCCTATGGGCTGATCCAAGCCATCCAATAGATCAAAATGTGAATATGTTACCCCATTTTTAAATCACTCCCATTTGATGATCCGAACCGTCCATTTGATGGGCGACAATTGATGATCTTGACCGTTCAAATAGTGGGCTGCGATGTGATTTAATTTGTGCTCCACTAATCAATCCTATGGGCTGATCCAAACCATCCAATAGATCAAAATGTGAATATGTTACCCCATTTTTAAATCACTCCCATTTGATGATCCGAACCGTCCATTTGATGGGCGACAATTGATGATCTTGACCGTTCAAATGGTGGGTCGCAATGTAAATTGGTTGTGCCCCCTTAAATCATTCCTCTATGACGATCCAGACCATCCAATTGATGGGTCCCCTACCTAAGTAGGTTGTGTCCTCCTAAATCATTTCAATGGGCTGATCCGAGTAACTCAACCTGATGATCGTAACAAAATTGGTTGTTAAAACGACTTCTCTGAGATCTTGACCGTTCTCTTGATGATCATCTTTAGGTGTTGGATCGAAGTAGGTTCAAAACTCATTTTTCACTAAAACAATGCGCGGGCCACCCTGTTTGATCCAAATCTAAACAAATGCTCAAGACGGGCCCATCAATCGGATCCAAATTCTCTCTTGCTCGGATTCTTGGGAATAACCTTTCTCAACAATTATCAGGACGACACAAAACATGACAAAAATAACCAAAAAGATCGAGAAAACAAGAGGAGCGGACACGGGAATGGAAAACACTAAAGGAGACTGATAACAAGAACACTAACTTCTTTGTTGATTAAAACAAAACAAAATGGGGTGTCTACAATATTATATTAGGTGCTATTGTTTTCGCCCTAATGTAGATAGGCATACGCCCTAGGTTTTATTTCATTATTCTTTTATCTGCCTGTATTTCTATGTATTCTTTATTTCATTTACTGTATCCTAATTCATTTCATGATTAACTGCTAGTTTTAGATTTCTCATCCTGTGTAGACCTTATACCTTTAGCTGTAGCATGCATGTGTTTGTCCATCAAAACTTAGACACCAGTTAGGCATGTCACTGATAACCTAGCTGTGATTAGGCGACACTTCTTCCATTTATTTTGTACATGCTTATTATTTTATCCCCAGATCATGCATGATTAGGTAAATATCCACTTGGGGATGTTTGTTCATATTTTACATGATTTTTGCCCTAAACTCTTCAAGGTTAATAATAATTGGCATAAGAGACCAAGCGCTTGCACTCGGACGAATTGGGGGTGCTCTTCAAGCCTTCTCCATTCGTAATCAGGCACAAGCTCATATATATTTCTGGTTATCCATGGTATACAGAGCATATTTATTTTTGGGGTTCCATGGCCTATCCATGGATGGCGACTCTGAGTTTGTTTTAGGTACATCTTGGTTTGAGGATTTATCCTTGGATCAAGAGGTATCTCTTTCATTTATCGCCACTCGGGCTATGCTATGAGGGTGGCAACCGTCTCGAAAGTTCCTTGGTAGAGCTCTCCTTCATATGTGGATGATCCAGAGGCCGCTGGGGGCTCATCCCCCACCTCATCCTCAGGATCGGGGTCCACAAGCTCGTTTCTATCTTGGCCGTCAGAAATAACTAGAGACGGATGGATGCTTGACACGTGTTGAAAAACTTTTTGGAATGCTGGCATATCTATACACAGCCGGTTTGGATTGGATTTGAAATCTTTCTTTGAACCCAGAGTCCCTTGGGTTCATTTAAATCTTGGCCGTCGCCAATATGCATAGACGGTCGAATCCATGACACGTGGACATCAATATGGAAAGGTGGCGTATTCTAATAATACCGCCTCTCTGTATGAGATTTCGCCGGCATACCCATTATTTTTTCTTACACCCTATTTCTGCCGGCATATCCCTTGATATTCCAGCGGCATTCTCTAGAATCCGGCGACGTATTCGATATTCCGGCGACATACTCGATACGTTTGGAACACATGTTTGAACCTAGAAAATCCAGTAGCGTACTCGATATTCTGGCGGGGTACTTGATATCTTTGAACGATGGGTGTTTCTTGAATCTGGCGGCATACTTGATATTCCGGCGGCGTACTCAAGAATCCGGCGGCGTTCTAAGCCAAAATAGACGTGGGAAATAATAAAATGTTCAATAACGTCGTCGTTCTAAGTGGGAAACTTTAACGCTTTTTGATGATATTTTCACTCCCCCTGCATTGACGTTCTCATCCTTTTTAATTTTTAAAGATAATGATTGACGTTCTCATCCATCAGGAAGGGCAACATACGACTATACAAGGACTCTGATAAAGTCAGAAGGGTATTAGGGTCTTTTTTCCACTCAATTTTGAAGAATCACCCGTGTTTGGTGCTTGTTTTCAAAGGTGCCAGAAATCCGTAATTTCTCAAAACTATCACACACATTCCGTACATTTCTCATCGTAAACGGCCTGTCAAAAAGTTGAATCGGTCCAGCGGGCACATCAGTGATGCATTCAAAAGGTTCAATCCGTGCTCCCTCATGCACACAAATGCCAGCATTACGTCTTCAACATAACTAACCGAGCATTTTTATTTTATAATTAATGATGTCTCCATTTTATACCTCCATGAATCGGCCAATCATGTCATGGAAGATCACAAATTCACAATGTTCATCCCTTTTGGCACATTGCACCAGTCAGTATTCCTTAGTCCAAAATCCAAATTAAGGGCATGACCTTTCAGTAGAATGAATGCCACTATTAATCAGAACAAGCATCAAAAGGCTATTTGGTGGACACATTCCTTGACTGAATATTTGATTATAACTGGATTTTCCATCCATGAAAGAAAGAATATCATGCCATCAACTAGTAGATTGGCCATGGACATAGGGTACGTACTGGTCTTTTTGCATGATTGTTGGAAAGTTGCCTTATTTCCCACCATAGTCGGTGGGAAGGCAAAAGGCAAATAGGTAAGATGCTTTTTTGGGTTTTTGGAAAACCCTAGTGTAAAAAGAGAGTTGGCATTCTCTCTTGTGAGTGAGAGAACGACAACTTGAGGAGAGAGAAGAGAGAGAAAGAGGCAGAGAGAAGAAGAAGAAAGTGGGTTTTTTCTTGGGTTCCTCTTGGAGCTTTCTCTTGGAATTTTTTCTTGGATATTCTCTTGTATTTTTCTCGGGTTTCTTCTCGGTGTTCTCTTGTACAGCCTTGGGTTGAGAGAAGCAAGGAAAGGGTTGCGGGTTTTGGGTTTGGGTTTAAATCCATTGTAATCCTTGTATATTATTTTCTCATAGTGGAAGATCTTGTTTCTCGCCCGTGTAGTAGGCTTGGCAGAACCACGTAAAATCTTGGTGTTCATCTTGTGGCTTTATCTACTAGTTTTACTTTCCCATTTAATTTGTGCACGATTAGATTGTTTTGCCCGGCGGATTTTCTCAACAAGTGGTATCAGAGCTCAGGTGGAGCGATCTTCAAGGCCGGGTGGAGTGATCGTAGGTGTTGTGGTTGGATCGTAGTTAGAGCGATCTTTGTGAGTGGAAAGATTGTCTAAGAAAGATTCTCGTTCGAGGTGGAGCGCTACTGAAATCCCAATAGGCAACACAAGAGGGGGGTGAATTGGGTTATTAAAATTTTTGCCCTAATTAAGTGTAATGTTAAAACCAATTTTAACAATTAGCAACTACGAGTTCAATTAGGATTTTGAAATCAACAGAAGTTTAAATCTAACCCTTGTTCAATTAAGCGTAAACATAAATAAAGGTTAGAAGTTACCAAACACCCAAAGGAGGCAAGAAGGAGAGCAAGGAGACCACACAAAGATTTATAGTGGTTCGGTCACAAACGGACCTACTCCACTACCCAAGTACTTGGTCTTTCCTTCACTATGATGGGATTCTTCAAATGCCGAATCCCCAAGTTTTTACAATGTAAACCGCCTCCAAGGGAACAAACGCTCTTTGCAAACCGCTTCCAAGGAACAATCCCTCTTCCCAAACGCCTCAATGGGAAAAGCTCCTCTTCGCGCTGGATTCACCTTTGTTGTTGGGCCGAATTGTAGACCCCGATTACAATGAGAATGGAAGAAAATAAAGCTCACTTAATGCCTCTTGATAGGCTAATACAAACACTCAAAAGCTCACACTCTCTCCAAAAGCTTACACCAATAAAAGCCTTATGGAGATCCTCTTGTTGAATGTAAATGTACAAATTAAAGCATCGAAGAGGATTTTGGAAAACAACCTTAGATTTCAAGTTAAGTTCACAAAGATGTGAAATGATCTTGCAAAAGGTTATTTAGAAGGTCTAGGATAGGCTATAAATAGCCCATGGAAAGAAATGACCGTTTGGAGGTAAAACCGTAATAAACTGGGTTGAAAAAGTCAACCTGCGAAAGCCCCAACGGCACTTTTTCCAGGCCGCGGCGGTCGACCGAGGCACAGCGGTCGCCCGCCCTTATCGGGCTCTTTATATAAAATTCAAATTTCAAACCGACGCGGTCGACCGGCCCATGGCGGTCGCCCGACGAGGGCTACCTGAACTTTTATATTTTTGTCTAGTTCCCTATCTGCGATCGACCGGCCCTATGGCAGTCGACCGGCCCGACCATGATAGAGTGTTTTTGAATTTCCACGAACACCTCCACGGTGGCTCGGGAAGCCTCGATCGACTGGCCCGCTATGTTTCGACAAGTGCTGGATTTCCAGCCACCTTGCCGCTGTCGCCCGGGTAACCCCCGTCAACCGGCCCTGTTTGAAAATCTTTTTTAACTTACAAAAATGCAGGGTCTTGGGCCATGGTCTTTGACCTTTTGTCCAAGATTTTCAAACACCTTTTGGGAGTGTAGATGGTTTCGAAAGATATCAAATTTGTTTTACGAAACCATTTTGAAAACCTTTTGAAAGTGCAAATTCATTTTACAAGAGGACTCAAAATACAATCTAAAAAGATAAAACCTTGAGTCTTCTTGGATTGCTTGGCTCATCTGCACTTTCTTGGACATCTCTGACTTGCGAGTGAACTCTCCAACTTTATTCGGATCATGTGGCTTCCTCCATCTCTTGGACATCTTCAATGTTGCATGAGAAGGCCACCAATGCTAGTTCATCTGCAAACTTCTCTTTGGCACTTGCTAGGCAACTTGTGGGATCTTTGACTTGAGCTCTTGACTTGAGTATCTTCCGAGGATGATCTCTCCCATGTGTGTACAAGGTCTTTGGTCCATTGTGCATGTTGATCCGCAAGCGATGTGTTGAGTTGAGTGAGTTGTGTAATGGCGATTGGCATGTGAAATTTCGGTCTAAGGCACAACACTAGAAGCCAACACATTAGTCCATAAAGACTAATCAATTTGGGTTCGCTAGAATCAAAACAAGAAGGTAAAGGTGAATGATTGAACCCATGAGAACCCTTGGGCTTACAGCTACACCCTGAAGTGCAGAGTAATATGAGATGACAGTAAAATCAAGTTCTACTCAGTTCAACATCGACATATTTGATGGAAAATGCAGTTTCACCCTATGACAGATAGGGGTGAAGGACATCCTAGTTCAACAGAGCTTGGTTAAGGCGTTGAAGGGAAAGGATGAGAAGCCTGAGAAGATGACGGATGCCGAGTGGGAAGACATTGAGTCGAAGGCGGTCAGCACAATTCGACTATGTCTGGCAGATAGCGTTATGTTTACCATTATGGAAGAAGAAGATGCGCCTTAATTATGGGAGAAGTTGGAAAAGCTTTACATGTCAAAAAGCTTTGCCAACCGGTTGTATCTAAAGCGGCAATTGTACGGGCTGAAGATGCAGGAAGGCGGAGATCTTTTGGAACACATCACGGTGTTCAACGGGCTTGTGGATCAACTCCACAAGGTTGACGAAAAGTTGAAGGAAGAAGATAAGGCCCTATTACTTCTTACTTAACTTCCTGATTCGTATGACAACCTGATAACGACTTTATTATATGGTAAGTATACAATAAAGTTGGAGGAAGTCACGGCATCGCTCTTATCAAATGAGATGCGAAAGAAACCTCTTCTTAGTGCAAATGACCTCTTCTTAGTGCAAATGAAGAGCAAGAGTTGGTTGTTCATGGTGGGAATCAAAGAGGAAGGTCGTCTGACAGGGGATCTGGTAAAGGTAAGTCAAGATCCACACGTGGTTGTATGGTTCTGATGAAAGGAGAGAAGTGTGGCGAATTATATCGTCCGGTTGGGGACATGGTGACTAGTGTTCCTTAGATCTCGATGGTTAGCTCAAAACAGGGTAATTGTGTGCTCACACGTAAGGTCTCTTTCGTAGTTGGTGCAGAGACAAGTTTTCGGGTTGCAGATGATGGTGAGAGGATGACGGTACCTGCGGTGGGGAGGATGGATCGAGATCCCTCTCCAAGGTTGACTAGGTGAGTCAACGGGTTGGCAGCTACACATGTGCATTGGTCGTGTTGATCGAATCGGGAGGAGTCAGAACCAGGATAATTTGAGGGTGTGTAGCTCGTACTTCAGAAGGCCTATGGTGGTTTGCGGTGACAGCGGACCGATGGTGACATCAACTGAAAATCTTCAGGTGGCTGGGAAATAAGCCAAGGTGGAGATTGTTGGAAAGTTGCCTTATTTTCCACCATAGTCGGTGGGAAGGCAAAAGGGAAATAGGTAAGATGCTTTTTGGGGTTTTTGGAAAACCCTAGTGTAAAAAGAGAGTTGGTATTCTCTCTTGTGAGTGAGAGAACGACAACTTGAGAAGAGAGAAGCAAGAGAGAAGAGAGAGAAGAGAGACAAAGAAAGAGAGAGAGAAAGAGGTAGAGAAAAGAAGAAGAAGAAAGTGTTTTCTCTTGGGTTCCTCTTGGAGCTTTCTCTTGGAGTTTTTTCTTAGATATTCTCTTGGGTTTTTCTCGGGTTTCTTCTCGGTGTTCTCTTGTACGGTTTTGGGTTGAGAGAAGCAAGGAAAGGGTTGCGGGTTTTGAGCTTGGGTTTAAATCCATTGTAATCCTTGTATATTTTTTTCTCATAGTGGAAGATCATGTTTCTCACCTGTGGAGTAGGCTCGGCCGAACCGCGTAAAATCTTGGTGTTAATCTTGTGGCTTGATTTACCAGTTTTACTTTCCCGTTTAATTTGTGCACGATCGGATTGTTCTGCCCGACGAATTTTCTCAACAATGATGGCATTCAGGTTTCTAAACTCGATCGACTCGCACACACAGCTTCCCATTCTTCTTAACTACGGACTGATATAGTATATGCTCGAGACCCAATCTATGTACCTGACTGACAATAAGAAATCGGTGGCGGGAGTAATCACTCATTCCTTTCCTTATTATTTAATGCGCATGTGATCTCGATCTGTGACCAATCCGTCCTGGAGCCTGTGTGTATGGTTAGAAATCTGACTAACTGATTGGCAACCTGTTCTCCACCAATGTCCTATACATCTAAGCCGGGGATAGTCCCATGTGAAACAATCAAAAAGTTCATGAACACTTCGATCATGCGCACCCTAAGGCCGGCAAGGGAGGAGAGTACTTATGTAAGCCAGCTTGGGATCATGTCTGCAAAGTTTGCCTCTCTATCTAGATGGCTGCCTTATGGTCCATGACGTATACATATCTGTGCTTTGAATGAATGTATGTTCCTATCTAAATAAAAATAGGATAGAATGCTTCAATCTTCGTGTATATGCTTGACTTTCACAAAAAAAAACCTAAATTAAGTTATTAATTAAATAATAATTAATTAACTAGTTACTAACAAACATAAATAGACCTGGCAAAAAGTGACCTGGACTCGCGGGCCACCCTACCCGCCTGTAATGTACAGGTCTGGATCACTAAATTAGTGATCGGTTGAAATTTGGCCCGGCCCGTACGAGTCCCATCAAAACTGGGCCGGGATGCGTGGGTGCCCGTAAAAACCCAAATGATTGAGATTTTATAAGTTGTAAGCCCTTATAGTCCCGTATTTTTCAGAAAGTACTATATGGACCAAATCATAGGATGATCGAAACCGTCCATGTGATGGAACACAAAGTAAATAGGTTGTGCCCAAAAAATCATTTCCATAGGAAGATCTTAGCCCTCTGACTCTTACAGGTAATAAACTGTGACCCGTAAGATTCTGTATCATTTGTGACCCAGCCCGTACCACCCGGACCCGTAAGGGTTGGGTAAACCTTGGCCTGGCCCACCCATTTTTCAGGTCTAAACATAAGTGACATGTGCACATCACATCAACTTGGACGTCCACGTCCCGACCCAGCCCCTACCATGTAACATTTTATCAGAAGGTTACTCTATAATTTTAATAGAATGTCACTCTTAACAGGTTGAAGCATTGCATGAGGGAAGAAGAGAGGAGATATCAAAAAAGTTGATATGGTTGAGTGGTCGCCCAAATCCTAATGTTACTAGTTGTCAAGGGTATTCTATAAATTGATTAGTCTTGATCTGATCGCAATTTTGATGAGGGAAGAAGAGAGGAGATATCAAAAAAGTTGAACGCAATTTTGATCTGATCTTCTTCAGGAGGGCGATTAGTCATCTGGGCCGCTTTTCTCCTCCATCTTCTTACAAAAGAGGTAAACGTTTCCTGAGGTCCTTGCTTTATTGCTTTCAGATCCCTCTTCGTAACTTCTATTCCTTCTTCCATCAAAAATTGCTCAACAAACTTGTTAGTAATTTCGTCTAAAGTTCCGAGTTCTTCGGGTTTCAGATGAAGGAACCACTTCTTAGCTACTCCCGTCAGAGACATTGAAAATACCTTAGCGATCTACTCTGGAGACAGCCCATACCCTTCTAGATTTGAAATGAACGACCTCAGATGACTCCACAGGCACCCCGTCCCATCATATTTATCAAAATCTAGCATTCTGAATTTTAGAGGAAGGGTGACACCAGGGAAAAGGAAAAACTCAAACATATTGATCTTCTTTGGGCCCTTAACTTGCATGCTTTCAACTTGTTGGGTCAACTTTTCAACCTTATCAACCAATTCCTTCTCCTTGTTTGGCTTAACTAATTGCGGGAGACAGTTCTCCTCTACATATTGCTCGTCATAGAAATCATCTTCAGGGGAGATGACAGACCGATTAAAGCCTGGAATCACATTAGGAGGATTTTGGACGACAGGTGCTTACGAGGTAGCGGCTTTCTCACTTTTCAACTGAGTAACTTCTTCCGTCAGGGAAGATACCTCTCTTGTAAGGTTCCTCATCATGTCTCTCATTTCAGACAGCATCTCATTTGACTCAGTCATTTGGTTAAGACTAGGGGAGACAAGTGGAAATAAAGCTTGTGAGATAGGTGAAGAAGATCTACGACTTAGTCTCGACGTAGAAGATTGTCGGGACCAAGTAGGCTGTGAAATGCTAACATGGTAACTTTTTTCGGAGCAATGGCTATTGCTTAACTCAGACTCCTGAAATGGAAGTAAAAACACTAATTTAAATTAAGATAATCAGAAAGAATGTTATGCACAAATTGAAACAAGAGATAATACAAACACATCTCTCCTTTGGGTAAAAACCAGCAGTATAACAATGATAAGAAGGGTCATGACGGCCCATCAAACCTAAACGAATTACCATCACAGTTAGCGTGTTTCAAATAAAAATTCGGCAGCATAACGGCCTTACAGAAGGATCATGGCATGGTAAACTCATGGTTTATCACTAACACTAAATAATAGGGCCATACTCAGAAGGTTTTAAATAAAATCTGGCAGCATGACGGCCCCATAGAAGGATCATGGTAAGGTAAGCTCATGGTTTATCAATAACCCTAAAGAATAGCGGTCACACTCAATATATTCTAGGTAAAATCCGGCAGCATAACAACTGTAGAAAGAGATGTGGTAAGGTAAGCCCATGGTTTGTCAACAAGCCTAAAAGGATAATGACCACACTCAATGTATTTAGAGAAAATTTGGCATCATGACAGCTATACTAGGAGATGTGGTACGGTAAACACATGGTTTGTCAACAAGCCTAAAAGAATAATGATCACTTTAAGGTTTTTAGGGAAAATCCAACAGCATGACGGCTGTACAAAGGGGTCTGGACAACTAAGTATAGAGAGTATGCCGACAAGGTCAAGATGAAACAGTACTCTCAGAAAGAACACACACTCCGGTAATGATAATGGCAAAGTAGACTCATAATTGGCAAGCGGAACACGATATGGTCAAGGTCAATCAAAGGATCCGGCTCATGGAAGATAGATCATGGCTTATAAAGATAATGAGTTGAAACCAATGATCTGATCATAATCCAAAAGATGGATAGATGGGGAAAAAATGGTAAGATTAAGGAGGAAAACCTAACTAAGAAGCAGACCCTAATCTAGTAAATAAATATATATACATATACATATATATATATATACATCCTAACCAGGGGCACCAACCCTAGTCTAATCTAGCAGAGTCAAGGAAGTCTTAACTCATGACAGACTGATGAGTGTACTAGGACCGCATTTGTAGCCACACGAGGTGAACTACCCTAGTTATAAATGGGTCAAGGCTGCTGACTCTAGGGTCCACATGTGTAAGCAACACATGTTCATCCCCATATGAATGCAATATATATATATATAAACACGGGCACTTCCTAGTTGGGTTTCACTAAGTCAGCAAGTATATACATAATATATAAAATAAAGTAGGGTCTTCGGACTCAATCTATCGGGCACTATACATATGATCCATACTTTAGATGTATAACACAAGTACACCTAGTGTTATACATAGTATGCTTCATTGCTCATCGGCTGCTGTAAACACAAGTACACCTTAGTGTTTATGGCTGCAGCACTGGCGCATAGCTTGGAAATAGATTCAACGGCCCATAAGGTAATGACATCCCATCTAGTACGTGCCAAATCTACCCCGTGGAGCCAACAATAAAAAAATAATGAAAGAACTAAAAAACCATGAAAGAAGTAAGGAATATGATAATGCATGTTGTGCAGTGTGTGAATCCCTTGTTTTAATTTACGCACCTATTTAGTGCCCCTGGCTTCTAGCGAAAAAGGTTCCCATTTATAATGATTTTACCCCAAGATTTCTTCAAAATTAAAAAAAATGGCATTTTTACAGAGTTAGGCAATGTTCCAAGAACTCCCCAGCAGAGTCGCCAGCCTGTGGACTCCGATCCCGAGGACGGTGAGCGAGAGATACGAGATCCCATGTCAATCCTCTAAGATCTCCACAATGTGAAGGAGAGCTCTACCAAGGAACTCTCAAAATGATACCACTCACAGCATGGGTGGCGATAGAAATGAGATACTTCTTCATTCAGGGACTAGCTAGGAACCAAGATGTACCTATAACAAAGAAGAGTCGCCATCCAAGAAAATGGGCCCTGGATCCCATACAATACTCTGTCGCAACGGATAACCAAAGATACGAAAGTGCGCTCCTAGTGACGAATGAGGAAGATCCGAAGAGCACCCCCAATTCGCCCAAGTGCGAGCACCTGGTCTCTTATGCCATTTATTATTAAGTTTGAAGAGTTTAGGGCGAAAATCAGATGAAATGGGTACGAGTATCCCTGAGAAAACGTCTATCTAAGCATGCACAACCCGGGGATGGGCGAAAGAAAATAAACATCCAAATCCTAACTCACTGCATCTACTCCTAACCCATCACATCTAGGAAAGCAGTAGCATCCGCATGCACAGCTACAGCTAAGCAAGTGATATAACAGATATGATAAGCAGGAAAACAGTAAATATCTACAGCTAAGCATATGATCATGATAAGTAAGCAGATAAATGTTAAAGCTAAGCATGTAAATAAACATGTAAAACTAAACACACAAGGAATAAGCAAGCTGAAAGTAAACACACAAGGAACTAAAGACAAACACACGATAAGCTAAAAGATGCGAGGAAAGAAAGGAATCAGAAAATCGACGGTATGCGTAAACCCAAAATGCCAGGAAAAAGAAAAGGGAACATACGATAGACTCAGGGAGCCATTCTAAAGGAATCGACCACAGTGATCCTGATCCGCTAAAGATCGGACAAGTCTCGCCGCTCGTCATAGCCTATCGTTGGGCTCAGCGATGACAATCCCTGTGAAGGGGCCACGCTACGTTGTCACCCGTCCCAAAACCCGATAAAACGTCGAAAAATCGATGAAAACCGAAAAACCACGATCAAGATCGGAAATGGAATGAAATGAGGGCTCCGAATGACCTGGCCATCACCATCCTTGCCCATTTTGGTTTTTGTTTTGAAAGGTTTGAAAGATTTTTTTATGTTTAAATGATTTTTTGAAGGGTTTAAATGATTTTATTGAAAAGTTTGACTGAACTCAGGATGACGGTCCCAAGCTGCCTACATACCCTGTAGAAAGGGATCATGCCAACGCAGTTCAAAACAGCTTTTCGAAATACGCTTTGAGTGTTTTTTTATATTTTTTGTTGTTTTTGGATTTTTGTTGTTTTGTATTTTTATCCCTATTGATTGAAAGGGGGTTTTGGCTCAGGAGGTTTCCATCCGTCGTCGCCTAGACCCGAATAAGATATTCCCAAAATCGATGGGATCCTGAAATGCAAAGAGAATCCCTAGGACGTAAGAAGAATAATCCCGAATGATGGTAAGAAGGAAAACCCCTAAACCCTACAAAGAGTGATAATCCTGAAAAAGGGGGGTACCCCTAAACCCTGTAAGAATTCCTAGGATGAGGAAAGAGACGAGAGGGGTAAAGGGGTTTCTCAAGAAGCATTCCGTCATCGCCTGACATGAGGAAATATTCCCAAAGAACGGATGTCCCAAATCCCCAAATGGAATTCCTAGTTATGGTATAAACTCTGAAAGCAGTAGGAAACCTCAACTAAAAGCGAAGAACATTTGGAAAAGGGAGGGAAAAGAGCAAACTCCGAATAGCCCCATTTTAGGCCCAAAGGAAGCCTTCTCATGTCAGCGAAATAAACCCAAGCACTCTTTGATATTCACAACAACCCGAAGATCACTACAATTGAACCACTAATAGAAGGAGAGATCGAGTTAGCAGGGATGGGAAATAAGCGTTGCGGGATTATAGAAATGAAGGTCAAGTAGTATCAAGGAGTATGGAGGTGGAATATAACAGGAATATCTTTGTTATCAACAATGATGTAGAATCAATTTATCTCCTCTCAAGGATCCTGCAATGGCAGACTACTACGAAATGAGTAAAATTCAATTATGATTGGTCAAACCACCTGATCTCAAGTCATTGTAATAACCTAAAGCACCAGATTAAACAAATTCCACTCCACATCTACTGTAATAACATTCGATTAGAACAGTCACAAAATAAAATGCAAAGATCCACTCGAATCGAAATATGAAAACACAACGAACTCTATGACGAGTATCCAACTATGGAAACATACAATCATCAATAAAAGTAGAAGAGACGCCAAGCAAATGAGCATCAAACTACTAGCAGACATATAGAAGTGTTAACATCCGTAATGAAACAGGCTATACATTCCATGTCATTTAGACCTTTTTTTAAAAAATATCTTTAACACACATGTAAAGAAAAAGAATAAGCCTGTGAAATTTAGCATTAAAGATTAAATCAGAAAATGAAATCAAGTAAGCTAAAGAGGGGTTTGATCTACAGGCTGCAAGGTAAAATGATTTAAGAGACTTTGGAACATTGAAATTAACATAGCCTTACAACACTGACTGAACATCATTTTAATAGAAATCTCCAGATTTTTTTTTAAATCAGCCTCATTAGCATGAAGCATTTTCACTTAGCTTACAAAATCTGAAATATTACACAACCAATTTTGCTAGCACAGATCGCTACACAATCCATTTGTAATCCAGACCAAAAATCATGGTTGAGATTAAAATCAGATAAGAATCAAATTCATAACTCGAGAAGGAAATCCAAGAGAAAAAGAGGATATAAAATATTCAGATCATGAAGATAGAATAGGAAATGGGATTTTAAATGAAGTTACCTGTGTTGTACAATTGTGATGGCAATGATCGGAACCGCGCATTGATGGTGCTCTTTCCTTCTTCCTTCAAACCCATATGAATTTATCAAGAAGATATAGGGTGAAATGTTGGGTGGATCAAGGTGAGAATGGGGCTAA
The DNA here is from genome assembly GCF_043159265.1 of Tasmannia lanceolata. Classification (NCBI taxonomy): domain Eukaryota; kingdom Viridiplantae; phylum Streptophyta; class Magnoliopsida; order Canellales; family Winteraceae; genus Tasmannia; species Tasmannia lanceolata. The sequence goes on along the minus strand of NW_027518789.1, from coordinate 1,250,604 downwards.
CAGCGAAGGAGGTAGAGTGGTTGCATGGCCAGATTTCAATGGTGTTCGGTCGAAACTCCCCTTAAACCCTCCTATTCTGCAAAATGCCCAAACCCTTCCAAGCTCTTCTTCTTCTCTATTCTTCTAGATCTCTCACTCTCTATTTTTCTCTCTATTGCTCTATTTTTTTTGTTGGAAAAAAAATCAAAGAGAAGGAGATGGAGATGGAGGCTGAGATGTTGGCCGAAGGTGAAGAATCCATATGGGTTTTGAAGAAGAGTTTGGGAATAGATCTGTTGTGGTTGTGGTGGCTGAAATCAATGGGAAAGATGAAGAGGATGATGGTAGAAGAAGAAGAAAATGGGGATTACAATGGAGGAAGGTGGAGGCGACTTGGCCGGATTCCGGCAATCCGGCCAGAGAAGATGGGGCGAAGGTGGAGGTGGCTAGAGAAGACGAAGGATTGGGGTTTGGGTTTAGGAAAACGAAAGGGAGATGGCTGATGGAGAGGTAGATGGAGGTGGGGATGACCGGAGGGAGGTGGAGAAGGTGGGATAGTGGTTGATGGTGGTAGAAGATAAGAGAAGAGGGTGGATGGTTGGAGTGATGATATGGTGGTGGCAATGGAGGCCGAAAAATGGTCGGATATGGCAGCTACCCTCTCCCTCTCTGTTCTCTCTTGCGGCTGGAAAATAATGAGGCTCTCTCCCCTGTTTTTCCTCTGTTGTGGCTAGGGTTTTTACCCTTCAACTAAAAAAATGAGGAAGCCTCCTTTTTCTGCCCTAATTTGGTTGCTTAGAGAACAAGCAAAATGATTAAATTAGCCCCCTCCTTGTTCCATGGACATCCCCCATATGGCATATTTATGACTACTATATTTTTTCTACAGGGGTGTCCTGGGCGAAATCAAGATGATAAAGAAAATGATATTCTCGCCCCCTTTTCTTTGTACAGGACAGCCCGTCTTAGTACATTTGTTACTACTCCTTACACACAATAGGGGTGGTCTCGGGGTGAAAATGAAGGGCAAATAGAGGATGTTTTTGGTGGTTATCAAATTGGTACAGGCACACCTCTCTGTGCTTAATTCACTCCCCTCTTGTACAAAGAAATAGAAATGACAGTAGCACAACCATGATTTAATATTTGCACCAACTTACTTTGTCCTTTCTACACCAACGGATCTGGGATCAACCTGGACACTCTAGCCTTGATAATGCACCCTTCTTCTCCTTATTTAACTAAGAAAATAATGTTAGCTCCATCAATTTGATTTTTGCACTCGCCTCAGCTTGTCTTGTTTGTGATTCTCCATCTGATTTACCTGAAATTTTGCGAGCACCCTTCTTGAAACATTAACTATCTTTTGGGAACTTTGCACTTGTCGATGTGCATAACAGGTTGGTACCATTTTGGGTTTCTTCTTCGCACTTGGGGCCCACTCCTTCAGAAATTTTGGGGATTCGGTTCGGGACCTCGACTCAACCTCGGGATTTTATCTGATTTTGGGAAAAAGGTTCCGGTCAAAATGGGGTGTCTACATCCCCTCATTCACTTATTTGTATTTTAAGACAAGTATCTAAGTGCATATGTTGATTATTTATCCACATAGGTGAAAAATATCAAATTTGAAATAGATATCTATAATTTTAATTCATGACATTTGTGCTACATTTGTGCTTTTAATACATTGTATGTTTCGTTGCAAATAATCTATGAACATGTTATTTTTGCACTCAATGCTTGCATCTTATAGATCCCTGATGTAGATCTCCCTTTTTTTGATATTACAGGTCACATCTTTATCCTTCGGTCATAGCAAAGAGAAAAAATATCCCCACCTCCCATGACTTATTGCCACCCTCTATGAGGAGACATATAGACAGAGCCACACGCACTTTACATGTCAGATGAGACGCTCCCCCTTCAGAGTGGCAAGAGACGATCCCACCTTCAGAGATGCAGGAGAGGAGCCCACATTCAGATGCACATGAGTTGATCCCACCTTCACTGGATCCCGATTCGTCTTCCCATTTCATCCCCTCCTCATCGAGGATGACTCGAGGGTCCACACATTGCAAAGATACGTGGGGTTCTAAAGAGAAAAAACTGTGGAATTTAATGAGTTTAGGCAGCCCAACTGTCTAAAAACTTGCAAATTAGCGAATTTCCTTGGGACTAGCCAGAATGGGCGATAAATTGCCGCTTACTATTATTGACTGGAGGAAGATGCCTAAGCAAAAAAAAGATGATTCATGGGATATTGTTATGGTATACTGAAATGAGAGACATATTCGTCTTTGTTTCTTCATCATCAAATTGCCAATTATAACATACTCCGGTCTTATTCTTTTTTACATGTAATGTCGGAAAAATGGGCTTTTCATGATAGCCATAAGGGCTGGGTTGTTGCAAACATCAGAAGGAAGTGGCGGAAATGGAAGTGTACCCTGAAGATAGTCTATTTTGACGAGGATCTTCCGCTGCCACTAGGTAGAGTTATTGAGTCGCAGTACCGATTTCTGTGTGACCACTAGAGTGCACATGCATCAAAGGTAAGATTCAATGTTAAATAAATTTTGGGTTTTTTACAAAAGAATGAAATTGAATATTTTTTGGATGTCATGATTTAGGACCTTTGCATTTAAAACAAAGCGAATCGCACCTTACAAACGATAAAACACATTGGTGGGACAAAAAGCAACGCAATATATTGAAAGAGGAGGTAATTTCTATAATGACTTTAATTGATTTACTTTTCTACTCTTTGATATTGACAAACAATGATATTTCTAATATGAGGGCAGACTGTCAAGAAGTGTAGGCATCAAAACCGTGGAGATATCTTCATATGTACCCACCAAAAGAAAGGTGAAACGGCTTATGATGATACCTGCGGAGCCATTATCGTAAGTTTCCTAACATTCGTTGTTAATCTACTCTAAGTTCTTTGCATGCATCAATTTCTTGGGAAAAAAACTGAATTTGAAGTGAAATTTTGTGCAAGGAGGGAGGTCATGGCTTGTTTTCTTCCAAGCTTCCTCTTGTTCTTCATCAAGTTACTCCTTGTTTGCAAGGAATTCTTTGTATTAGAACAATCATGCCTCTCCCCTCTTGATTCATCAAATTATTATTAATAAAATATAGAATTAGCACTTCTTGCGATCACCAACTCGGATCTTGCAATTGAATCTGCCATGGATGCTTGTTCTTGGAGTTTTGCATGATTCTCATCCCTGTTCTTTATTCTGGTAGTATTCTGGACTTCTGTTAGTTGGGAGACTGATTGATAAGAATCTCTTATGATGAATTCGGCGATGAATCATCAGAAATAGTAGAACTGGTATTTAGTACTATGCATTAAACTACGATTGTCACAAGTAGAAATTTCCAAGGATTTTCCATTAGAATTCAACCATTTTCTTTTCCATGTTAATAATTTTGGTTGCTGCTGATTACACACTAATAGTTAGAGGATTTACACTTTTGTTTCAATCATGAACAAGCCATATCATAGCCGTGAAACAACAGTTTACTTCAAAAGCTTAAACTCTTGGAGAAGGTGTTATTTGATCTTTTACACTTTTTAACACTCCCCCTCATGTGTGGTCATGTGAAACAACCAGTCACTCCAAAAGCTTAAGCTGTTGGAGAAGGTGTTAATTGATCTTTTATACTTTTTAGCAAGAGTTAGATCTGTGATTGCTTGTTTCTCTATTTTTATCTTGGAAATTCCAAGCATCCATGTGTGAGAATTCTGAGGAAATTGCTGAAGGTTTTGGGGTATTACTCAGAGCAGACCATTTTGAATTTGTGTGGAGCAAACATTACAGTGACCTGAGCAAAAAATGAACAATTTTTCTCAGATTTTCTTTGGTAGATGAATTGATGCATGCAAAGAACTTACACTTTGAAAGCATAAATTCCTTGAGTCAGACATTACAATTTATATAAAACTAGATTATTTCACCTTCTCTTTATTATAGACACAGAAAAAGGACATCCAGACTCAGCATCCCGAGTCTAGGTCCTCGGTTGCCCCAGATGATGACTTAGGGCAGGTCTTTGGCGTAGAGAGACAGGGCAGGGTGCGCATGCTGGGACTTGGCCCTTCCCCATCTAGGTTGTTTGGCTCTTTGTCAGGTGGTGGGATGTGGTAAGAGAAGGCTGCATCACTTGAGCGGACCAATGAACAACTAGATAATGAGGTGGTGCGTATGAGAGATAGGAAGACCTAAAAGGAGTGACAGATGGCGACACTATTTTCTCATTTTCAGGGCGTTCAAAGTAGCAACATGAAAATCCAAGGGTGGTCCCGAGTACGGCAACTATGAGGAGTGAAAATTATTAGGTTGGTAGCAAGTTTCAACCTTTTGAAAAACTCAAACCTAATTTGGAAATTAAGAGATCAACAATGAAATTCAAGCACACAAGTTAAACCTAGAGGTGCAATGCAAATAAAGAGCTAGAGTTCAAGAGAGAGTGCACCCGAGATTTAAAGTGGTTCGGTCCTCAAAACGCGAGGCCTACTCCACTCCACCAACAAAAACCCGTTGATGGCTTCACTATGTGATCTTCTTAACTTCGGCGAAGATCAATGCCGATTTCAAAATTCCAACCGCCTTTAACCTTGGTGGCGATCTTCACCACAGAGAGTGGGCTACGCTTCTCAGAACACTCGCCCGATACAAAGTTCTTGATAAGAAAGAAAGAACAAAAACAATCCCTCACAAGGGTTTACAAAATGTAGAAGATGTACAAATTGAGCCTATGATCCAAATCCTAATCTTTAGATGATGAGAGGCATAAACAAGTATTGATTCACTCTTGGGATATTCAAGTAGAGTTTTAGAGTGTTAGGATAGATGGTCTTGAAGTTTAGAATGCCCATATATATAGGAAAAGCCAAATATGACCGTTCAAGGGCATTGTTGTAATTCCTGGAAAATTACCAACGGCTCTTTTTCCGACCGTTATAGTGTTCTCGGAGTTCCGAGAAAAAATCTCAGAGTTTCGGGAATACAAACAGAATTGAAAAAATGTCTACTGGACCATTTCTCGGAGCTCCGAGGAATCTCTCGGAGTTCCAAGCTCGGAGCTTCGAGAATTCTCTCGGAGTTTCGAGAAGCCTATGTTGAGCAGATTTGCACTTCTTGTTTTTGGGCTTCCAACTTTACACCAACTTGTGATTGTTATGAGGGTTCCAAAGTGTTGAAACACCACAAGGACAATCACTTATACATTTTAGGGGTGTGTGAGATTACTTAATTTATGCCTCTAAAATCTAATTTAAGATTGGATCTTTTACAATCTAAATTAACTTCGATCTTCAATGTGATTCTTCAAGTCTTCATTCGTCTTGGACTTCGATGACTTTGGCCTTCATGATGTGGTCCAATGAGATCTTCTTGGCCTTAATCCAAGCAATGTTGTCTTAGCACCAATGTGATCTACAACTTAGACAATCAAACACATTAGTGATCATAAATAGTGTATTGGAATCATCAAAATAAGATGGGAATGCCAAGGTGGAAACCATTGGGCTTACAATCTCCCCCTTTTGGATGATGACAAGCACAAGAGATTTTCCAATAAAAGCATACATATTTTCCTTACACTAGAATTCTCTCCCCCTTTGGCATCAATCAAAAAAATTGGGGTAAAAGAGAAACAAAGGGATGAAATATTCAATTTAAGGCTCCCCCTTTTTCAAGAAAAAAGACAAACCTAGAACTCCCCTTATTTAGAATTTTTATTCAACATAAGAGGGGATATTTTAATTATCCATAGAAAGATATTCAATTTTAGAGCAAGCCCCTAATCTAAGCACATATGATGAAAATCATATGGGGGCTTTAGGAACCCAAGCTTTCTTGGATCCACCGCTATCCCTAATCTTAGATGCACATTGGAATTGGTAATGACCATTTATTCCACAATAATGGCATCTAACATGAGGGTTAGATACGCTAGTCCTATCATAACATGCATGTTTAGGTCTTTGACTAGTCTTCTTTAAGATTATGTCAATAATTTTGTCACCATTTAAGAATCCATGGAGACATAATCTTAACCTTTCATTTTCATTATGAAGACGGGTTATTTGATTTAGAAAATCATTAAATTCATCTTCATAAGATTTGGAAGAGCTTGCCACATCTTGGAGTTTTACAATTTGGCAAGTTTTCTCATCCAAAATACCCTTAAGGGTTTCAATCTCAAGTTTAAAAATTTCAAGTTGTGCTTGAGATTTGGAAGAAGATTCATTCCTCAAAAAATTAAGTTCATTTTCTAATTTTGAAATAGATTTCTTTTGAACTTTATTTTTAGAAATTTGAGAATGCAAGGTTGAGCACAATTCATCATAGGATATTTTTTCACTATCACTATGAATTATAAGAGAGGTTAGAATTTACCTCGACTTCATGGGAGAGTGCCATGAGGCAAAGGTCATCTTTATTTTCTTTCCCTTCACTTGAGCTCTTTCCCGAGGTGCTAGAAGCATCCCATCCGGCGGCAAGAGCCTTATGCTTCTTCCAATCCTTCTTTCCCTTGTACTTTGAGGAAGAGGACTTGAGGAGTGGACAATCCGGTCTTTTGTGTCCAATCTTCTTGCAATTGTAGCATCTTAAAGCTCCATCAACTTCACTTTCTTCTTTCTTCTTCTTTTTATCCTTTTTATGCTTTTTTCTCCATAAGCTTTTAAATTTCCTTAAAGCTTCTTCTTCATCACTATCCACCTCGCTTGAGGATGATGAGTCCGCTTTCACCTTGAGTGCTAAGGATCTACTCTCTTTTTCTTTCTCTTTTGGCTTCTTCTTCTCTTGTCGGATAGTGAGGAGCATCTCATTAGTGATAAGAGATCCTACAAGCTCCTCCATGGTTAGCGTCTTGAGATTCTTTGATTCTTGGATGGCTGTGACTTTTGGGTCCCAATAAGGAGGAAGTGACCTAAGCAATTTACTCACAAGCTCATTAGTAGCATAAGATTTATCAAGATTTGCTAATTCATTAGAAATTTTAGAAAATCGGGTATACATATCGGAAATACTTTCATTTTGATCCATTCTAAGCATTTCATATTTGCTCTTTAACAAGTTTATTTTGGAGTCCTTGACTTTAGATGTTCCCTCATGGGTAACGGCAAGTGTATCCCAAATAATCTTGGCGGAATAAAAAAAGCAACTCGATTAAACTCCTCCATAGATAAGGCGCAAAACAAAGAATTTATACCTTTGTAATTTAAATCTGCATGCCTTTTTTCTACCGTATTTCATTCTTCAAATGGTGTGGAAGGCAAAATGTATCCATTTTCAACAATATGCCAAAGTTCCACATCTATCGAAAGAAGATAGATGCGCATCCTTGTCTTCCAATGTCCATAATTGGACCCATCAAAGAAAGGAGGTCTAGTTGTGGAATGGCCCTCCGGAAGTCCGGTTTCATTTCTATCCGCCATTACACAATTAGAAAGTTGCCAAAGATCTTATGATCTTTTCCTTGTTGAAAACAAAAAAATTTCCAAAGATTTTAAGAAAAGAAAATCTTTTAAGAGTCAAGGCTTTGAAACCAAGTGAAAATCCAAGGGTGGTCCCGAGTACGGCAACTATGAGGAATGAAAATTATTAGGTTGCTAGCAAGTTTTAACCTTTTGAAAAACTCAAACCTAATTTGGAAATTAAGAGATCAACAATGAAATTTAAGCACACAAGTTACATCTAGAGGTGCAATGCAAATAAAGAGCTAGAGTTCAAGAGAGAGTGCAACCGAGATTTAAAGTGGTTCGGTCCTCAAAACGCGAGGCCTACTCCACTCCACCAACAAAAACCCGTTGATGGCTTCACTATGTGATCTTCTTAACTTCGGAGATCAATGCCGATTACAAAATTCCAACCGTCTTTAACCTTGGTGGCGATCTTCACCACGGAGAGTGGGCTACGCTTCTCCGAACACTCGCCCGATACAAAGTTCTTGATAAGAAAGAAAGAACAAAAACAATCCCTCACAAGGGTTTACAAAATGTAGAAGATGTACAAATTGAGCCTATGATCCAAATCCTAATCATTAGATGATGAGAGGCATAAACAAGTATTGATTCACTCTTGGGATATTCAAGTAGAGTTTTAGAGTATTAGGATAGATGGTCTTGAAGTTTAGAATGCCCATATATATAGGAAAAGCCAAATATGACCGTTCAAGGGCATTGTTGTAATTCCTGGAAAATTACCAACGGCTCTTTTTCCGACCGTTATAATGTTCTCGGAGTTCCGAGAAAAAATCTCGGAGTTCCGGGAATGCAAACAGAATTGAAAAAATGTCTACTGGACCATTTCTCGGAGCTCTGAGGAATCTCTCAGAGTTCCGAGCTCGGAGCTCCGAGAATTCTCTCGGAGTTCCAAGAAGCCTATGTAGAGCAGATTTTTACTTCTTGTTTTTGGGCTTCCAACTTTACACCAACTTGGGATTGTTATGAGGGTTCCAAAGTGTTGGAACACCACAAGGACAATCACTTATACATTTTAGGGGTGTGTGAGATTACTTAATTTATGCCTCTAAAATCTAATTTAAGATTGAATCTTTTACAATCTAAATTAACTTCGATCTTCAATGCGATTCTTCAAGTCTTCATTCGTCTTGGACTTCGATGACTTTGGCCTTCATGATGTGGTCCAATGAGATCTTCTTGGCCTTAGTCCAAGCAATGTTGTCTTAGCACCAATGTGATCTACAACTTAGACAATCAAACACATTAGTGATCATAAATCACTTGTGTATTGGAATCATCAAAATAAGATGGGAATGCCAAGGTGGAAACCATTGGGCTTACACAACGTATGTCTATAATATATTTTTCATTTAATAGATCTACTTGTTCGGTCTTTCCTTCATGTATCTATCTTGTTTTTTTCTTAGGCATCCGACGATCTTGCTCCTCCACAACAGCATGTACCCCCCACTAGCAAGCAGGGAGATGAGCTTCTGGTAAGACCGGAATAAATATCGTGACTTTTAATCTATATCATATGGAAAAAACTGCCTGAATTATTTAACATATGATTTTATTTCTGATTATTTGGCTTTTTTCTAAAGTTACATTAATGAGCATTCGACATGAGACGGTCAAAGTTGTGAGTGGCATTCAAATGAGCGTTGATCCATCACATGTAGTTGATGACGGGCCATTAGGGAAGTTTTTCACCGACGTCCAAATCTTGGTCGCAGTGGTTCCAGATGAGCCTCTGGTAAGACCATCTGAATTATTCACACGTATGGGAGATGCGGTAGGAGCACCAATTGCTTGGCCATCTTGCCTAGCAAGTAAACGCCTTATGTTTGTGGCTTTCCTTGCACTTAATTAGTTTTTTGGTGCATTGTATGACACTTTGTCACCTTATTGTCGTAGAACTTTTTTGCTTTTTGTAGATGTTTGGTGTTGGGGATGGTGATGGTAATGGTAATGGTGATGGTGGGGGAGGTGGTGACGGTGATGGTGATCATTTCCATTAAATACTCTATCTTCTTTTTGTAAAATTATACCATTCTATTAGTTTGGAAGATAGGCTTATGATCCTGCAAATGAACTTATATTTCCTAGGGAGTTCAGAAATGAAACATGGATCTTTGATGAGTAGAAAGTAATCCTTTATTGTTTTATTATACTTACATTTGGGGATTTTTAGAGCTCCATTATCTATCCATGGCATAATTTTTATATTTATTTTCATTCTTATGTTTTTTTTATTCCTTTGTTGGCGGGGGGGGGTTACTAGTGTGTTGTGTTGTGCGTGGGGTTTAGTAGTATGTTGGGGTGGGGGTGGGTACTTGTAGTAGTATATTTGTGGTGGTGATGGAGGTGGGTAGCTGTACTAATATGAATGAAACATCTTGTTACTCAACCTCCGATTCTCCAACTATATGTAAGCTTATAACCCTTTGTTTGTACATAGTTTATTTAGTTATTCCTCCTTGATTTGCAGTTTTTTATTTACTCTCCTTAATTTACAAGTTAGCAATGGCTCTTATTCCTCAATTTATTATAGTCGCAGCTTCAGTGGTAGTGGATACTTGAGCAGTCGGGGCTCTAGATCATATTATTGAGGTGCTTATTCTCTACTCCTCTTGTGTTTATATCCTTAGTTGCATGTCAAAAAGAGTAACCTACCAATGTAATATTCCCACAACCCATAGATTTTTAGAGTTTTTATATGGTGGAAGCTTGCATAGTTCAGTTTCTTTTTTTTTCAAAAAAGTACTGTACGACACACCATAGGTTGACCCAAACCATCCATTTGATGTCCCACAATGTAAATAGGTTGTGGCCCAAAAAATCATTTCCATGAGATGATCCTAGCCTTCCGATCTACAGGGGAATTGCATGTTATGGAAATCTTTATAGATCTAAAGGCTAGGATCATCCTATGTAAATGAATTTTTTTTAGCACAACCTATTTATGTTGTGTCCCGTCAAATGGACAGTTTGGATGGTGTGGGCCGTACATTACCTTTTGAAAATATTGAATAGAAGGCTAGGTCATCCAATGGAAATGATCTTTTAGGCACAACCTAATTACGTTGTGGCCCATCAAATGGAGGCTTTGGATTATCCTATGGTGTGGGCTGTATATTACTTTTTGAAATTTTGAATAGAAGGCTAGGAACATCCCATGGAAATGATTTTTTGGGCACAACCTATTTAACGTTGTAGCCCATCAAATGGATGGTTTGGATTATCCTATGGTGTGGGCCATTCATTACGTTCTGAAAATATTGAACTACACAGCCTTACACCATATAAAAATTCAGGTTTCTAAATATTCTGAGGCCCTTTTCAATTGGAATTATCAAGCATGAGATTACTGTTATGGCATGTGATTATTTTAATCACCTCTTATTACATAATTGATTATTGCAATCTCCTCCCTATGTGTTTTTTGGTTTAGGAGTAAAGGACATTTTTGTCTTTTCATTAACGTTTGCTTTATGTCAAGTTTACCCCATTTGCAAGTAAGGGCCAAAGTTCATTACTCTTTTTGCAAATTAGCAAACCATGTCACTCTTTTTGCAAATATTGCATAGTAGGTTACTCATTTTGCAAAAAGATCATTGGCAAGCATGGAGCTTTTGGTTACATATGGTTTTGTCTTCATCACAATGATTTGAAAGTGAAGGAGGCTGGTGTAGGTTGTGGATTTTTTGAAGTTTAAGGGTGTAATGCTTACTTGCTTGGGAAGAGCATATATTACCAAGCATAGACAACCTTTATGTTAGTGTGAAGAAAATATGTATAGGGATGCTTGGAGCAAGAACTATAGGCTTTGTCCCGGTGTAGCTCCCTCCAGTCATGGATTCATGTGGATGTATTATATAGATGTTGTGATGTTGAGTATACAGGAGATTAACTCATGCCGATGTATACAAGATTTCAGTTCATGTGAGATGTATTTATGTTGTGTATACAGGTTCTATGAATAAAATTTGTGGATGTCATTATACTTGTAATGGCTGTGTATCCAAACATGTTGAGGATGTGGATGTATTATGTGGTTGTTTGTATTCAGGTTGTATATCAAATGTAACAAGTGGATGTATTTATGTGGTTGTTTGTATTCAGGTCGTATATCAAATGTAATTACTTGTAATTGTAAAATTTGTGGATGTCATTACTTGTAATGACTGTGTATCCAAACAGGTTGTGGATGTGGATTTATTTATGTGGTAGTTTGTATTCAGGTTGTATTTCAAATGTAAATAGGTGTGTGTAGTGTAAATGTACCCAAATTTGGGTAGAATTAAAAGTAACATTCACCGACGGTCATGTAAACGTCAATGTATATTGACTACCTTGGTCCTTCAAATCTCATTTAGTGACGGTCATGACCGTTGGTAATATTAACGATGGTCACTATACCGTCGGTAATTCTTATCAATTACAACCACCATGGTCCTCTTACCGACAGTTGTGGTCGTCGGTAATTACACCGACGGTCACTAAACCGTCGGTAATTCTCATCATTTACAACCACCGACGGTTGTGGCCTTCAGTAATTACACCGACGGTCAATGAAACATCGCAGAATGAATAATCTACACCAACACTTTATAAACCATTGGTGTTGTTGATATTTTTGGCATTAGAAAAATTAAATTACGACGTTAATAAAGGTCAGTAGAAATATAGAAAACGTTGGTGAAAACCTTTAGGCACACTTGAATTGCTAACAATCCATGAAATCGCCGGTGTATTATATGCTGGCATTTTTTGGTATATGCACCGTCGGTCACGACCGTCGGTGAAAGTCATTTTTATTGTAGTGATACTAATAGATAGCTCGGGCCCAAAGGATAGTGCATAGAGAACCCAAAAATGAAATAGAAGAAATTATTATACAAACATTAAAAAGAAAAGAAAAGAAAACTCATACGGAGAAAGGATTCAAGTGAAGATCCAAGTTTAGGAAAAACGTTTTCTCCTTTGGGCTTTGCATTTGCTTGAAGAAGCTAAGGGGATTTAGATTTGGGTTCTAAACTGGATTCCATGAATTGAGTAGGATGGGAATTGGTTTCCAAGTCGATGAGGGATGGTGATCGAACGGTTAAGATCACCTTATCGAAAAGATATTTGTTCATTCCCCATTCACGGTGGGATCCACAAGTTGAACGATCTAGATTTAAACATTATTTGTGCAACATGCATCTCAAGTGCACAGGGAGCATGGCTCAAAATGTCTGTAGGCTGCCTGACCGTCAGGTCCCATGTGGACAGTGCGTCAAAAGTATCGCCCTTGATATTTGATCCAACGGTAGCAACCTCTTAAAAAGTGGGCTGCCATTGGATCAAATATCAAGGGCAGTATATGATCGGATCACCGTATAAAGAGCCGTAAAAAGGACAGAATTTAAATGATACATGGGCGCGTAGATGACCTCTCAGGAAGTTTAAAAACTGACTGGCTTAAAAACTTCTGGAGGACTACATCCTATGAGCTAGCGTCTATCGCAAAAGGCATTTTGCGGCTGGTCTGTCGCATGTCAGACCTACCACCTCATGAATGGAGAGAAAAGTTGTTGTCTTCATTCACGAGGTGGTTGGTCTGACATGCAACATACCAGTTGCGAAATGCCCTTTGTGATGTACCCTAGCAAATCCCTTTATTAAAATACTGATATTAGGTTACTGTAGAAAATCAACGGACAATGGTCCGATCAAAATCCGCGATCTAAAGCAAGATAAAACAAACCACAATTGCAACCCATAAAGAACACATAATTTTTACATGGTTCGGCAAAACCTACGTCCATGGGCGATCCAAGAGAAATATTCCACTAATCAAGAAAGATGCAAGGATTACAATTGGCTTCTTCAATCGATCCAACACTTGATCGATTCCCAAACCCTTCCCTTGTAACCCTTTTACAAAAGCCCTTCTTGATTTCTTCTCTTGTAGTACACATAAGAGAAAATCCGTCGCCTTCGTCCTTCTCCACAAGCTAAGAGAATATCTTCTTTCCCTTGTATTCAATAGGCAAAAAAGCCTTGTTTTTCTCCCAATTCAAGAGGCACAAAACAACAAGTTTTTCTTCTCTTTTCTTGGCCAAGGAAAACGTCACTTTTTTTTCTCTTTCTCCAAAAGGAATCGTATGAGAGGGGGAAAGTTTTTCCAAAAAAGAAAAACACACTTTCTATTTTGGCTGCAAAGCCAAAATACACTTTTTCCAAACCACACGACTCATAGGTCAGTGGCTTGGGAAATAAGCAAATTTTCAACAATCTCCACCTTGACTTATTTCACAGCCACGTGAAGATCAACTATACCATCTACTCTGCACCTAAAGAACACAGCTCCGCACCTCCTACACATGAGGTGCCCACCCCACTCGTTGGGGTGCCCCACCAATGATCAATGTCTGGTGATGTTGGCCAAGTCCGAGCAATGCTTGAACTTAGTCACTGTAACTCGCTTAGTCAACATATCCGCTGCATTGTCATTTGTATGTACTTTCTTCAAGTGAATACTTTCATCTGCCACCTACTCTCTTATCTTGTGGTGTCTAACATGAATGTGCTTAGTCCTGGCATGATACACTTGATTCTTCACTAAATAAATAGCACTCTGACTGTCACAATGCAACAACACACTTCCATGCTTAAGTCCCATCTAGCGAACAAGACCACCCAACCAAATGGCCTCCTTGGCTGCCTCACCTGCTGCCATATATTTTGTCTTTGTCGTAGACAAAGCAATCGTAGTCTGAAGTGTCACCTTCCATGAAATAGGTCCATCAGCTAATGTAAACATATAACATGTAGTAGACCTCCTCTCATCTAAATCACCTACATAATCGGCATCCACATATCCTACTAACTGTATAGAAGTACAATGCCCATCAAACATGATGCCAAGATCCGTCATTCCTTTCAAGTATCTGGGAATCCACTTTACTGCATTCCAATGCTCTTTTCCTGGATTGCTCATATACTAACTAACCACACTGACTGCCTGTGATAAATCTAGCCTACTACATACCATTGCATACATGAGGCTACCCACTGCGCTGGCATATGGAACTCAAGACATGTAGTCCAACTCCCCATCTGTAGTAGGACATTGCTCTGTAGACAACCTGAAGTGATTCGCTAGTGGAGTGCTAACTAGGGGTGGACATGGTTTTGGTTCAACCCGAGGAACTGAACCAAACCGGCCTCTTTGATTCGGTTTGGTTCGGTTCAAAATTTTAGTGGTTCAGTTCTGGTTCAAAGTTTTGGGAACCGTATGATTTTGGTTCGGTTCTGGTTTTGGGGTTTGGAACTGAGAACCGAACCAAGAACCAAAAACATTGGAATTTTTAGAAAAAAGGTTCTTATATTAAAACTTGGATGAGAAAACAAGGGGGTGCCGATATCATTTCCCTTGGATTATTTTCACTTCAATAAAACAAAAAGTCAAAAACCCTAACTAGATCTAGCATTTGTTTGTGACTTTGTGTCATCTTACTTGCTGCCTCCCCTCTCTCTCTCTTTTCACACCCAACCAGCCAACCTTAGCACCCTTTCACAGTTCACACCCAACCCTCGTCTCTACTCTCTAGTCTCTACCTCCATCTCACAAAGCGTACCTCTTTCATCGACCTTGCTGCCTCCTCTCTCTCTTTCCACCAACTGTAAACCCTAAACTCTGTCTTTTCAAAACTTAGGGGTTTTTTTTTACAAACTTTTCGACGCTTAGCCAAACAAGAGGTAGTTTGATCAAGCTTCTCACGGCCACCTCTTCCCCTTCACGGTAAAGTTCATTTCTTGTTTGGGCTATTTAGAATCATATTCCAATTTAAGGTTTCTCTTTTGCATTTCATTTTAAAGCTAATTCCTCTTTAGTGTGCAAGTTGCTGAGCCTGAAACTTCTCATCTTCTCCCTATTTGGTTTTGGATTTCTTTTGGTCAAAGGCTGGGTAAACCCAAAACCGAACCGATCAATTTTGGTTCTGGTTCAATTTGGTTCCAAACATATATGGTTCGGTTCTGGTTCCAATTTCTGGGAACCGATTATATATGGTCGGTTCTGGTTTTACCTCAGAACCGAACTAAACCGAACCATGTCCACCCATAGTGCTAACTGGCTTAGCATTTGACATGTTGAACCTCTCCAAAATTTCTCCACATACTTCTTCTGCATTACACATGGCTTCTTTGCTTTCCTGTCTCTATAGATTTCCATCCCAAGGATCTGTTTTGTAGCCCCTAGATCCTTCATATCAAACTCCTTGTTCAGCTTAAACTTTAGAGAAATAATGTCATGTTTGTTCTTTGCAGCAATCAACATATCATCGACATATAACATCAAGAGAATAAAAGAACCTGCATTAGTAGCTCTAAAATAAACACAACAATCATACTCACAACGTGTGTAGCCCATCCACAACATGTAGGAATCAAATTGCTTGTACCATTGCCTGGGAGATTGCTTTAATCCATAAAGCGACCTCTTTAGCTTGCAAACATATTCTTCTTTACCCCTCTCTTTGAACCCCTGTGGTTGCTCCATATATATTTCCTCCTCCAACTCACCATGAAAGAATGATGTCTTAACATCGAGCTGCTCTAGCTCTAAATCCAACATAGCTACCATTGCTAATAAAACACGTATGGATGTGTGTTTCACTACCAGAGAAGATCTCATTATAATCGACCCCCTCTTCCTGTGCGTAGCCTTTAGCTACCAACCGAGCTTTAAATCTCTCTTCTTCCGTATCTGATATAGCTTTTTTCTTTCGAAATATCTACTTGCACCCGATCACTTTCCTGTCCTTGGGCTTTTCAACAAGCTCCCAAGTGTCGTTCTTCTAGAGTGATTCCATCTCTTCCATCCCTTTAACTCCATCTTAATAACAGAGAAATATACACGACTTGGACTTTGGATCCAACTTTGACCGTTGCTCACTTTAAATGTGAACATATGCTGAACAACCAAATATCCTCAATGCAGAATAGTCAACTGTCCTCCCCGTCCACACCTCCTCTGGAATCTTAAAGTCAATAGGAGTAGATGGTGATCTGTTCAGTAGAAAACATGCCATATTAACTGCCTCAACCCAAAAATGCTTTAGAAGATCTGCATTCAATCTCATGCATCTAGCTCTTTCAAAAAGTGTCATGTTCATGCGCTCAGATACACCATTCTGTTGTGGACTACCTGGAGTAGTGAAGTGTCTTGTAATTCCTTCGTCTTTGCAGAATTTGTTGAATTCCCTGTTCTTGAATTCCAACCCGGTATCTGTTCTCAACTACCTTACATGCATTCCTATCTGCTTCTCCACTTTTGCTTTCCATTGCTTAAATTTTGTGAATGTCTCTGACTTGTGTTTCATAAAATACACCCATACTTTTTTGGAGTAGTCATCAATGAAAGAAATAAAGTAAACTACTCCACCTTTAGATGGTTTCTACACGGGTCCCCATACATCTGAATGTACATAATCCAAAACACCCTTGCTTGTATGTCACCCTGTCTTGAACCTGACCTTGCACTGCTTTCCATACAAACAATATTTACAGAAGCCCAGTTTACACATTCTCACCCCCTTAAGCAATTTTCTCTCGTGAAGAACCTGCATCCCCTTCTAGCTCATATGGCCTAAACGCATGTGCCATAGAGCCGTGTCATCTATACCTGAGTCAACTGGAGTAGTAACAGCTGCTCCACCTGTCACTGTATTCCCTAGCAACCTGTACAAGTTGCCTTCTTTGTTTCCCTTCATGACAATCATTGCCCCCTTAGTCACTTTAAGGTTTCCTCCTGTTGCTATGAAACTGCACCCACTTGTATCTAAGGCCCCCAAGGAAATAAGATTATCTTCAGATCTGGGACATGCCTCACATCAGATAGAGCTCTCACCATTCCATCAAACATCTTGATTTTAATGGTGCCTATGCCGACTGTCTTACATGCTGTATCATTCCCCATCCGAACGATTCCTCCATTATAGGGTTGGTAGGTGTCAAACCAATTCCTAAATGGACACATATGATAAGAACATCCTGAATCCAAAATCCAGGTCTTACTCAAGTGATTTACTTGCGTGGAGGCTGATAGGACATCTCCATCACCGTCTAAATTCTCAGCTGCAACACTGGCCTGATCAAAAGTTTTATTCTTCTTCTTTTCCTCCATCTCTTGCTTATATTATTTGCAATTCCTCCTTATATGGCCTTCCTTGTTACAATGGAAACATCTGAATTTGCCACCTTTTTCTCTTGAGTTAGATCGAGACCCCTTCCTGAAGGTCGTTTATCTTTTGACCTTCCTCTCCCCTGACCACTACTTTTTCCTCTTGCTACCAAGCCTTCGCCTTGAGAATCACCCCCACTTGGTTTCTTACGTATATCATTTTCTAATAATACTGTAGTGACATCATAAAAAACCAAAGTGTCTTTCTGAAAAGCAAGTGTGACAACTCAAGAGGGGGGTGAAATTGGTCAATTAGAAATTTTAGGCTTAATTAGATGGATTATTAAAATCACTTTATCAATTAAGCACTAATTAATATCCTAACCCTTGTTCAAATAAACATGTTAATGAAAGCTCGGGTTTTGACATTCTAATCATGCACAATTGCTAACTCTGGTTCAAATAGATATTGTAATTAGGGTTTAAACATTTCAATCAAGTGCATTTACTAACCCTTGTTTCATTAAAAGCATAAACAAGTTAGGGTTAGAGATTACCAATCACCACACATGAAAAAGAGAGAGAGAGAGAGAGTAAGCATCCACAAGGCACAAGATTTATAGTGGTTCGGTCTATCACAAGACCTACTCCACTCTTCCAAGTTTTCCTCCGTGGGATCTCACTAAAAATGATGAAGCTGTACACCCGACTTCTCCATCTCCAAAGGGAACAAGCCCTTTCTACACGAAGCCTTGACGAGGGGACACACCCTCGTACCTAATTCACCTTTGTTAACAG
This sequence comes from Tasmannia lanceolata, assembly GCF_043159265.1. NCBI lineage: Eukaryota > Viridiplantae > Streptophyta > Magnoliopsida > Canellales > Winteraceae > Tasmannia > Tasmannia lanceolata. Next base: position 1,232,167 of record NW_027518789.1, on the reverse strand, counting down.
GCCGAATCGGAGACCCTCACACGTCTTCACTTTTCTTAACGGGCCGAAGAGGAGACCCTCACAATGTCTTCACAATTCTTAACGGGCCGAAGAGAAGACCCTCAATGAAGAACAAATAAAAAGAAAAACTCTCAATGCCTCTTAATAGGCGGATTACAAAGTTTAAGCTCACAATCACTCCAAAGAAATAAGAAAATAAAAGCCCTATGGAGTGCCTCTTGATAAGATGTAGAAATACAAGCTCAAGAGATTTTTGCTTTTGATTTTAAAAGATGAAGCTCAAAGAGAAATAGGATTTTATCTTTCTCAAATGTTCAAAAGCTTGTTTAGATAGGTTTTGATAGTGTATATAAGGTGTATTTGAAAATATAACCGTTTGGGGGTAAAATTGTAAAAACTGGGTTGAAAAAGTCAACCTGCGCAAGCCCCAACGGCTAGTTTACCCGACCGTCGCAGTCGACCGAGCCACAGCGGTCGCCCACCCCTATCGATCGCCCTTTTTATTTTCAAATTCCTTACCGTCACGGTCGACCGGCCCATGGCGGTTGTCCGGCAAGGGCTACCTATTTGTTCAAAAATTCGGCTCATAAAAGTTATCCCGATCGACCGACCCTTGGCAGTCACTCGCCCAAACCATTCTTGAATGGTTCTATTGAAACAGAACCTATTCCGCGGTCGCCCGGCTTGACCCGGTCGACCGGCCCGCCAATATCTGGCAAGTGCTGGATTTCCAGCTACATTGCCGCGGTCGCCGGGACACCCCTGGTCGACCGGCCCTGGTAAAAATTCTATTTTAACATTTAAGATCAGGAGCTTTTGGGCCATGTTCTTTGGGCTTAAGTCCTAAGTTTTCAAACACATTTTTTATTATGTGTATGGTTTTTAAAGATGTAAAAAGTTAAGTATGAAAACCATTTGAAAACCTTTCGAAAGTGCATTTAACATAAAATCAAGAGGACTCTAAATACATTCTAAAAATAAGAACCTTGAGTCTTCTTGGAATGTATCAGCTCCTTTGCACTTCCTTGGACTTCTTCGGCTTGAATGAACTTCTTGACCTTGTTTGGCTTTTGTGACTCTTTCTCCAATCTTCAGTCCATGTTGAAAGAGGTACATGAGGTGTCACCATGGCATGTTCAACTCCAAGCTTCTTTTTGACACTTGCTAGGCAACTTGTGGGATCTTCCAACTTGTGGGATCTTCAACTTGAGCTTTCTTGACTTGAACATCTTCAAATGGTGATGTCTTCACTGTGAGTGCAAGCTCTTGATCATTATTTGTGTGGATCCACAAGCCATGTGTTGTGTTGAGTTGTGTAATGGCGATTATGACATGAAATTCCTGTATAGAACACAACACCTCAAAGCAACACATTAGTCTATAAAAATGCTAATCAATTTGAGTTTGCTAGCATCAAAACAAGGAGGTAATGTGAATGATTGAACCCATGGAAATCCTTGGGCTTACACTTTCCCAAATAACAAAGAAGTAACTAGGTTATCATATGATGGAGGAAGGGAAGCAATAAGAAGTAAAGCTTTATCTTCTTCTTCAATCTTCACCTCAACGTTCAACAATTGAGTTATAATCTTGTTAAATGTGTTAAGGTGGGACATAAGAGGAGTCCATTCTTTCATTCGGAGTCCATACAATTGTTTCTTAAGAAATAATTTATTTGACAAAGATTTAGCCATGTATAGACTCTCTAATTTCTGTTGGTGGTAATGTTCTTCAGTCAAGGATATGAGAAAGAAGAAGATAAGCTTCAAGGCGCGTAATCGCTTTCCTTAAGACAATATTCGCCCCCACCAGTTGTGTGCAAAGGGGATCCGCGAATTGCCTATAAGATACAATGAAGCCTTGTAGAACAATTCTAGAAATGTTTGATGACGCTTTGCACAAGCGGAATCAAACCCCAAAACACCTTTTTAGAAATTCAAACCTTAGAGAAACTCACTAAAACTGTTTCTACAGAAAAAAGATTTTAGTGCACTGTTTTATGAATAAAACTATCTTGAAAATAAAAGTGAGAGAGATTGCTAGAGAGAGGAAAAACTACAGCAATAACTGCTTTATCTCTCTCTCTCTCTCTCTCTCTCTCTCTCTCTCTCTCTTTTAAAAGACAGGTTTTTACTTCTTTTATAAAATCCTTGATGTCTTTTCATTAAGAGACACATCTCTTAAAAACATCCCTTTGATTGGTTTGAATAATGATTATTTGATCACAACTCTTGGTGATTTAAGTGTCTTGGATCACCCACAAAGTGTCCTTTGTGTTTGGAAAACATCCATGACTCTTGGGAAGCAAAAGACATGAAGAAAAGATGAAAAACGGAAGTGAAAAGTCATGTCTATTTTCTCCCAACGAATAGTTTTTCAAACAGCCGCGGTCACCTGCCGGCATGCGCCTGTCCATTTTATTTTTTTACGATCCAAAGAACCGCAGTCGACCGGTCTTTCGCGATCGACCTCCGACACCTCACTAGAAATCAATTACGTTTCCAGTAACCAATCCGCGGTCGCCAGGGAAACTCCGGTTGACCGGCCCTGTCTTAAAATTCTTTTTATATTTAAAATTAAAAACTTGTAAAAACATTTTAATTTCCAAATACTACTTCGCATTTTGAAAATTCTCTAACAATTTCTTCCATAATTCAGGTGCAATTTTAATTCCAAGGACATTGTACATTACCTCATCTGAGAGACATAGCGGATAGCACTGACTACTTTCATCTGGATTTCCTCCCACTCTTCTTCTTTCATTGTTACCGGCTTCTTATTTTTCCCCGACAATGCCTTATATAACCCTTGTTGAACCAACAAGTCTTGAACTCTTTGTTGCCATAGGCTGAAATTTCTCTTGCCATCAAATCGCTCTACCTCAAACTTCGTGTTTGAGCCTTTCGCAGTCATTTTGGATCAAACCCACAACCTCGTCAAGAAAACTCCACCTCGACGAGAATCCACCACAAACGCCGAACGCTCCGCTGTTCTTGCCCGGCAAGATTGATCCAACAGCTTTGATACCAATTTGTAGAATATCTACGGACAATGGTCCGATTAAAATCCGCGATCTAAAGCAAGATAAAACAAACCACAATTGCAACCCATAAAGAACACATAATTTTTACGTGGATCGGCAAAGCCTACGCCCACAGGTGATTCAAGAGAAATATTCCACTAATCAAGAAAGATACAAAGATTACAATTGGCTTCTTCAATCGATCCAACACTTGATCGATTTCCAAACCCTTCCCTTGTAACCCTTTCACAAAAGTCCCTCTTGATTTCTTCTCTTGTAGTGCACACAAGAGAAAATCCGTCGCTTTCGTCCTTCTCCACAAGCTAAGAGAATATCTTCTTTCCCTTGTATTCAAGAGGCAAAAAACCCTGGTTTTTCTTCTCCCAATTCAAGAGGCACAAAACAACAGGTTTTTCTTCTCTTTTCTTGGCCAAGGAAAACGTCACTTTTTTTTTTCTCTTTCTCCAAAAGGAATCGTATGAGAGAGGGAGAGTTTTTCCAAAAAAAGAAAAACACACTTTCTATTTTGGCTACAAAGCAAAAATACACTTTCCCCAAACCACACGACTCATACGTCGGTGGCTTGGGAAACAAGCAACTTTCCAACAGTTACTTTTGAAATTCGTTTTCATAGCCCATTGGTGGTGGTATAAGAAATGGCGGCAGGAGAAGTAATGGCGAAATTACTGCAAGGAGTATGATGCGGAGAATATTCACACATTCCAAATTATCACATTTACAGTTTCTTTTTTCAAAAGGAAAAATTGCCAATGGGGGCATCAAAATACGAGAATTGCCCACGGGTGACACACTTTTGAAAAATTGTTAGAGAGGGACGACATGGGGGTTATCAAGTCTCTAAATGGGGTTATCCACCCTCTAAGTGAGGTTATCAAACTCTCAAAAGAGGGTTATCAGCCCTCGTTAACAATTTTTCAAAAGGTTGTCCCCCATTGGCAATTCCCGTATTTTGATGTCCCCACTGGCAATTTTACCGAAAATAGGATGATTCAAAAGACTAAAATACCCTCACACTTATGTTAGTTTAATCCTTTTCGAATAAGGCAGTGATATCCCCCCTCCCTAGGCTAAAATCCTCCCTCTCACAGTTGGTGTGCCCCACAATTAATTTGTTTCAAGGTAGGCCCCACCCATATTTTTCAAAATGTAGGGTACACAGCCCACACCACAGGATGATCCAAACCGTCCATTTGATGGGCCACAACATAAATAAGTTGGGCTGTAAAATCTCATTTCGATGAGATGATCCTAGCCCTCCGATCTAAAGAGAAATTGTACAGTATGGAAACCTCTATAGATTGGAGGGTTGTGATCATCCCATGGAAATGATTTTTGGAGCACAACCTATTTACGTTGCAGCCCATCGAATGGATTGCTTGGATCATCCTATGGTGTGGGCCGTAAAATAACATTAAGGCTCAATTGTAGGCCCCACTCATATTTTTCAAAATGAAGTGTGCGGTCCACACCATAGGACGATCCAAGCCGTCCATTTGATAGTCCGCAACGTAAATAGGTTGTGCCCCATAATCATTTCCATAGGATGATTGCAACCCTCCGGTCTATAAGGTTTCCATGTGGTTTCTCTTTAGATCATCTAGGATCATCCTGTGGAAATGATTTTTAGGACACAACCTATTAATGATGTGGTCCATCAAATGGAGGGTTTGGATCTTCCTATGGTGTGGATCGTACGCTTTATTTTTGTAAAATATGAGTGGAGCCTACCTTTCAAAGATTTAAATAAATTAATTGTTGGGCCCACCAACGTTCAGAGAGAGAGAGAGAGAGAGAGAGAGAGAGAGAGAGAGAGAGAGAGAGAGAGGGGGAGATGGACCGGTTTGGTAGTGGGATACGACTGCCCTTTTTATGCCATGATATCATTTCCCTAGTTATTACGAAAACCAATGCAAATGCTCCTCTCTCAAATAAAAGCTTCGTACTTACACCGTCAATGAGTCCTATTAGAAGTCTCTCTCTCCCTCCTCAGTCCTAGAGTTTTTCATTTCATTTCTTTTCTTTTAGCTCTGTTTTGGATGCAGCAAGGTCTTCTTCTTCTTCTTCTAGTGGGATTCTCTTTGTTCTGGCCTTCTGGGAGTTGTACTACAAGTTGTAATCAGGTTATCTTCTATAAACTATCTCATCAAGCAACTTACAAATGTAAGAATGTTCCATTTCAGATTCTCTTTGTTATTATTGGTCTGCTTGAAATGGCTGCATTCTTTCCAAGCCATTTCAAATTATATTATTTTCTTGTTTTTATGAATGTGTTGTTGAAACACATGTTGCTGTTATACGTAAGCTCTATTCTTCCTTGTTGGTGTCTTGTATGGACTTTTAATGAAATTTGGTTTAATTTACAAGTTTCAATTATATCCAGACTATTGGGAAATTTGGATTAGTTATTATTTGGATAAATATGATTGTCTTGTTTTATGTGTTGTAGTTAGTAAATTAGGGCTTGTATGTTGATTTTGCCAATCTCCAACAATATTGAGACCTCTAGAAGTATTTTCTGTATTGAAAATCTCTAAATATAGAATTTTGGGTTCAATGCGTTTTTCCTTAAGAATTAAGAATTTAAGATTCTTCATGGGATATCAATTCCTATTTGCATTTTGAAAATCTAATTTCTTGAGCTTATGCATTTGAAAGATGTATATAGCACAACTTGGTTGGATTGCTAGAATATGATATTTAGTTTCTTCAAGCATATAGCTTGCAGGGTCTTTTCTTGTCCCTAGTCGTTCAATTTGTTAATCATGAGATGGAAGCCCGGAATAATTGGCCTGGTGGTCCAGACGAGTCCAAAACATTTGGATTGTATACTGTGTGGGAGAAATAAAGAGAACAAAGAGAAGTTACCAAAAGTTGGAAATCAAATTATGTGAATCCTATACTGTAATCCAGAACATGAGCATTTATAATTTGTGTGGGCTTTTGATTTTTTTGTTTTTAATTTTTATAATAATGCATTAATGATTGTATAATAATTTATTGGGATTTGCTAGCATCCATCGCAGAAGACATATCGCCATGCTCATTTAACTCTATTTTTTAAGATGATTCTAACTATGCCATCATTTAGGCTTCCTCTTTGCATATAAGAAAAATTATTGTACTTTCAATTAATCGTGCTTTCTTTTCGATCCAACATAATTTTCTTCTCATGCATTGCACAGGTAGTCCCACCAGTAAACAATAATTAGCGAAAAAACATAGAGTCATGGTGAAATCGGTTAGAAACAATGAATGACAAAAAACGAGGTAAAATAAAGACAACGAATATGTCAATCGGTTGTTTTCAAACTGGTCGATTGCAAGGGTACCTCTGTGTCGAACAAGCTAGTTAAGGTTTGATTATCAGACTTGCAATGAATCATCGCACACTTGCCAAACATGGAAAAAATGGATTCACTTATTTAACAATTATTTTAAGAAATATTCATCTCATATAACTTTTATGCTTGTATTATTTAAGAGATGGATGAAGAAAATGGAAACGACAATGCATATGATGGGCCATATCTCTGGGTCTAAATTGGTATCCCAAACAGAGATCTCATTTGCAAGATTGAGGTGTACAGAATTCAATGGCTTAACGACTTCATCAAATGTCTAGAGTCATTCAATGAGACTGGGACCAAGGGCAATAATCCAGACTTGTAGTCGCCAATACCTAATCACCATACACATGTTAGTGGGTCAAAATGTTTTTCTCATTATATGATTAGTTGAAACCTTTAATTGATCTAGGCCATCCACTTCTTGGAGTCCACATTGATCTCCCCAGAAGAAGAAAGACATTGAAATGATGGCCCCTAAGTATAACTGTTACACATATTCATTTCTTTTTGGGCCACAACCAATGGTTAAAAGGAAGAACTCTTCATTTTCCCGCAGGTTTGTAAAATGAAATATTTCTTGTTCATTAACTGAGATGAGAGTGTATGGCCTTGATGTAGAGCAGGTCCTAGCCAAAGATTGTGGGTAATATTTCACGTAGGTTGCTATTTTCTTTTCACCATTTCCATGTGAGAGGGCATGTGCTTGTGTATGTAATATTCCATATATGGGGTAATTTTGTCCTTTTATGTTAGTAGGGATTAGTATAAGTAGGATGCATTTTGTCATTAGAGGAGACTTTTACAAAATTTTCAATTAGAGACTTTGTTTTCTGCTTGAGGGATTTCAAGCAGTGATGTTTTACCTGTGGCGTGTTCAAGGTCAGATTTCTGAATTAATTTTCTGCATCATAGAGTCTTTTCTATCATTTCCTTGTTGCAAGCAAGAATTACATACGTGATTTGGTGTTCAAGTGTCTCCACGCCTGGACCGATTTCTGTCCCGATAAATAGAAGCAAGTGACAGTTTTGGCCCATCGAAATCACTCTGAATTCTTGAACAACATTTAGTTCAGTTCCTTCAAATGATAGGCGACCTAAATATTTACAGCAATAAGATCTTCTCTTCAATTGAGTAAAATATCCGTTTGAGTTTGTTTCAGCCACTACGTTTTAAACCTCATTCAATCTCAGAACAGGACACTCACATTTCAAGCCATCGAAATGGTTTATTGTGGATTTGGAAGCAAAGCCTTGTCCAGAAATTAACTTCAGCTTGCTTATTGGATGTTTGTTCAAACCGAGAATCTAATTCAGGTGTTTTGGAGTTTTCCAATCTAGTCCATGCATTTTGGGAGTGTTTTTCTTTTTTTCTTTTTTTTATTACTCGGGACTGCAATTTAGTGCTCTTATTCATCTCTATTAGATTCTCTCTGAGCTCTATATATCCACATAACTCCATGCATTTAGGACATCTGATAAACTGGAGTTTTTATACCTGAGCATAAACAGCACAAAAAGTCATTAAGCATACTTTTCACAGTCCAACAAATGGCCTGGCTCAATCATATTACAAGCAGATATGCACAGAGTTTTTAATGATTTCAGAGGGCTTAATCCAAGAGCTCGATTTATGACTTGGGACTGCAATTTCGTGGTTGATTTCTTCTTTAGGACAATTTGCCTTGAGTCATTTGCTGGATGTGGTGTTTGCATTCCCCTCAATGTAGTGGAAGTTCTTTGTGGAACTTAGCAAATATACAAGGTCTGAATTTAAATAGTTCTTGTGGCTATTATCTGTCATTGAGATCAGAGTTTGGTGAACATCTTGTGTGCCTTCCAACTGTTATGAATCTCAGTGTTTGAACACCATTATCCGTTGCTCAGATTACATTGAATCCCAAACTAAACAGCCTTGTTTGTGCGTGACCTGTTTGTTTGGGATATTACAATCCTTCATACTATTGTTGGATGCATCTTGTGTTATGTAGGATGCTAATTCTAGTAGAAGTTCAACAAATCTAAGGGTCTGCATCAATTAGGGCATAGATAGACAAACACTATGGGCATGAGAATTGTTCTGGTAATCAGTTAACTGAGTGTGCTGCTCACCAAATTTCTGGTAACCCCAATTTGGTAGTTACTTTGGAAGTTCCCAAGTGATAGTTCTTGACCTTTGAGTTCCAAACAAATCCTTACTACTTTTGTATAAGCACTATTTCCTTTTTTATCAGCCCAACAAGATGGAATTATTATGAATTTGGTAATGAATGTGTGTCCTTTCCTCCTTTCCGTCTTCTTGAACAGCCCTCTCCCCTAGCTGCATCTCGAACAGTACCAGCCGTCTGTCCATCTCTAGCGAAAAAACCCTTCGCCCCCAATCGCTTTGATATTACAAAAGTTGGCATGCTGGAACTCGGCTACCAGAATAAATTTGGGGAAAACAGCCCCTGACATACATTTATTTCTTTTCTTTGTTGCTTCTGAAGCTAGTTGCTGCTGCATGTCTTTCTGTACTCATGAAAGGCTTGTACTTGTTATGGATGAACGAGTATTGATGCCCAAAAAAGTATGTTACTTGTCTGGCAACAGTTTTGGGATACTTTCTTCTATTACATTTCAACCAAATATTTCTTCATATATCTCCCCACTCCCTACATAGACAGAATAAATTTCCCTTCGTTTTTCGATGATGCATTTGTGTGGGGATGTTTTCTTCTTTAGCTGCCCCCACACACATGCGCGCACGCGAAAAAAAAGACATCTCTGCACAAATTCGAAAATAATAGGCTTACGGATGCATGATCGGACAATTAGATTCTAATTCACAGATTTCTATTCTGTTATTTCGCTATGTATACTTGAAATTAGTTTTGGCATTGCAAATTTCATCCTATGTTATTCTTTTTCTCAATTAAAATGTTATTCTACTAACCTTATTTCTTGTTCCCTTGAAAGGAATAGTGAAATTTATTTGATATCTTCTGTTTCAGATCACATGCATTTCACATACAAAGGTCATTCACTTGAGCTGATATTTTCTGGTTTAATATTTTCTTTCATAGCATACATCCACAGCACATTCAGACATAATTGCACTATATCCAAGAAAGAGTATTATAAATTGTAGAACTTAGCTGTCTACAAGTGTTCTAGGGCACTCTTGCTGAAAATCACTCGAATCGTTGCAACTCTCAATCTATCTGTATCCGAAAATGACATTTTGGGGTGGGTATTTTCTTGATCTCTTTCTACCATCTCCCATTTTTTCCTTGTTTTTCCTTATGTGCTTATGTAGAAATTTCAGTATTTATAGAACATTGCTTAGTGTCTTTGTTCCCTTTATATTTTTCTTCTGCTTTTATCAATAAAATGGTGTTTATGGTTGATTTTCTTTGATTTTTTATTAGGGGTTGAAATAAAGCCAGGAACACCATATACCCATCGAAATGATGAGACGCGAGTAAGGCTTCACATTGGTCAGGTTTGTTTCAAAAATCCACGAGATTTTTCTTTTGATTTTGGTTTTTTTATATAATTCCTGTGTTGTGTATAAGAGCATCTGTTTCGATGTCGGTCTTTATTTTTTTTGCTTGAGAAAAGTAGTGTTGTTGCAGGCAATACTGGGTTCTGGTCCAAAAACAAAGAATAAGGTTGTTGTCCAGTGTAATATAGGCAACAAGAGTCCTGTTCTAATTTGTGCTTTATTGCCTGATAAATCCGAGTGGTGCCCATTGAATCTCGAATTTGAGGAGGAAGACGATGTCATTTTCTCCGTTCTTGGTCCAAAGAGTGTGCATCTTAGTGGTTACTATCTGAGGCCTCTAATCAATCGTGATGGCGAAGAAACGTATCCTTTTCATAAAAAAATTAATACTTTCATGGTGTTCCCCTTTAATTTCTTTTTCTTTCAATCTTTCCTATGTTTTCTTTCTTAATAGGACTTTCTATGAGATCATTGGACATGATTAATCTATTCAAAGAAGCAGCCAACAGCCTTTTTTTTGTTTGTTTCCCAAATCTTGTTTTTGTTACTTCTTTTATGTTTTCCTTTACTGCTATGTTCAAGTGATTCTTATGGGGAAGATATTGTCGAGACCGATACTGATCAGTCCAGTGATTATGATGAATCGGAAGATGAATATGATGATGATTTCATTGATGATGATGATCTTGAAATGTCCGATGCCTCTCCTAAGCCCAAAAACGAAGGTATCCTTGTTCTCGAGTGGCTTATCTTTTTGAATTAAGAAATGCGAGTATGCTTTTATGTATGTTCAATAGTGCATTAACATGTGCATGCCGATGTATAGAATGGATTAGTCCAAATGTATGCTACTTATGTTAAATTTGTAGTAGTTATGGAATACTAGATGTTTCTTTGTTTGATGAATCGTTGGTATACGATGGAAATTTATACACTTGGTTTTGAGATTTAATGTTCTACGAAATGATGAACATTCTTTCCATTTGTAATGTTACTGGTTCTGATTCTAGCTGAAATTGCGGAGATAGTAGACGATCAAAAATCTGCAAATGGTAATGGTACTCACAGACGTCTTAAGAAGAAGTTTCAAATCAGCGACTCTGATGGTGATGGTGGTTCAGAGAAGCAAATTATCAAGACTTCCAACACTCCAGTTTTGGAAAGCGAAGATGAAGATGATTTTCCTATTTCTTCAATCTTCAAAAAACATGATATTAAAAAATCCAAAGCAAAGGAAAAACTGGATAAGAAGACAGATGAGGAATGCATGACGAAGAAGGCAAAAGATGAGAGCCATCGTGTCACGTGCTTAAAAAGGAAGGTCGATGCTATTGATCAAGATGGTGACTCAACCAGGTGACAATTTCTTTATGAACTAGTTTTTTTCTGAGATATTAGCTGTGAGTATGAATAGTTTAAAGACAAATTTATTACTTTTTGTGTTAAATATTTATTGTATGAATGACTTTTTGGGTCCTTGGAATCATTATTTGGTTAAGGAATCATTTTGTTTTGGTATTGAAACTCTAATTAAATCCTTTATTTGGTTAAATCCATTTTGTTTTGCTATTGAAACTCAAATTTAATGTCTTTTTTAAATAAATCCCTGTTGCGTCTCAGCACATTTTGGCCCATGAGAGGGGACATTTGGATTTTGCATCTAATTGAATTGTGATAATATTTTAATCTCTGTCATGAATTATTAGAACCCATTGAGCCCAATGAATTGGTATGTTCCTATTCCACTCATTTTTTGATGATCATGCTATGGATAGATCTTCGAATAATTCATTTGACCCAAGGGAAGCTATAATGTCCGGATGTTCTCTGTAACATTGTGTAGTTTATTGAACTCTTTGCATAATTTTATAATGCTATTTGTATCTTACAAAAAAGAAATGATTGTTTAGTTATTTGATTGCCGAGTGAAGAATATTTACATACGACCAATATGAACCCTAACCTTCATTGGTAACTGCATAATTTCATTTTGACTGAAAGTATTCTAGGAGAAGTTCGAATCCATTGCATTTGGATATTGATTAGTCCCTTTGTTAGTATCACCCAAATATTTGTTTTCCTGTACTTCAAGTCCTCCCGACCCAATAAGTTATTGGATGAAGAAAGGAATGTTTTTCCTTTTCTTTTTGGGAACTGTTCTCAAAGAGTGTGAAGCATTTGTTGTTTCCATTCTGTTCAGGAGTATCAAAGAGATCTGATTATTTGATCTTTTGTTTCAGTTTCAGAGTCTAGGATATTTTAGGAAATGTTTATATGCTGGCAATTGTGTTAACATTTGCTATTGTTGTTCTGGCAATTGTGTTAACATTTGCTATTGTTGTTCTGTGCAGGAGTGTCAATGCCGCTGCTGTCATTCAAGATGAGAATAAGAAAATGAATAATAAGAAGCGTAAGACCAATGAGGTTGATGCAAATGCAAACAGTGAGGAACCTGGGAAAATGGAAGAAGTGAAAAAGGAGCCTATTAAGGAGCAGAAAGCTGAAGTGCTGCCATTAAAAGCAATGACATACCCCAATGGGCTTGTAGTTGAGGAACTCTCAACAGACAAACAACACGGCAAAAGGGCTTCTCCTGGAAAAAAGGTAAATCCTATTGATGTTCATTAACTTCCAATGAGTGGAGTGGTGTATTGTAAGTGGTGTTACAGGACGTAGTTACATAGAAGATGACACATGCTTATTCAGTATCGATTGTTACTTTTTTTGCGCTTTGATTTTTTTGATGCCAACTGTTAATTAGTTTATGCTCTATGGATCTGAAAACATAGTTCATATGCACTGCAATCCTATAGTAGTTATTTTCTTTATCATGCTCTCTCAAACAACATAGAAAACATTTATCGTGAAAATCAATTGATCGAACTGACACTTGGTTTCAGGTATCTATCCACTACAGTGGCATTCTAGAGAATGGAGATGTGTTTGATTCAAATATTGGCCAAAGTCCATTTAAGTTCCGCCTAGGTATATTGTCATACTTAACTTAATTTGCATATGCCACAAACTTGATTCGTTCATGTTTTAAACAATCGTATCATTAACCAATAGTTTTTTAATACAGGTAAAGGAAAAGTTATAAAGGGTTTTGATGTTGGTATTGAAGGTAGTTATCTCTTAGCCTAAAATCTTTATTTGATTCCAAGGCCAATTTCATTTTTTCTATAAGTTTTTGGGGTATACTTCTTAATTTCATGTACGTATGTATATCCCTAGGCATGCATGTTGGCGACAAAAGAAGGCTCACTATCCCTCCATCAATGGGGTATGTAATCTCGAAAGCCAAATCTTGATGTTGTCTTCTGCCTATACTCTTTAATCCTTCTTTTTTTTTTTCGTTTTACTTGTCTACTACTATATCCTTCTGGTCTTTTAATGTAATTCAATTTTCTCTTGATGCAGTTATGGGTTCAAAGATGTAGGGAAGATACCAGGGAAGTCAACACTTGTATTTGATGTTGAGTTGGTTCATGTTAAGTAAATTGAGTAAGCAATGGCTGCTCTTTTTTTTGCTACTTCTGTGTTGCTATTATGCGGCTTAATTTTGGAGAGTGTAACGAGTCGTCATAGAAAATATGCAGTTCTTTGGAAATAGGTATGGATGTGGAAAGTTTGGGCTGTATGCATCAATTTTATGACTTGACAGTTACCATATGTTACAACAGAAATGCAGATCACCATTTTGGTTGACATTTTTAGTGCATAGTAGCAAAATTATATACGTATGGTTAACCATAGCCTTTTAGGCAACATATTGGGCTGTTCTTCATGGGGATAGAAATCCTTAAATAAGCTGTTATATGGGTTGGCTATATTGCTTTGATAATTTTATCTTGAATAAAGCTTTGGATTGGCCACCTGTTTGTATGGTATACCCCACTCAGTGGAGAACCGCAACATTGTAACGATTGTAACTGCTATGTATTGGTGATTTATGTTTAATATGTCGGTAATTAATACTAAATAAATTATATTAGCAACATGAGATTAAAAACTTAGTAATTAAAATGTAATTGAAATTAACAAATTTTTTGTGTCAAAGTCGTGGACGATGGTCAAATTTTATGCCCCACCCATTTCTATGACAAATTTTCTTCAAATTTTATCCTTTTTTTTAAAGATTTTCCAGATTTTTTGATTGGTTAAAGTAGGCTAATTTCTTTTTCCTCAACACATTGTTTGAAATCTCATTCCTCGCTGTTCTTTGAGGACTGTTTGACAATCATGAAAAATTGTTTCATGGAATATTTCTCTTCGGGATTGTAAGAGAGGAGCTGCAGAGGAGGGAGGGGGAGAGAATTGAGAAGGCTGAATTCAAGAAAGCATGGAGAGAAATCCTTAATAAAAACAGCATGCTCTCCTCACCCTCCTTCTCTTACAATTGGCCCCTCTATTATTTCATGGAATATTTTTTCATGGCTGCCAAATGCCCTAAATATCTGTTAAATTTGAAAAATCTTTTTTTTCTCACATTTCCTTTTTAGGGGCTGTTTGGATTCGTAGATTTTAGAATCTGGGATTTCTTCAAGATTCTAGATGAGAGACGAGAAGAAGTGGATCAGCCATCTTTTTCTTATTTCTCGCCCTTCTTTCCGTCAGCAAGAGTAGCAGATCATCCATTGTTTCTGGGTTTTAGAAATCTCAGGATGAGGGAGAGATTTTTAAAACCTGGATTTCTTATCTAAAATCCAAGAAACGTTGTCATGACCTGAATGGAATCGCCCAAAATTTTGCAAGCCAATAAGGAAAGGTTCGCTTAAAATCTGCTTCATTCGTAGGGTCAAACTATGACCTTCCAGAATAAATAAATGGGTTCTTGGTTGGTTTGGCCATCCCAATGAACCCTATTTTACACTGTTTTCAAACTAAAACCTGTATTCTAAAATCTGCTTATCCAAACGGCCATTACTTTTCTTAGTATTGCACATCTCTCTCTCGTACGCACACATTTCCCACACTTTTCTAAATATTTCACATCTCTCTTACATAATTCTCTCCTAAAATGCCTTGAATAATCTTTCCTCACATTTACTTAACACCGTCAACAGCTGCAGTGCCCCTTTTCCTTTGAATGAAAAGAGGGCCCTCTTTCTATTCCACCCATTTTTTTCTCACTTGCATATTCCATTACATTGAAAAGAGGAGATTCAAACGGCCGAATCTGTGGAAAGGGAATAAGATACTTATTCTTATTCCTTATTCCAGCGAACAAAACGCGTCCAAAGTGTATGGGTAACCGGATGCTTTCTAAAGCCGGTAATAAAGATTGGGCCGGTAATAAAGAAGGGGTAACTAGGGGATGGATTAAACATTTTACATTAAACGGACGTTAATTGCGGATTGATAAGGGGGCGAATTTATCAGCGCCCATCTGAAATAAAAAGAGGTGATACAGCACTCTTCTTCATTCTACCATTTCCTAATTAGCAGCTAGAGGCTATTACATTTCCCAAGAAGTTATAACCAGCCAATCAGGAAAGTGTTTAACAAAGCTAGAATTATTTAAAGGAAGTTTGGTCAAAAGGGTAAAAAAA
This sequence comes from Tasmannia lanceolata, assembly GCF_043159265.1. NCBI lineage: Eukaryota > Viridiplantae > Streptophyta > Magnoliopsida > Canellales > Winteraceae > Tasmannia > Tasmannia lanceolata. Next base: position 1,216,741 of record NW_027518789.1, on the reverse strand, counting down.
AAATAGCAGAAATAGTGAAACGGTACCCCCACATTTCAAATTTGTGAAATGGGTCCATTTTACTTTATTGACATGTTTTTTTTACCTAAATACCACTCAGGATGTTTTGTTTATTTATAGGCTTACAACCCTCGTTTACCTGCATTTTTTACAGCGGAGAGAGAGAGACGCAGGTCGTCTTCTTCCCGTGGATCAGCCATTTCGTCATTGCCTTCTTCGCTTCCATCTTCGGCCAAAAACATAGGTATGAGTTTCACTCTCTCTTTCATCATTTTTTGACCTAAATATGCTAGGGTTTCGACTATTTTTTAATAAACCCCTTTTAGATCTAGGGTTTTCTGAAGAATGTTGAGAATCGGCGTCGGGCTTGTTGAAAACCCAACCATGCACTGTTTTAAAGCCCTTTTACAGTGTTAAAGCCCAAGTATACACCATTTGTAACCCTCAATGGGCTGATAAAACTGTAAAATGGGTTATCATAACTGTAAATGGGCTGATAAAACCATAAAAGTGGTTGAGAACCTTTGTTTGGTTAATTAAATTAGGAGTTTCTATGTGTGGCCCATCTTTGAATTTTTGGGCTTTTTATTTATGATGATTGTGGAATTTTTGTTGATATGTTTGTTTTGCTTCTCAACCCTTTGTGGTGTTGATTTTTCCCCATTTGATAACTTGTTAGGTTTTGGGATTTTTTCTTCTGCACATCAATTTAGAAAAGAGATTGATATGTATGTTGGTAATATTACATGGGTTAGCTAATGTTAGCTAATGTTATAGTTTGATTCCTGTTGAAATCTAGTTTTTGATAGGTGTAATACTGTTTATAAAATTTCTTTTAGCATGGGGCAATATAAAATCTAGTATTGGGTTTGAAAGCTTTGCTTATTGCGAGTGTGTAAAATTTAGAAATGATACGTCTGTTAGGGGAAACTATGAGAAAAAATGAAAAACATTTTAATTCTACTAATGCATTGAAAGAGAAAGGAGTAAACTTTATATTGATTTGAATTGTTTTGTAATGTTCAAAAATAGGATGAGACTATTAAAATAGGTTGGCTTTCATGTTAGTGTCCTTGTTCAGGCTTTGGGGTACAAGAATTTTCAGGCTTTAAATAGATGTAACTGTTCTCTTTTTGTATGAGCAATGTTTGTGGTGATGTTATTCAAAAAGTGGATGGGAGGGCTGCTATAAGACTTGACATTTATGATGCTAATATCATTGATATCAGCTATAGAATTCGTTGGGCCTTGAGGTGTAAAACTAACTTGTTTGTCTTGGACAATGAAATGTTATTAACAACAAAATTAGCTTTGTAGAAAGGGACAGTGTAGATGGTTATACTTCAAAATTTTGGAATCATTTTCTTTTAGCTTGACTCAAATATTGATAGCAGTTAAGTTCTCTTTGATTTTTTTATGACTTTATTTTCATTTGGAAAAGGTTAGGGTGATTCAATGTCCAGTTTTGGAAAACTAAGAAGTGTTGATGTGGATCCTATGGATAGTACATCATGGTTTTATTAAGTTTCCTTCTCTTGAAGACTTAATAGGAATAATTTTTTTTAGTCAAATAGCTTAAAAGGAATCCTTTTTTCAATGTCATATCATCATAATTAGAAAAGGAAGCAGGAGAAGCACGGTATCGCCCTAGGGAAATTGCGGTCTACTTATTGGATGCTTTATTAACAGGTTCGTGGTTGGAAAACAGGTTTATGGTTTGAGTAACAGGTTTATGTAATTGGATGCTTATGTAACCCAATTTGTTGGATCCTAGGGGATGATTATCGGATGCTTTATTAACAGGTCATGGTTTGAGTAACATGTTTATGTAAGTGGATGCTTATGTAACCCAATTTGTTGGATGCTTTATTAACAGGTCATGGTTTGAGTAACATGTTTATGTAACTGGATGCTTATGGGGATGGTTTGAGTAACCATGTTACTGGATGCTTTATTAACATGTCATGTTTATGTAACAGGTCATGGTTTGAGTAACCATGTTACTGGATGAGTAACATGGTTTGAGTAACAAGTGTATGGTTTTGATGTACCAGGTTTATGGTAGGCCCCCAAATTTTAGAAAAGGACGATGACAAATTCACTCCCCCTGTAGGATAATTTGCACCTCTTTAACATGAAAAAAAACCATTCAAGTCTGCCACATAATCCATGTCAAAGGGGTGCAAATTATCCACTTTACTACATGGTAACATATTGTCCCTTCATTGTAAATGGTGTTCATAGACTTCTGAACACCATTTCATGTCAAACCAAGATTTTGTTTGTTGTTTGTAGAGGCCTCAATGCAACTGGATTGCAGTCATGTAATCTCCTGAATTCAGCTTTGCCGTGGATATGTGACTTTCCTGCATTCAAAGAGAACCATGTTTCAGTAATTTGAACTAGTTTGGAAGTGAAGGATGACTACCTTGTGTGGCTATTTGCACGGTGCAGAAGTTCAGCAGTTTGCTGAATTAGTTGGTAGTGTTTTTCTAGTTCAACAGTTTGCTGAATTAGTTTGCTGTATCAGTCAGCTTCTCATCGATGTCATCCACACTCTCTTGTAATGGTAGTTTTTTTCTAGTTTTGTGCAAGTAGAAGAGATTTGCTGCTGGCCTCCATAACACTCAAATATCTCTATTTCCAGAAGTGACTCTTCTTCATCAACATGTTCAAGAGGAGGAGGAGGTTTTGGGGTTGGTCTGTAGCTCAATGGTTGAGGCTTGTATCTTAACCTTCCAGGTCTGTAGCTGTGGACCCCGATCCGGGAGAGAGGTGGGGGACGAGCCCCCAGCGGCCTCTTAGGATCATCCACGTGTGAAGGAGAGCTCTACCAAGGAACTCTCGAAACGGATGCCACCCTCATAGCATAGCACGAGTGACGATATATAAGAGATACCTCTCGATTCGGGAATAAGTCCGGATTCGAAACGTACCTAAACAAACTCAGAGTCGCCATCCACAGTATACGGCCATGGATCCTTTAAACAAAAATATGCTCTGTATACCATGGATAACCAGAAATATATATGGGTTCGTGCCTGATTACGAATGGAGAAGGTCTGAGAGCACCCCCAATTCGTCCGAGTGCGAGCACTTGGTCTCTTATGCCATTTATTATTAAATTTAAAGAGTTTTAGGCAAAAATCATATGAAATAGGAACAATTCTCAGGAATCGTCTACCTAAGCATGCATTTTCTGAGGATAAAGAAATAAGCATACAAAATGAAATGAAAAATGTGTCACCTAAGCAAAGCTAGGTTATGAGTGACATGTCTAATGGGTGTCTAAATTCTGATGTGCAAACACATGCAAGCTATAGCTAAAGGTATAGGGTCAGTACTAAAAAGTAAGAAAACATATCAAATCATACAATAATTACACAACAAATCCTAAGACTCTAAATTATTAGCCTGAGCCCTCGGATGGTTTGGTATCATCCAAAGAAGCCTACGTATCCCCGCCTCCACGAGAATCAAGGCAACGTAGTTCTTCGAGCCTATTCTAAGCTAGGATGCCTAAGACACCTAGACTTCTATCCTAGACTCGATCTAAAAGACCGGATTAGTTATTAAAGTTTCTTGTACGATTATTTAACTTTCAGTGAATTGTGGATTTTAGGACACCCTATATGCCCTAACTAAATGCAGATTAGCCCTAGGCTAATGCAGGTGATTCCTACAACCTATGTGTAACTAGGCTGTGTTTCCTAAGGAAAACAATGGGATCACTAACGTATCCAAGACCTAGTCATCAGTCGGCGATGTGAATCGCCAACTGACCTGACGGAGGCGCTCCTATAACTCTAGGACAGACCCCTAACTCTAAAAACAAGCACACAACAAACAAACAATCAAACACCCTATCAAAAAGAAACTCCTAACTCTAGAGGAAAATCTTTTGAAAACAAGGTTTTAAAGATTTTTGAAGAAGGTTTAAAACATTATTTACAAAAAGTTTGGCTGGACTTGGGATATAAATCCCAAGCTGCACTACGTACCTCGTGGAAGAGGATCAAGCCAACGTAGTTCGAAACGAACTCTTAAATTTCCACTAAAAAACTTAACATTCCAAATGATTTAAAGATTTTGATATTTTTTAAAGTTTTCATATGTTTTTGAATTTTAAGATATTTTCAAATGTTTGTGCATTTTTAAATATTTCAAATATTTTTGTTTTGAATTTTAAAGTGTTCAAATGTTTTTTTTTTTAGATTTTTTAAAACATTTTCACTCTTTTGGTCAAAGACCTAAAGAGAACACACAAAACAACAAACTAGGGCAAAACCCTAAAGCTACGGGGAAACCCCGAACAAGCAAACTAGTGTCAAAGACACTTGAACTAAACCTCAAACAAGTAACTGAAATATAAAGTAAAAGAGAAAGGATAAGGTCTCTAACAAATCAAACTCGAACAAGACTACGCCAGTCTCTAAGGATAAACCTCTAAACCAAGCGACACTAAAAAGGGATTACAAATTGAGGTACAAGTAGGGGAGGTTCTATAAATGAGACACAGGCTTATCTCCTGTGGGGGCTTCAAAAATGAGGCATGACATGCCTCCTATACACAAAGGATGTAAACAAAGGATCAACGAGACTGGGCAAGTCTCCTAAACAAGAGAGGGCTCCAAGTATCCCTATCATCGCCCTTGTAATGAGGGAAAAACTCTATCTAAAGGTATTTGAAAGACTTGGAAAGTCTACCAAATAAAGAGGAGAGCATTACTTAGACTGAGCAAGTCTCCTAAGGATGGGCTTTGGCTAGCGCCTTCATCGCCTTATCAATGAATAAGAGGAAAGAAGCAACTAACAAGACTAAGTTAGTCTTTTACTTACGGAGATACTCCACGAATGAGGCTAAGCAAGCTTCCTAAGAGGGAGCTTCTGCAAATGAGACAAAACCCTGTCTCCTACAGGAATTTTATAAACATTTTAAAAGCTTAAAATCAATTAACACTCTTTTAACCATTTAACAAGTTCAGGCATAGCTTTCACGAATTAATCAAAATCATAAACAAGGTAATCTGATTAATGTGCTTTATGTGAATGAATAGTAGCTATCTATATAATATGACAACAAACTCAATGAGAATCAAATGAATGGACTATCTTTAAACTAAGAAAGAATTGCTAGATAAATTCCAAAACCACAGAATAATCATAAAATCACATTAAAAATAGTCCTGAAATTTCTATCAATTATATTGCCAACAGGAAGCTTATTTCCTACAAATCACTCTTATGTTTGAATTAAATGAAGCAATGGAAAGCATAAGTACAAAACCTATATTCTTCAACATTTATTAAAACTAACTTCAGTTAAACATTCGACTTCATCAAAATAAATCAAAGAGAAGTTTTCCTTCAAAATCTTGATATTGTATAACAATTGTTTAAACAAGCCATAAAAAAAAATGAACTAATGAGATTATTGGACTACTCTCAAGCTGTAATAAAAATCAATGGATATATATATATATATATATATATATATATATATATATATATATATATATATATATATATAGGCTTCTTTTTTTTTACGGAACAGATAAAATACCATTATCCTATTGAAACCATATACTATAAGCATTCTATGAAGAAGTTATCAGGTAAGATTTACCATAAAATAAAACAATTAATTAACCAAAAAGAGTCTAATCCAAATAAAAGCATCATTTTGAGACCTTAAATATTTTGCCAAAATACTATTATTGTTCCCAAACATCTATAAATTCATTTGAACAAAGAGACCGTGTACAGTTTCGGCAACTATCCAATCATGGTTAAAGTGACGCAATTCCATTATAAACTAGATGAAGAAAAACCCTGTTAATTGGTAACATCGAACCTATCCTTATTTTTATAATATTTATCAACTTACCCAAAGACATGATGTCCAATAAATCTAAGGTATGAATTATACTCTAATATAGAGTTGACCCCCTTGGGATAACTTCTAGATAGAAAGGAAATTAATTAAAGAGGGGTTCAACACATCAAGATAAGATAGAAGTTCAGCTCATCGGTCTTTTGGGTACAACCTATATATGTTGTGGCCTAATGGACAGCTTGGATCATTCCCCCTTCTAATATTTTAGAGACTACAATTTTTGTTTGAGTTTTTTTTTTCATATATTATATAAAGCTGTAAAGTGAAATCTTTAAAATATATATATATATATATATATATATATATATATATATATATATATATATATATATTGTATGGCTTATACCATGGGATAATCCAAACCGTCCATTTGATTGGCCAAACATATATAAGGCCCCATAAGAGACCAAATTTAAGGAAGCTACTGAGGGTAAATGGTAATGTCACAGATTTCATGACCTTTCAATGCCAATTTTAAAAAGGCTGTGCAAATACCAAAATGAAATGATGGCTTCCAACAATCAAAGTGAAAAAGGGGCTGCTCATGTCAAAGTGAAATGAGGGTCATACATATCAAAATGGGATGTAGCTGTCCATATCAAATGGGGGTTTGACTGCCATTTCCAAAGAGGTGTGGCTGTGTATATCAAAAAGATGTGGGGCTGCCCATATGAAAAGAGGGCTGCCATTATCAAGCGTATAAAGCTGCAAATATCATTTTCTTATGATAATATTCTAAAAATGATATTACCACAACCATATCCCCACGTGTTGTAACTCATCTTACCCTTTTATTCACTAACATAGTCACGACAGATTCTCCCTATAACCCCCAAAAAATATTATAATGAACTAATTAAAATGGGAAAGACAAACTAATTTTGTGCTTACTAAAACATGCTTGTGCTAATATCAAAAAGCCTAAGTACTGTCATGTTTTGACAATTGTATGAACTCACCTTGTCTTTCAATATTAACGTAACTACTAGTAAAGATATTAAAATATATATATATATATATATATATATATATATATATATATATATACAATATCAACACTCCCATGCTTCAACAACTTAACTCATGCATCACGTATCTAGCATTTAGGGATTCTTTAAAATGTGGTTAGAACTGCCCAAAAATCTCATAAATCATGAGACAAGAGGAGATATGCAATTATTATGATCTGAATATACGAATGCCGTTTTTCACAACAAATAGCGAAGGAGCAGGGTTCTCTTAAGTTATTCATGTCCGGAATCTTAGGACTAAGATCAAGGGTATGATCTGACCCTCTAAATTCCATAGAACAAGGAATTGACCAAAATAGTTTTAAAGTCCTATATTATCATGGATAATAATTGACTTGCTGATAATGATGGTTTAATTGAAGAAAAGAAGGTGATAAGAATCAATGGACAGCAACAATGAGGATCAGATAAGATGGTTGGAGATAGAAAGCTATATTATTTGGTGACTCAATGAAGTGGGTTTGCATATAAAATAGTCATTCACGACCCCTTCTAATCATCCACTTCCAGACATCTCCTCTATAAAAGGTAATTAATTTGTTTGGTATTACTCATGGGCTAACAAACTGATGTGTTAGAGTCATCTGAATAATGCAGATTTTCTATACTTTGGGCTTCATGATCTCAAATCAACGATTTGTGAAGGGACTATGAATAAATCTCACAACAAGTAAGGCTTACTGAAACCTAACAAAAGACTTCCTCTCTGTTCCATCCCACACTATGAAAGAGTGACTTACTACCCAAATTCAGAAAATTAAGAAAATAATGGAGATATTATGAGCAAAATCCTACCTGAAAGATGTATTCCTCTTCTCGCCAAACTGATTTTAACGAAAGTTTTCAAATTCGCTTCCAATGGAGCTTCTATGGCCGAAGAAGTATAACAAGCTCACCCTTCTTCTCTTCCCAAATGGCATTCTCATGTGATTCCTCTTTATTGAGCCCAAATACAGTCCAGTAACTTTTCCTCAATTCTTTCTGTTCAAAGACTATGAAAAGGTGAAGAAGAAAGGGCCGAATGGGATTCTATGGATGTATAAGGGTGAGGAAATGAGGTCTAAAAAAGATGAAATGAAAATGGGCTACAAAAATGATGATAATGAATTAGTGAAGATGACAGCTGATTTAATGGAAGAGATAAGAGAGTATGGATCTGCTAGATCTTGCTAGAGCCGAGGAAAAAATGAAAGAGATCTTGATGAAGAAGATAATCAACAATAGCAGATTTCCATGGCAAAAATCATCAGAATTCTCTCCTTTCTCTGCAAATTTCTTCTTGAAAATGAGGACAATTTTATTTTTTTTTTGTTTCAAATCAGGGTGAAATTAAGAGAGATAGATCATGTAATAAAATGATCGGATTCCGGCAAGATCGCCGGAATCAATGGAGTTAGGACCTGATTTTATAAAAACAGGTTAGCTATAGGTGAAATAAAATCAGATCTGAGTGCAGGAGGAAGAGATAAAAGAGAGATTTGGATAATGATGATAAATTATTGAAATCACTTTTATAAACATAAGGCACTTTCTAACTAGCTTTACATTCAAAGATTAGAAAGAAACTCCAAAATCATCTTGTTGCTTGAAACATCATCCAAACAATTTCCTAGGAATAGATCAATACTACATTAATTCACAGTTTCATGTTATCAAGATAAGAATTATGACTACAATCAACATCGAGCATTCTAAATAGATTCAGAACTTCAAGAAATTTCAAAAAAAAAAAATAAAAAAATAAGACATTCAGATCCGAACAATGAGATTTGGGGAACTTACAGCATTTGATTCATACTAAAAAAAAATCAAGCAAGGGATGAAAAAGAGTACAGAATCATAGAGAAATACCTTTCACTAGGTTAATACCTGCGGCTTGAAATCTCAGCTTGAATTCCTCTGAAATCAGCCTGATGATCCCACTAGAAGCTTATAGATTGCAGAGAATCTTGCTAATTTGATAATTTTCAGAGAAAATTGCTAGAAGAGATGATTAACACTCCAGAAACTATCGTATCTGTTGATTGCCTGACTCTGAGCTTAAGAATGTGAAGAATATGAAATTTTAAGCTTCAATAGTTCGGATTTAAACTTGAGGATGAATAAGAGGTGACACGTGAGCGGCAATAACTTTCGCCGGAGCTCCGGCGAGACTAACAGAGAAGACGATTGGAAGGGAAAATGAAGAAAAGTTAGGGTTTGAAGCATAGATCTATTTTCTCTCTCTTGATTTTCTCACCTCAGATGAAAATGAATCTCTCCTCTCTACCACAGATCTGAAAAGCTTAAACTTAAAAAATCAAAAATAGAGTGAAGAAAGTGTTGATCGGAGCTTCGATAATCCTGCCGGAGGAGTCAATCGGAGAAGAAGAAAATCGGATTTTGAGCAAGGATGATCGAAAAAACTAAGGAATTCAAATTGAAGAAGAAGAAGAAGAAGAAGAAGAAGAGGAGGAAGAAAAGGAAATGATTCTAGCCGGAGCTTTGGGCCGGAATCGTCACCGGAGATTGACGGAGAAGATGAGATCCCCTTTATCTCTCTCTAAAACTCTCGCTCTTTCTCTCTCTAATTTTTCTTACGAAAATGAAAAATTATATATCTCCCCTCGAAATGAAAGCCTTCACATCTATTTATAGATTTTTTTTTTATAATTTTTCAACCTCCAAATGTTCTCTGGACAGCCCCTCTGAATATTTAACACTAAGCTTTCACGAAACTCGGTAGTCTGCAATAAAAGTTCTAATGGAAAATAAGGGAATAAATTCGCTCCTTTAGTTACCCAGGGACAACCCTTTACAGCAAGATATATTAACCTGGCTTACCCCCAAACCAGATAAAATACCCCCCTTCTGCTATACTATTTTGCACTGTCCTACGAACTACTCTCATCTCACTGGGCAAACGTCGACGGATTTCAACAAAATTTTAGAGGGACCTACTTGGATTCTTATCCTACCTTAGGATGAATTTTGGGACATTAAATCATTAATTTGGAAAGATTTCAATCAAACATGGGAGGTTTAGAGTACGGTCAAAATGGGGTGTCTACAGATGCCCCTCTTTGGCAAAGCGTGCTTGTCGCGCGAATGCCAAAGTCGAACAGACAACACATTTTGATCGACCCGAAAACAAAAGAAAGTAATTTTTGGGTTTTCGGTTTGAAAACGATATTCACAAAACTAAAACAACAAAAAGACATTACAGGACTCAAAACAAATAGAGAAATGATCTGTCACTAATCCTAAAAAAAATTAGGAACCATGACATTTCAAAGAGATAGTCTCTCTCCAACGCTCATAACTCAACTAAACAATCACAAAACACAAACACTCTTTTATTTTTGAAATCACAAACACTCAAAGAAATTTTATTTTATATGGTGCCGCATAAACCAGCTCCATAGAAATCCAAATTCGTATGGTTCTGCACAAACCAAATCCATATGAACCTCCCACAGATATTATAAAACCAAACATCCGAAAATTTTTATTTTTAAAGTGTGGTGCTGCATAAACCAGCTCCATATAAATTCGTATGGTTCTGCAAAAACCAGATCCATATGAATCTTTCACAGATATCACAAAACCAAACATTCAAAGATTTTCTTTTCAAAAGTGGGGTGCTGCATAAATCAGCTCCATGCAATTTTTTTCAGAATAAATGCGATGATGCATAAACCAGCTCCATGCGATTTTTCAAAATAAATGTGGTGCTGCATAAACCAGCTCCATGCGATCCCTTCATAGATATACGATCATAAGCATAAAACCAAACACTCAAAGAGTTTAATACCAGGGCGATAGCTATACAGACCATTGCTGAAAATTTATCTGTTTAGCTATCAAGGTAAATCTGACTCCTCTCTTTCAAGGTAGCGAATCACCCAAAATTTACATGGCACTGCATAAATCAGCTCCATGTAAATCCAGATTCATAAGGCTCTGCATAAACCAGCTCCATATGAACCCTCGCAGATATGCCAAACCCCTAACTTCATTAGGTAGCAACACATTGCGGATCAACCTTGATTTGTATGGTGCCACATAAACCAGCTCCATACAGATACAAAACCAAACACTCAAAGAGTTTTTTTTTTATCATTGTATAAAAGAATTCACCAAAACAAGTATAAAACTAAACACTCAAAGACTCTTATTCTGAAAACTAAAGAAAAAGACCAAACTGCGCAGAACAGACTTCGGTAATTTCCAACTTTATTGGAAACTTCTCAAAACGATGAAAGAAAATCAAAACCGTGAAACACGGAGCATTCAATTTCTAATCTTTTTTAGAAACTCATAACAATGGATGATTGAAGGAAAAGACATTATAAACTTTCAAATTGATGAAAGAAAATGACCAGGTCATGAGATACAACCCTGGTAACTTTCTATCTTATTAAAATATCTCAAAACAAATGAAGCAAAAGATTGACTCTTATTGATTTCATGGATGGACCAGCTATTTCTCACAAAGAGTGACTAAAAATGCCTGATCTCGGTCAAAGACCGGACTTAAGTAACGTGAAGAAATTTTCGGGTATCAACCCTTTTTCAAAGATGAAAAACATTCAACAGAAGATTGAAGATTGTTAGAATAAATTTTAGACTTCATTGGGGTAAAGAATTTCCAAAAGATCTGACTCCAAAGGAGACCAACTAGACTGAGGAGTTCAACTCAAAAGAGCATGTTCAAACTTCTCTAGTCTCTATCTGATGAAAATATCCATCTCAGAAATCATTATTTGATTGACATCTTTTATGACGTAAGTTATAAAAGATGCCCCTAGTATGATTACTTCCATAACAAGATTCATTATAGAGCAACACAAGAAAAATAGGCCAAAGGCTTTTCATTATCGAACACTTGGGATTTACAAAAGATTCTTCTCATGAACACTTGAATTTACAAGGCTTTTCACAGGTACAAGAAACTTGCTTTGCTCAAAATTCTCTTCATTTCTGCCATCTGCTGATACTGTAAAGGAGTTTAAGAGCCTGTCATTTTCTGAACTCTGCTCGGTTTCATATTATCCACAGGAGCCACTAATTCTCTACTTCTCTGAGGGTTTTTATCACCCCAGCTTTGGGAGAACTTTGACTAACGAGATCTCAAAACTTGAACTCGACTCGACAAAAGAAAGACTTTGACAAGTAACAAACGAGGATTCTGACAAACACATGACTTTTTACACTAAGAGAGACTGAATCTGCTTCTTAGACTGATAAATGTTTAAAAATGGTAAAAGCCAACCACTCTTAGAATCTTTTGAATACCGTGTTTAAAGGCGTTTCATTCCTCTTTTCGGTATTTCAGTTATGGTTATTATCCCTTTGGATTGCTTAGTCTCAATCTCCCTAACTCAAAGAGTGTTAAAAGAAGCATTGCTGGTGCTTACTCAGACAATGAAGTAATGCCAAAGAAAAGAAAGTCTAGATGGCTCTTGAAAATTGTCCTTTCTGCATGAAGTCATTGCCAAGACCAAATCGCCTTTTCAGGTTTTCGATTTAGCGGACCATATGCCTCAATTTTTGCCTGGATTGTCTGCCCTTGCAAATTTTCCATCCAGCAGGCTCTGTACCCTAATTTTTGCCTAAGCTGCCCTTTCGGGTTTTCAGCTTAGCGGGTGAATGACCCTAACTTTTGCCTAGACCGCCCTTACGGGTTTTCGGTCTAGCGAGTCTAAAACTCCATCATTTTTTTTCTTTCTGTTTCTCTACAAAGCTGGACCTAAAATACACCAAAAGGACTTTCAGGTAGGCTTAGGTTCAAGCAGGATAAACATTGGTGTGTTTGAATGTTTTTAAACCGAATCTGGACGCTCTAGACTGCCTACGTATCCCTGAAGAAAATGGGAATCAGGTCTGCGTAGTTCGCCCATTTGGTGTTTCAAAGATTTTTATTTTCAAAATGCTATGAAAGATGTAACCGAACCTGAATTAATCAGGCTACCTACGTACCCTTAAAAAGGGATCAGGTCATAACGTAGTTCAGGTTCAATATCTTTTATGACGCAAGTCATAAAATATGCCCCTGGTTTGAGTTTGTCAAAGAAAGGAAGTATTATTTTTTTGTTGGCTTAAAGGGTTTGCAAAATGATTTTAACATGTAGGTTGTTGGCTCAAAGCTCAAATCGATCAAAGATGGCCTCCTGGTGTATCAGGCGTAATATTTCTTTAACTGATCCAGGTTTGTAGGTTCATTTAATTTTTCTCCGCTCTCATTGAGGAGTCTTACGGCTTTTCCAGGCAGGACTTCATCGATAATGTAAGGACCAGACCAATTTGGCCTGAATTTCCCTCTCGGATCAAATATTGGTGCTCTGTTGGACTTCAAAACAAGATCTCCAGGCTTCAAGTCTCGGACACGAACTTTCTTATTGAAAGCTCTCTCAATCCGCCTTTGATATCCCTGAATGTGATATAAGGCTCTCAGCCTCTTCTCATCTATCATCTGTAGCTCATCATGTCTGGCTCTTGCCCACTCAGACTCTGGTAAGCTGGCCTCTATCATCACTCTCAAAGAGGGAATTCTCAGCTCAACCGGCAAAACCGCTTCCATTCCGTACACTAAAGAATACGGAGTCATACCTGTCGAAGATCTGATCGATGTCCGATAAGCCAACAAAGCATATGAAAGTTTGTTCGACCAGTCTTTATAAGTCTCAGTCATCTTACTGATAATGACTTTGATATTCTTGTTCGCTGCCTCTACAGCCCCGTTTGTTTGAGGTCTGTAAGGAGACGACTTATGATGTCTGATCTTGAACTCTTCACACAGGTGTAAAACCTCCTTTTTGAAATGTGACCCATTATCTGAAATCAACTCGTGAGGTATTCCGTATCTGCAAATGATATTCGCACGAATGAACTTTGCAACTGTGTTCGAAGTTATGGAAGCAAAAGATGTAGACTCGATCCACTTCGTAAAATAATCGATAGCTATCAAAATGTACTCACGCCCACTCGAGGACTTTGGATAAATCTTCCCAATTATGTCTATTCCCCATACTGAGAAAGGGCATGGCGAAGACAAGGAATGCAACTCTGAAGGAGGAATATGAATAAGATTCGCATAGACTTGGCACTTGTGACATTTCTTCACAAAGGCAAAGCAGTCTGCTTCCATTGTAAGCCAATAAAAACCAAGTCTCAAAATCTTTCTGGATAACATTTTCCCATTCATATGAGGGCCACAGACTCCTTCATGGGTCTGCTCAATAAGCTCTGCAGCTTTGTCCTCATCCACACACAGGAGTTGAATACCATCAAAAGATCGCCTGTACAGTTCTTCACCACAAATGATGAAGTTGGCAGCTAATCTCTGAAGGGTTTTTCTCTCTTTGCTCGAAGCTTCAGGAGGATGTCCTTTACCAGAAATGAGGTTCTTGATGTCAATAAACCACGGCTTTCCATCTAGACACCTGGCTGATATCTCAATTGCATTCACATGCGCCGGAGCCCACTGTAATCTGACAGCTAATGGTTGAACTTCCATAGTTGCAGAGATGTCAAGCATCGAAGCCAAAGTAGCCAAAGCATCAGCAAAATGGTTCCTGGTTCTCGACAGGTGAGTAAAAATGATATTCTTAAATATTTTAACCAGATATTCCAAATATGTATTATAAGGGATCAATTTATCCTCTCGAGTTTTCCATTTCCCATTAATCTGACAAATAATGAGCATTGAGTCTCCAAACACACATATGTCCTGAATTTGAAGAGCTAAAGCCGCCTCAAGTCCTGCAATACAAGCTTCATATTCTGCCATGTTGTTCGTGCACTCAAACTGCAGTTTGATGGATATAGGGATATACTCTTTCTTTGGAGATATCAAAACAGCACCCACTCCTTGACCTCGGTTATTGACTGCTCCGTCAAAATACATCGACCATCTGGTACTCGGAGTTTCTTCTTCAATATCCATGATCTCTTCATCAGGAAACTCAGCCTTCAGAAAAACATTCTCCTCTGTAGGAGAATCAGCTAACTGCTCTGCTATAACCCGTCCTTTGATGGACTTCTGAGTGACATAAGTGATGTCAAACTCCGACAACAATAACAACCATCTTGCAGTTCTTCCAGTAAGGGCAGGTTTTTCAAACAAGTACTTTAACGGATCCATCCGTGATAGTAAAAATACCTTGTTCGATAACAGATAGTGCCTAAGCCTTTGGGTAGCCCAAACTAATGCTAGACAAGTCTTTTCCAAAACAGTATACTTTAACTCATATTCTAGCATCTTCTTACTGATATAATAGATAGGCTTTTCTCGCTTAGACTCGGGATCTTTCTGAGCAAGCATACACCCCATTGTAGTATTTGTAATCGACAAATACATCAACAAGGGTTGGCCATGAATGACAGGTGATAAGACAGGAGGCAAAGATAAACATTGCTTAACTTTTTCAAAAGCTTTCTGACATTCATCATTCCACTTCTTCGAAGAATTCTTCTTTAAAAGCTTAAAAATTCGTTCACATGTCATAGTTAAATGAGATATGAATCTTCTCAAGTATTGAACTTTTCCAAGGAAACCTCTGATCTGCCTTTCTGTTTTTGGCGGTTCCATTTCCTGGATTGCCTTGATCTTTTGAGGATCCACCTCAATTCCTCTTTCACTGACCATAAATCCAAGGAGTTTCCCTGATGTAACTCCAAATACACATTTGTTTGGATTCAGGCGAAGCTGATATTTCTTGATTCTCTCAAAGAATTTTTTCAAGGCAATTGTATGCTCTGGTCTAGTCTTTGCTTTAACGATCATGTCGTCTACATAGACTTCGACTTCTTTGTGAATCATATCATGAAGAAGAGTGGTTGCAGCCCTCTGATAAGTCGCACCAGCATTCTTTAAACCAAATGGCATCACTCTGTAACAGTAAGTCCCCCACTGAGTGATAAACGCTGTTTTCATCATGTCTTCGGGTGCCATCTTGATCTGGTTATACCCGGAGAATCCGTCCATAAAAGATAAGAGTGCATGTCCAGCAGTATTATCCACCAGAAGATCAATGTTCGGTAACGGAAAATCGTCTTTTGGACTTGCCTTGTTCAGGTCTCGAAAATCAACACACATTCGAACCTTCCCATCCTTCTTAGGCACCGGTACTACATTAGCAAGCCATTCAGGGTATTCAACCACTTGGATGAATTTTACCTCTAGAAGCTTCTTGACTTCTTCATAAACTTTCAACTTCCATTCAGTTTTGAGTTTTCGGAGTTTTTGCTTCTTTGGATTAATGCCAGGGATCAAGGGTAATTTGTGCTGAACAATCTCCTCACTTAATCCCGGCATGTCATCATAAGACCAAGCAAAAACCTCCTTGAACTCTTTAAGTAAAGAGATTAATTCTTTGCGCTCCTCAGGAGATAAAGTTTTGCCAATCCTTATTTCCCGAATTAAGGTTTCATCACCAATATTCACGATTTCAATTTCCTCTTCAAGTGGTTTTGCTCGGCGACTCTCCTCCTGTTGAATCATGTGTTTGATTTCAGGGGAAGTTTCGTCGGCATCCTCATCAGAGGGGGAGTCTTGATTATCATTATTATTATCAGATTTTAAAGCAGATTCAGTAGATGAAACAGAAACAGGGATGTACACAGAAGAAAACTCCTTTATTTCATTGAAAGTAGAATTGAATACATCCAATGACGAATGGCCCACATCAGGCTTTACAATGGACTCATGAAATGTATTTACAGACTCAAATGGTAGGTTGACATCAGTATCAACCGATTCAAACAAACGCAAAGAAGAAACGCCAGGCTCATCAGCAAAAACAGCCTCCAACTCGACTTCACTAGGAGAAAT